>NC_058197.1:19073609-19409557 GCF_907165205.1 Coccinella septempunctata
GAATTTTATCAGCAACTTTAGCTCCACCAAGTATAGCAAGGAATGGTCTACAATTGTTAGAATTTACAGTAAATACATACAAACACACATAATACTAACCTTTCAGGATTTGTTAAAGCTTTTGCGAAATAAGTTAATTCTTTCTTCAACAAGAAACCAGCACATCTTTGCTCATATCCTAAAACCCAGGTTTCAAGATAAAATTTCATAAAATAAGGATCTGAAGAACCAACCTTCCCCCATCATTGAAGAATGAGCACGATGGGCAGTGCCAAAAGCATCATTCACATAGATGTCACCCAATTTTCTCAAACTTTCCCTGAAAGCCTTCACTTTGGCAGGATCGGCTTTGATTTTCTTACCAGCCGAATCAACGCCCTTTCCTTCTTCTTCGACATGATAACGAAGATTCTCTAGAAGTATTACTGAACCGGCAACAGGATTGGCACATGCACTCTCAACTTCTGGACCGACGCAGTCTTTCAAAAAAATAACATCTCTGAAAATATTACTCAATTAGTCGCTTGACAACTTTTTCATTGGGATACCAACTTGTTGAGTAATTTCTTCAATTCGTCAGCAACCGGTTGCAGGGAGTACTTGGGAATTGCTGAACCGTCAGGCCTTCCCAAATGAGAGCCAAGAACAACACTTTTCGCTTCATTATCTAGAGCATATTTGATAGTATCTAACGCAGCAACAATTCTTTGATTATTAGTTATAACACCATCCTTCAAAGGAACATTGAAATCAACTCTGAAAATTTATTAAAATGCTTCTTTTAATGAAGGTGAATAAATTAAAGGAGTTGGGAGCTTACCTCATGAAAATTCGCTTTCCCTTGATATCTACTTTATCAATTGATAATTTGTTTAATGCCATAGTGGAAGAATATTATCCGTTTTTTAAATTTGCAAAAAAAATTTTTTAAATGTCAGATAGAGGTCGAATTTGAAATCTTGATCATAGAAGTACTTAATTATGGAAGTTGACTCAGATTTTTCATCCCATTGTTATCGGGATAATAAATATAATTTATTCTCTTTTTAGGAAAGTTTTAGAAAAGGAATAAAATAGTAATAAGTTTCACTGTTCTATATTGTTTCACGAATTCTTGAGAAAAAGAGGAAAAACTCTAAATAAGAAAAACAAAATAAGTTATGAAAGAAAAAGAAAATCTGACAGTTGTCTGTGAACGATTGATAGGTTAGTTTTGTTACAAGGCAAATGGCGTTGTTTATAGTTTCTCTTGAATGTTGTGCTTCTTAAACCTTAGTGCTTCGCTTGTGTTATAACTATTTCGTCAATAAAATCAGGATATAATTGTGTTGTGTGCAGTTACTCCATTACAGTGCTGTAGCTATCGAGACGTATAATTCATCTCTAATAATCGGGGAGAATACCAAGTTTACTTTCTATACGAAACATTGTACACTTCTTCCGATTCTAGTGGTATACAGTTAATGGTACGTTCTTGAAAAACAGGCAGTTTCTAGAAAAATGCTGAGTACCCTAATTTTCGCAGAAAATCTCGCCTCATTCGATGCAGTGAATATGGAATCTGAATCAAGCAATAATATGGCTGTGTCTGGTATTGAGAAAGGAAAAGAGTCCGAGGAAATGATGGAAGACGATACGAATTCTCAAGAACAAAATTCATCTTTGGATATACCTTTGATTACTGATACACCAACCAATATTTCATTTTCTGATGCACCAGACAACACATTATCTCATACTGCTACGAATCCCTTGACTTTTGATACAGAACCCGATTTCTTGATTCCTGATACCCAAAACAATCCCTCGATTACTGATCCACCTACAAATTCTTCGTTTTCCGATACACTAACCAATACTTCAGTTCCTGATGCACCACCTCATCTATCGTTTTCCACTACACAAACCAGTACAATTATGTCTGATACAATAAACACTGCACCAGTTTCTGATACTAATTCAGCTATTAAATCTTTCTGTGAAGTTGAAGAATTGATAGAGCAGTTGGTAAGTCATTTGAGAAATATCATTAACGGTGGGGTGTTCAACATTTTTGTTTTTAGCATTCTGATGAACCTTTCAAAGTTGATGAGAAAATCCAGCCAGATGAGACAAAATCAGAATGTTCGTCTCCTCCGTCAGTTAAAAATGGTTCAGTCAATGATGAGACCCTACTAACTGAATCAAGTGAAGGAATTGGGGAATTGAACAATCGCTGTAAAGAGGTTCTAAGATCATACAACGGAGTTCGTAAGGATAATAAGGTAAGTCCTTCACCATTATGGATATGATGGTTATTATTTGCAGTTTATGTATTTATCTTTGAATTGTAGAGTTGTCAGTTTTATCACAATTTTGTCAAATTTTTAGGAGGATCTAGGAAGAGGGTTAGAATTCATCGATAGAAACTTGATGAACATGAATTTCAGAGTGTCTGACACTGAATATGTAATAAAGGAGTGTCAATTGAATTTTTCTCGTGTGAAAAAAGGGGTTAGGGAGGATTATAATGAAGAATCTGGTACTATAGTAATTACTAAAGATAAAGTACAGTGTGATGACGAACGTATTCATAAATTTCTTCAGGAAGGCTTGCGTTCTTACAGGTAAGATTCCATTATACAGATCGTTGAACTACAATTTATGTGATATTACACATTTTTATGTTTGGTGCTAACGATATGTTTCTTTCAGAGTGAGGCTAATGAAGGAACTGAATACTGAAAGAGAAATAGAATATGTGTCTGTGGGAAGTCCATCTCCTTCTGAATCAAGCAAAAGTAAGTTAATATCCTCTCTATTTATGAATGAATCGACATCAATCTGAGTGTATTAACGTAAAGGTTTTTTTCAAGCTGTATCCAAACCGCCAATTATGGAAACTGTGGTGGAACCACCACATCAAGCCCCAGCGCTGGCACCAGGAAACGGCAAACTTCTCCAGGTAGCCGTACAGGAGTTACCCTCGCACCTCGTCAAGCAGATCCAGTACAGATCCAGGGGACCCAACAATCAGACTGCCTTGTCCGATTCGGACTCGGTGGAGAATCCAACACCAACCATCAACGGAATGAAAACCGTTCCTCTCAAGATTCCCCCGTCAAACAAGATAGCCGGCCACTTATTTGTATCCCTGCAAGTCCAGTCGAACTTCCTGTATTATTACTCGAAGGAGAAAACTTTGGATCAGATTTTGGCCGCGACCAATAGTTCCCCCACCAGTTTGGCGTCGGCACTCTTGGCATCGGAGACTGTCAGACTAGGCCCTCCGAGTAATTCATCAGTGCACAGTGGTTCCTCTGTTATCTCTACCTCGCCGGGGAACAAGAAGCCGAACAGTGTCTCCACTCCCAATAGGAATTCTTCGAAGAAAGATACTTTATCTTTGATGGATTCACCGATTCTTGGTCGTACTCCAGAGAAGAAGAAGATTGCCTCTCGGTTCGACGAGTACGAAGACAACAATGGTTATAAGAACAGGGGCCATGTGTGAGTGTTTTAAAGTTTTGTGGAAGAAACTGAGAAAAAAAGTTGTAAAAATGAATAATTATTGACGGATTTTTTTTTCCAGTTGCGAATGTTGGTGTAGTAAAGTTATACAGAAGGAGCGAGTAGAAGCTCAGCCGGAGGTTGAAGAGACGAGGGAGATAAAGACCATCAACATAATGGTGGACTGCGACGATTGCGGTAAAACGTTCAAGGACGGAACCAATCACAAATGTTCAAAAAAGAAGGGAAACAGATCGGAAGAGAAGGTTCTCGTTTGCGAAATATGCCAAAGGACGTTTTCCAGACAGGCTCACTTGTCCAATCATATGAGGTCGCACAAGGACTATTTGAAGGCTACGGTTAAATGCGAATTGGTGAGTTGAACATTACCTGAAATTATACGCAGAACTACAAAGGCCATAAAAAGTTTTCTTCCTTCTATGAGTCGAAATTTTACTACCCACCCCTATCTGTGGTCTCGCTTATGTCAAATTAATGTTGATCCGTCAAACGGGGGATTATTCTGTGACCGCGAATTTGTTTACATTTTCGTTTGAAAATCTCGATTTTCCGGAGCTTTTTTTGGTAATTTCAGATCTGACTGCAGGTCCGAAATTACTGTGTATCGATTTAACTCCGAGAATTTTCTACATAAGAATTGAAGAACAATGTTTTACTATCGATTTGATAATTTTCAAAGTGAAAAACTTGTAGTACAGTCCGTAATCGAAATTTCCGATTCCAGTGCAACAGGAGGTTCCAGAAAAAGGGAGAATTCGCCAAGCACAAGGCGGAATGCCACCCGGAAACCGTCAAAGAATACTCCTGCGACGAATGCGGTCAACTATTCCAAACCCAAAAAAAACTGACCATGCACAAAAGGACCCACGAGGCGGAGAGCGATTCCGAGATGGACGTGAGATGCGTCCATTGCAACGGTAGTTACCCCGTACATTATTACAGAACGCGCCACCTGAAAGAATGCACCGAGAACAACCCGCAGAACAACAACTCCAGGACGAATGGCTCGATCGAAGTCACCATGAGGAAACCAGTGGCTATAAGGAGCGGGCCCCTCTTGCACGACGATTCAGATTCCAGCGAAGACGATTACATGGAGGTGCAGATGCTGGAGGAGCACTGTGTGAAGTTGAACAAAAACACAGGGACCGATTCGGAGGAAAGCATAATGTTGCCCAAATACAAGGCTCCGATGACGAAGAAACGAAGGTTTATGAATTTGGACGCACCGAGTACGGATAGCGAGGCGGATGAGCCCCCAAGGAAATACTCTGCGCTCAGGAGCAGGCTTAGGGGAACTTCGAGTGGGGAAGAATCGGAATATATTGGAGAGGAAGAGATTTATTATATGGAGGAAGACGAAGAAGAAGATGAGGATTATGGACGAAATAACGTGGATGTTGAAGATATGGCGGATTACGAATCTGCATAGTTTGAACCGTAATCGGGATCCTTAGAGAAGAATTTGTATTTTTCAGACGGTTTGTACATATTCTTGATTTGGGCTTTCTGAAGAATGCTGTAAATAATCAGTTTTATGTAATTATCGAATTTTTATAGAATTATCAGTAGATAATCCAGTGGAATATTTTCTTATCAATTTTAAATTAAAGTTATTGAAAATATTTTGGACCTTTCCCATTTCCTCACACTTTTTTCCCAACTAGACCTCCAAATAAAGAGGAAACTTGAAAATAATTAAATAAAACCATGATAAATTTGAAAAAATTCCTTCAAATCATTTTCTTGCTTCACTATCTCTTACACAAGCCAACACTAATCATAAATTATACACTAGTATTCAAAATTATATTATTTCCACTGCCGTTACATAACAACGCAATTTTTTGGATCCACCTGATTCACTTCCCCCACCAACTCAACTGGCGGCTGACCGTAATCTTGAAGCTGAAAATAACATAACATAAACACCATAAAACTAAATCGTAAATTGGAAATGTTAGACTTACCTTAATCATAAGTTCAAGCACCTCTTCGTATCTCTTATTTTTGACATCGTTACTGTCTGAATCTTGCTCTTTCTCCAAAATACCACAAACTTGAGATATCAATTTTTCTTGTGTTTCGTACCTCCGATAATCTTCCGCACTGATTTTTTCCTTATTATTCTTCAACCAATCTGGGAACTGATCCAAGATCTCCTTCAAAGCAGGATGAAGCACCTGTAAAAAACGATGTCTAAAATTGTTGCAACATATTTCATGTGAATTTCACCTCTTTGGACAGTAAACATTGCATCATATTCTGATTGAAGGACGAGAAAAATGCATTAGGATCACCTCCGGCCATCACATCGTTCAGTTTACTCTTATCCAAGCCCTGAGTGAGCTCTTGTACAGCCTGCGAGATTGTTTCTTCAAAATCCGGGAACATTTCTCCCCCATCTTGGTTTAAAAACACTTGGCCGCTAGCTGAAAGGGTTCCAGTATCACTTGGAGCAGTTCTTGGGGTACTGAAGGATTTAGTTTTACCAGCTATTTGCTTGATTGCATCGCCGATATCCTTTTCGGACATTGATGGTGCTCCCGGACTGAACATTTTCATCATATCCGAATTGTAACATTGAGTTAGTGTTTTTATAAGTTCTTCGTTCCATTCACCTTCCAAATTTTCATCTTCCTCCTCTTCCTTAGTGCTGCTCGAAGCAGATTTTGCATTGTCTTTTTTGTCCTGGGAGCTGGAGAAATCCTTGAGAGCACCTGAATCAAATTAAATTCCCTTAGAGAAAGGAAAGTATGAATGATAGCTCATATTAGGCATTTATGTGATGGTGCAATGAGATGATGAATTCTACACATAAAAGTGCATACATAATGGGAGTTTTAACTTGAAGAAAAGTTCCAATTATGTAACATTCATAAAATCTAATCTTACTATCTAATAAGTCGGACAATTCTTTGTCCTCATTAGAATTGGTTACTTCTGGATTTTCAGCCATTTCCAATTCTTCTCTGTATTAAAATTTATTTGTCTTGTGTTATTAATTATTAATTGTAGGTTACACTTCTGTCAATCATTGATATGGGGTAACGTTGCCATATCGAAGAATTTCAGAAAAATTTTTCAAACGTCACTTGAAATGAATAATAATAATGAGCAATTTATTATAATTTAATGTGTATGCGACATCGACTGAGTATATTATTTATTTTTTCATTATAAATATTTGAATATCAAAAGGATATAAAGCATACTCTTCACAAGTGACCCCTTGTTAGATTCATATCAAGAAATTCAACGAAATTTTTCCAAATCTGGCAACATCCCTTATCCTTATCTGTCAATTTGAAAGGTTTCAACGTGTCAATTTGGTTTCAGTTGCAGCATCTATTGGAATTTTGGGGTACTATTCTTCAGGGAATAGAGATATCTATACTCATATTCAAATCTTGAATTTTCAAAATAGTAATGCAAAAATAGTTTTATGCAATTTGTTCTGATTTATGTATCGAAAAAATCGATATTTTCGGTCAAATTATTTATATTACCGTAATTTCACCACCTATATTATTATGTAGTCTGATCGGTTGACATGCAGTATATCGATTTTCAATATCTCCTTACCGTTGAAGATGTAAATTCCATAAAAAATATAATTCAATATGAGTTTCATCACCAGGAAGCTGTGGATTTCTTCCAATCAATTGATAATTATCTATTTTCGGTAGTGAGAATATTGAAAACCAGCCCTTGATGGATTTCAAGAAGACCATTATGGTATTGAAGTAATTGGAATTCTATTAGTAACTTATAATGACTTTCTTATATTGAAATATCTGTATTCAAAGAGATGATTATTTGAATGTCGAAATTCAAATTATTCCCGCGCTAATTTGCGAAATTTAGTTCGCATTAAATTCTGTAGGTGGCGCATGTGTCCGATTCGCGAATTCAGTAGGCCAGCAGAATCGTGTTCGCGATATTCTGCAAATCTTCGAGATTTTCGTCGATTTTCAAGTGAAATCCTGTAGAAATTCGAAGAAGAACATGCATAAATTGACTGTGGATGTGAGTGCCGACTGATAATGGTCAGAACGCGATTTTTGCAATCTCCTTGGCGAATTCTTAAGGTATGGCAAAATAAGTGACCTAGTTTTACGAAATCTACTTGAAATATAATTCTCTAACACAGACCCAACGTATTGAAATAAGAGACTTGTACTCCTGAAAAATCCGTTTGGTATAACGGAATATCCCTCTGTTCTTCCCATTATCGTTTTTTCTGGAGCTTTGTAGGTTATTTTTAGAAGGAATTTTTTAGCAGTATACAGCGTGTTCTCGAAGTTTGTGCTTAGGATTTTTGGGCGTTCGATTCGTTAGCTTCATGCAGGTAGTCCCGGCATTATTTATATAAAAAAAACCCGCATTACAACTCTGTTATTTTTATATCACATCAGATATTCAAAGCCATATTTATTTTGTTAATATTCAATGAATTAGTTATATAATATAATCAATCTGAAGAGCAAGCTTTCAAGAGCATCATTTAAGATTCAATTGAACGAATTTCCTTGCTTCTCTCGTATTCAGAATATCTCAAATGCAATTCGAAATGTTAACACTCCTCTATTCTCTTTGTTTTGGGAAAAACTGAGAATTCGAATTATATTTCGCAGCACATCGATTTTCCGTACCTACGGTTGAGAAAAAACAATAGTTTTATTGAATATTTCGTATATACGCACTCAATAATATTTTATCAGCTTCCTATCGAAATTAATTATTCTTTTTCATGTGATTCTTTTTACTTTTATTGAGTACAGTGATAATTCAAATAAATTGAACCTTGTCAGAGGAAAATGCCTGTTTAATATTGAAAAAACTTTTTTTTTCTTCATATTATTGTTGATTTGACAATAATTTTTGTGCATAGACTTATAAATGACAATGTATAATAATTCTATGTTTTGAGTTAGACATTTTAATTTCATAGAATTCTGAGCTTTCAATTTTTAATAATTATTATTCGTTGGTATTTGTGTTTCTATGCTCAAATTAATCATGGTGACCACCTGCATAGCGCTAAAGTTTCATAAATTATTTCAGAACGCAGCCATCTCTCATCCCTAGGCCTATTCAACACCAGACCTGATCTAGATCCAATAGAACCACTATCTCACCCCACCCATTGTAGACATAATCTGAAATGGTATTCACACCACCCCTAAACCTTCCTAGAACGCTGCCCCATTGGATAATGCCCTTTCCGTAATTTTTACTCTAGAGAAAATAAAAATGGACGAGTTGGACGAGAGGGAACCTTTTTGTCGGAGTTTCGAAATCATTTGTCGCAGGTAGAAGCTCGGTAACTTGTTCAGGGTGAATTTTCGTTTAAGGGGATTTGTATTGATTTTTTAAGGAAAATAAGAGGGGTCGTATTTTTAGCGACGACTTTTGTCCCTCAACTGACGGAGGGTTGAAAAGAAAAATTGTTTCTTGGGAAACGTCATTGGAACAAAGCGGATTGAATGTCGAAGGGGTGGGCAGAAGGAAAATCTGTGGTCACTCTAACTGAATCAAATTTTGATGAGCCATACTACGTAAATTGATGCCTTTTCTTTTTATGATTATATTAGGAACACGTAGAAAAAAGTAGAATTTTGAATGTGTTCTGTATAGGCAGCTTTTTTGAATTTATTTCATATCAATCACTTCCATTTTCAAGTGAGATTTTTCTATGGACATGTCTACTGGATAGTATCACAGAATAATTTGAATAACTGTTAGATGATTATTCTGTGATATAGTATTCTCGTATCAGTGCTTAACCTATAATTGATAATAATAAAATGTAAGTGATTGAGTTTATTTATGCGGAAAACTTATTTTAATTTTCATGATTATTATGCCCATTTCATTTCTCTTGATTTGTATTTGATTGAAGGCTTCAATTTGAAGCCTGCCCATCAGATTGATTTCAAATCGTCAGAAGTCAGCAGTTATGGGATTTCACGTTTTTTTTATGTCCTGAAATACAATAAGAATAGTTCTCAATTTCTTGCTCTGAAACTGGTGTATAGTCTCAAGGAGTTTATGTTTGATTTCTCATAATGATGTAAAAAATAGTAATTCGTTGACCTTGAGTTTTCTTCTCTGCGAATTCAACCCCTGTCTGTGACTACAGGATTCTGAGTCCGATGTGCTCTAGCTGTTGAATTTCTTGTAGGTGCTCCTTCAAAGTGATTAATTATAGCAATATTGATAATTGCTCATCAATATGACAATATGTGGCTCAGTCGAAGGTACAATTGCTCATTTACCAATGGATTTAGAGAATTTTCATTCCATCTCGCTATGTCTATGGCCTTGCTCAGGTATGTGCCACAGAATAATCTGTGAATGACTATCATAGACATATTAAACAAACTTGTCTATGATGTCTATTCTATCTATGCCCATACATAGAATGCGGTGAGATGTATCTTCTTCTTTTTCTTAATATTTTTGAAGTTTTTTATTTGGCAAGAAATTGTATTCGTATTTTCTTTCATTATTCTTAAATTAAATTTTCTTTTGTATGTGAATTAAAAAGGGAAATTTTTGCCTTGTTTTCGGCTGCTATATTTGCAGCCCCCATGCAGACCCGCATTTTCGCGGTCTCCCCGAAAACTAACCCTTTCGCGCGGGGATTCCCTGACGCGCGCGCGGCAGCGGTATTGATCGTGTCGCAGACGACGGCGGTTCCCCGGCAGCGTCTAGACGCCGTCCAGACGTCCCTCGAAGTCTGTGCACGTCCCCCTTCGCTCCAACCCCCCGTCGTCGCTTCCCTGCACCACCGGCGAGAAGAAATCCTAGCGTCGTCGTGAAGATGGGTCTTTGAAGCTCACATAGGGGGAAGCGGTGTCGATGAACCCCAGCAGACGGCGAGCGGGCCTTGCATTTATCGCGGGACACCCGGTGTAAAAGTCCGAGCTGTACTCGGCCTTCGCATGGGGTCGAATTTGCCAATTTGGTGCGTGATTAGCGATCGGTTTTGTGGGACAATCTTTTCTTTGTTTTTTCGAGCAGGGATTTTCAAGTAACATTGTCGAAGAATGGCTCGTTCGAATTATTTTCGGAGCTTCTCCTTTTATTTTCTTCTTTTGAAATCTCATAGAAAAATTGCTAGAAGATATAGGCTAGAATCATAGACATAGTCTCTATGTCTATGACTAGAATAGGATGCTCTGTGTATCTATGATGTGATCTTTGTCTATGGCATATTCGGGAAATTTGACATTCAATTATCTGTGGTCTATCTACGGTATTAAAAATATCACTTCGATCATAGACTTATTATATAATTAATCTATGGATGAGATGTTCTCATTTTTGTGACCGCAGTCTATGGCCGGAATCTATGGATTCTTGTCAGAATCCTTTGTCTATTTGATATCTATGGTTCATAAACAAATTCTTGTGGATTTGAGGTTATTGAAAAAATACACAAAAGAGTTTTTTTTTCAGATTAGCATATAACTATACGAGTGCTCGGATGTGAACCTGAAAAAGAATAAAAGATTGTGTCTTTTCAAATTGGACATAATTAATTGTTCAGCTTGTATTATTATTTGATAAGTCGTGAGCATCATACTTTCTTCTGGAATATAATGGAGTGTTCACAAAGTTTATTCTAGGAATTGTTTCGTCGATTCGAATGAAAATTGCAAGGAGAAATATCACAGTCGAATCGTGGAAATTCCCCTCATTCATCCGAGAATTATTGAAAGAAGAAAGGAAAATCATGAATGGTCCACCTTACATAATGCGAACATCCCCGTAACCATGGACCTAAGACGGAAATAACGAGGGGTTTCGACGTTTCCACCCTCTTATAGACTCTCGGCATCGCAATCCACCGGAATAATGTTCGCGTTTAAAAGTTACGCAACGACGACCCTCCTTTCATTCAGAAATTGGGAAATTATGCGAAACCGGGGTCTTTGAACCCGTTTGCGTGAGTATTCCTACTGTCTGAACGGTGGTGGTGGTTTTTCTACACCTCTGGTATTTCAGATTCCCGAACTTTATGGGATCGAACAAGAAATTGACGAAATTGTCGTGATTTTCATCATTTTTTGTGTTATGAAAGTTTGCTGTTTTCTGTGGTTCTTCCGAGTACCGTTTGTGTTTGCACAGTTTCATTCTTTTTTCAGCGAAACCAAATCAATCCTGATTCTTATGTATGTAGAAGTTAAAGAATGACCCAGAATACAATATCCAAGCTGTTGAGTTGAGATTATAATCAGCAGTGTCAGGAGATTGTTGATAACAATGAAATGACAGTTTCAATAAGGACATATTCTATGCTCGTTAAAAAAGTAAGCTGTACGGATAAAACTCAGAAAGCAAGTTGAAGAAGATCGTTGGAGAGTACCATTCAATACGAGAGGCCCTTTAAAAATAATCACATTCGAAATTCATATAGGTATGTCACTGATTTTTGCTCAATCAAACTTTGTCTACTGACCTACATTCAACATTTTGAATTTGATACCTTGTCATCAAGTCGTAGTCTATATACTTATTGGAGAGGTGCAAAGAAATCTATTTCCTATAATAAATCTAAATCTAAAATATACGCTGGGATTTTCGCCCCACATTTCTTTTATAGATGCTCTTTTTCAGCATTCGTAAAGACAGGTTATTTCAGAGCATCGGCATACTCTCTCCTCGTGGTTTTCTTCAGATAAATTCGCGCCTAAAACATTTCTTCAAACATTCCCAGATGGAAAGGATGTTTTATGGCACATCGCAAGAACTATCGGATTAAGAATCTTAAGTTTTTCTTGTATTTTTTCCACCACCGTTCCTACAATTTGAAAACAAACGCTTGTTTATAGCCGAGGAGGTACGAATTCATCCGATCTCATTCGTATACGGTTGATATCGATCTCAAATTCGTAAATCTCCTCTAGATACGGAAAAAAGTCATCATATATTCAACATCCTGTGAATTATAGTTTTATTTTACATACATTCATTCCCATTTTGGTTATGCCATAGATTAATCTAAAGATTTTTCTGTGTATAAAATGAACATAGAATTTGAACAATTCGAGGCATAGAGTTATTATAAATCTATGATAAGAAAATAATCTAAATTTAATTTTCAGGGTAGGTTTTTCTTAAATATTGATGTATCATTTTGTCGAAATTCAATTCAGGTCCATTTCCTCAGCGACAAGGCATTCGATTCCAGGATGGCAAAGATAAAAAGGGTTACGTCCATGATCGCCAGTTACCGAACGCGCCTATCTCTCGACACGTTCAAAATCCTCGTGCGATCGGCCCTAATTCACCGGCAGGCCACACAGATGTCGCCTCCTTACCCCGGCCAGTCATAGAATCGACGTACGTCACGTCGGGAATTGCATTTTCGCTGCACTTGAAAATGCAACTCCGTACCGCATTTCTGAGTTCGTACGCTACAAAAAAAAACAAAATGTCCGTTTCGTGATCACTGGGCAAGCGTTGATGCTCGTTCGGGCCCGTGCGTTCAGTGTAATCGAGGCACAGTTTGGGTAAAAGTTAGTTTGAACGGTTACATTTCGTTTACTCTGTGATTTTTCAGATTTTTCGGTGGTGCCGCTGGGGAAATTGTCAGGGGTGGATAAAGAGACGGATAGACGTGGAGGAGATACGGGTATTTGGCTGTGTTTTCGATCACGCGGTATGAGGAGAGAAGACGATCGGAGAACTGGTGAGTAATACGATATTTGGTAGGCTCAGTTTTCGAAAATTTGCGACATCATCGGTTTTGAACCTTCCCTAACATACGGACATCGGGATTTTAGCTGTCCGATGCGTAGCTGTCAGAGACGCATAGTAATTTTGATTTTCCTGTCGTACGATGGTGGTTCGCATTTTAATCGTTGGAAAAATCGATCATTTTTCTTATATTTTCTTCGGTATCTTGGTGGTGCTTCTCTCGAATTAACGGAAGCCATGCAAAGTCCCCAGGCTCACTCGATCCGATAGGATGTCGGCCATTTTACCAATTCTATCATGAGACATGTAATTTACCCGATAAAGATAAATTGGGTTATTTTCATTGAACTTTTGTTCGTTGAAATTGTCGAATTCATGACTTTGATACGTTCCCTACGTGCTACAAGTCGAACGAGGGGACAAAAAAATGTTTTGGGTTGTTGTGCGCGCTCTCCACAATCCGTATTATCTTATATTATCGCTTCGGATTCAGTTTTTTACGCATATACCTCCCAGATGGAGATGAAGTACAAAACATCAATCTTCCACGAGTATAGGCAAAAAAACTGTTCGAAAACATACAAAGGGAGGCTGAAATTCCTCCAGCTCAATGAATCAGAGCTCAAATCAGACCTTATTATCAATTTTGCTAGCCTCACATTCATATTAATAAATGTTGAACATCATTGAAATGCTCTATGTTTATGCTCACAGAATTCGTGCAATTTTTATTCATAGACATAGAGACATATCTCTGTGTCTATGCTTTTATTGAACTTTTTTCATAGAACATTTTTTTGTGCGTATCTATGGTGAATTTCACGGTATAATCCCAGAAATTTCTATGTTCCTAGACAGCCACTGTCAGTTTTCAAAGCTCAAAAATGAAAAAATTACTGTTAGGAGTATGTTCCAACTCGATCTACATGAAAAAATGTAAAATTCGAAAGCTTTTTCACAGCATCAGTCTATATTTTTACAGTTCATCATTTTTTGAATGGGTTTAAGCAATATGTTCAGTCCACAGGAAGATCTTTTTTTTGAGCCCGATGTAAACCCTTCAAACTTTTGTAATTAGATGAGATGTAGCTGTTTTCGAGATCCGTCGATAATAATCTCTATGACGGTTGAAATTGACAGATAAGTGACTATCTCTCCGATCCGGTCAAGCTCAAAACATAGCCAACTATTTATAGTTTATTTTATGTCTAACGATAAGATATCCTACGAATTTCAATGCAATACCGAAACTATTTATTATTATAACTACTACCTCTATTATTTATACGCATAAAACAATTGTATCAAACTCTACTATCACGGTCTAAATCTATGTAACGTATAAAATTTTTCCCGGTATATCTATGGTTTGACGTGGGTAAGATTCTATGATGAGAAGTCAGTTTTTCTATGGTCGAGAATTTTTTTAATGATAATGTTCCTACGATGTCGTTTAGGGGTTAGCAGAGTGCATTGTTCGTGGTTTCTGACCATTGGGAGATAATAGAATGAGTTGAGGGGTGAATTACCACGTGCATCGGGGTCCCATATGGCTTATGGTATTCATGAGTGCACGAGTAAGGGGGTCGAAATCTCTATTGAATCGCGAGTCTGACGTTAACAAAGATGTTGTCAAGAAATTTGTCAACGTGTAACAACGTAATACTATCTTTTATTATCGGGATCATCATCAGTCTATCTTCTTCTCTTCAGCCGATATTTTTTTTTTTGACGTTTCCCAGTGTGTCCGAGAGGTTATACCATATAATTCTTCGGGTTATAGTTACCACACTCTCATAGAATCATTAATCACAGATAAAAATCTAAATTGTTGAATTTCCTTCAAAAACGTTGGCCCACTTGACGTGACACCGCTGGAAAGTCACAGAAATAGAGTTAATTTTATGTCTGTGACTTCTACGGTGACATTTCACTCGGACCATTGAACTCCACAAAAAATTCGAAGAAAACTATTTTTCGAACATTAATTCAAGTATGATGAATAGTGGAAGTAAATCTGTAGGTTTCATATGTCTTCTAGATCTAGATATATGTTATTGGTGTATCCTTTGGTCGACTAGTGAGAATCGACGTAATATTCCACAGAAAACAATAATGTTCTTTCCTAATGACATCTATGTATTATCCATGCATTTCTGTGACTTTTTAACGGTGACACGCTAAGTGGACCAACGTATTTGGTCAAAATCGAAGGATTTTATCTCGGAATACAATTCGGAAAATCTATTTTGTGTGGGGAAGTTTGATTCACTATAGTATTGACAGAATTGTTGAATATTTTTTTGGAGACTTGATAGGAACTATTCGAAATATGCTGAACTATATATTGATGTTCATAAGAATTCACGAAAAAGTTCAGTGTCCAAAATACGAACATAAATTGAGTAATTCAGCTGATTGTTTACACTAAGGAACAATGGGAGAAAGTTTTATTTCATTCCATAAGCTTGATTCACATTCTGTAGTAAATAAAAAATGATACGCTTCGTAGCAGGAACATTGTTTTAGTTTTTGTCTTTTCTAACTAGCGGTATGTATATTTCGAAAAACTAACACAAAAATCGGACTATCTGTCGTCCTTGTTGATGAATTTTCCAAGTAGTTATAGACCAGGAGATCCATTTTTATGGATTTGCCTTAAAAAAATCATAATAAAATGAATTTCATAAATATCAAGGCCAAAAATACTATATTCTATCGAATTGGTAATACCCACCCCTGTCTGTGATTCGTGTCAACCATAGACTAATTATATTATTAGTCTATAGCGAATTCTATTGGTAGCACTGGTGCTGCACTAGATCACAGAATAGCAATTATGTCTATGTCCACTACTGACGAAATTTTCTGTGCGCCTCTTATATGTTATTGACAAGCATGCTCTTTATTGGTTGTCAGTCACCTGCCATAGAAGAATCATATATTTTTCATGTCATTTGTTACATGTGACACAGATATTTATAACGGACTCATAGATGAAAATCAAAAACAATAGGGCATTTCAGATAAGCTGGATTCGACAGAATCGTGTGTATTTGAATAACACCGAAGAAAAAATGTGATTCTGTGGTAAAAATTAAGGTGGGTATTTGGTATAAATTTTTTTGGAAAACATTCCCCCGGAATAGTTACACCCTTCCGAAGGTTCTTCTTTTTTATTTTCCCTGTATATTGAGCTAAAGACACGAAACTTTGTAAATAACATTTGTCAGTAAAATTACACATGTTGGAATTTTTTCAACCCTGAAGTATGCTCAGAAACTCAGAAAGGTTTGAAATAGTAGACCTTTAAGATATTTTTTCCCACAACTTTTTTCTTGATGAAAATTTCCTCTTCAAAAAAAACATGGCTGGAAAGCCCAATTCATGTACTAACTTTTTTATTTCTACGAGTTTTTCTGACAACTCTAACGTTTACGAGAAAAAATGCAATGCGTTTTCAAAAATATGAGCTGACACGTATATTACCTAAATATCTAGTAGTTTGCGTTTTTCAACAAGTGTAGATAATTTCATTGACAAATGATATTTACCAAGTTTCGTGTCTTTAGCTTAAAAAAAAACGACTTTTTTGTCAATCTTCGAAGGGATATAACTTTTCCGGGTAGAGGTTTTTCGAAAAATTCTATACCAAATACCCATTTTAATTAGTGGGATGATTCATTTCCATTCTTGATAATATAATATAGCCACGAATTCTCAAATTCAATACCCATTTTAGTTTTCCTCAAAAAATCACCCCTTTCATTTTTCTGTGTCATTCAGACTATGGCCTGATGTTCAGTTTCTCCCTGTCACTCGATGCTCAGTCCATTTCTCTATGTCTATGTGTCAAGCATACTCTGTGCTTGTTGTCAGCCTTCCACCACAGAAGAATCAAATTTTTCACGTCATTCGTGACATGTGGACATAGATGTCCATAGACTGCCTCATAGACGTATTGGTGCATACTCTATGAAGTAAAAATTCAAATGACGCATGTTTCAAAATCTAGAAAATTTTCCGAATAAGCTCGCGTATAACTTTACAGCCGTTTTTTCCTTGTTTTCGAGAAAATCAGCTCCTGTTCTCATCTCATCGATCGTTGAAATCTCCAGACTCTTCCAAGAGAAAAAACTATCCAACAGTCTAAAAGCGATATTCTCTCGTCGATGTTCCTATACACATTTCTCTGGCTGGCGCAATATTATTATTATACGCTAATCGAATAATGTTTTTGTTATGGTATATACGTTGGTACTTATTTATTCGATATTTCAGCGTGGCATTTCTTGATGAACGTCAACATGAGATGAGATACGAGAAATTGGCTGTATTTAATTAGTCGGCTAATGAAGTTATCTCCGAACATTGTTATCGCAAAGGACAAAGGATTTTTCATTTTAGCTCCGCGGGTGGAGAGTTCAATACGATCACAGAGATCGGTCGTGGGTTTTTAAATGGAAAAATTCCTGAATCTTCTTGAAACATCGAAATACATAAATTCTTCGTAAGAAATTTGTCTGCATATCGGTAGTTCGTCAAGTGACAGTATATCTGTGTTCTGCATAGACCAAAAATGTGATCTATGCTCGACACAGAATATAATATCAATCATAGACTTACTCTATGGTCTCATAGATGAACCCATTCTTTTTTTCAACAACCATTGACTCAACACCAACAAATATCGTGAAAGATACGCTGGCACGCATCTATCCGTGTTAGAAAGAGAGGGAAGAACAAAGACCGGTCGCTTTCGAGTGGGGTGAGGGACAGTTGGTGCGTCGAGGGGAAAGGGGCGTCCCGATGCCGACGATGGTAACATTTTTTCATGGGGGCACGGCCATTGGGTCCCCCCCTGTGCACGCACAATGCGTACACGCACACAATGATGGCGGACGCGACGAGTACGGACCTGGCGGCGCGATTCGGAGGGGGGCCGCTCGTTTGGGATCGTTGCGGTGCCACCCTGTATCGTGCAAAAGCCGCATTTAATGTTAAGTAAAATTATCAATGTTTCCCGTGATTTTTTCTATGGTTGACATTTTATATCTTGTCAATGTAGCGACCACAGATTAGAGGAAATTAAATCTGTAATCTGTGGTAGCAGCTCTTGTGTTCTTTTCAGATGAACTGGATTTTATCAATAAAAATTCAAATTCAGTATCATTAAAGTGAACAGTTTATTCACTTCATACCTAATTAACTGGCGTTTATAATAACATGCAATTTTCACAGAGATTTTTTGTTGAATTTGCACCAGTTTTTATACAGGGTATATCTGTATAACATCGAAGAAAAAATGTAAGGGGTGATTCTGTGATGAAAATTAAGGTACTTATTTGGTATGAAATTGTTTGAAAAACCTACCCCTGTTAAAGTTAAACCCTTCCGAAGATAAAAAAAAATTGTTTTTCTCTTTTATTTCCACTGTATATTAAGCTTGAGACACGAAACTTATTAGATATCATTTGTCAATGGAATTACACTGGTTGGAATTTTTTCAACCCTTAAGTATGCTCAGAAAGGGTTGAAATAGTAAACCTTTAAGATATTTATTCTCACACTTCTTTTTTGGATGAAAATTTTCCTTTCAAGAAACATGGCCGAGAAGCCCAAGTCATATGCTTACATTTTTATTTCTACAAGTTTTTTCCACAACTTAATCATTTAAAAGAAAAAAGTTCGATGCATTTTCAAAAAGATGAGCAAACGCTAGGGTATTTTGCCTTAATATTTAGTAGTTTGTGCTTTGCGACACTTATAATTTCATTGATAAATGATATTTAATAAGTTTCGTGTCTTTAGCTTAATATAAAGGAAAAATTAAAAAAAAACCAATTAGTTTTTTCATTTGGAAGGGTGTAAATTTTCCGGCAGGAAGTTTTTCAAAAAATTGTATACCAAATATGTACCCCTTTTCATGTTTTCGGTATCATTCAGATATTCCCTGTATAGAGGGTGAGCCTCTGACTCGTACAAATATTTTAACAGTATATTCTTGAGGTCAGAAGGAACATTTTTTCCTATTTTTAATAAACTTAGAGCACCTGTAGTGAAAAAGAAAAATACCTTCTGTGGTCTCCCATATATAGAGGCTTGGTTGACACTTGAGAGCTGGTGAATCTATGGTTTTATAACTGTGGCCGCTATTCTTACCTTACTACCCACCCCTGTCTGTGGTCGGTGCTAACCTAACTTTTGTCAAACTGACGTAGATTTGCATTCTGTAAATGTCGATAATTTTTGAAGCTCTTTTTGCTTATTTCATTCGATCTTTTTGTTTGCGGACAATGTTAACGTCATCAATACGGTAAAATCGCCTATCTGCGCCAGAGCCGTACCGGTCGATCGCCGAAAATCCGCCGAAAAAAAAAAATCGCGAATTTAACAGGAAGGCCTCGGTCCGGATTTTTTTTTCCTGAGCGCCTATTCCCATCCGGGGCAATCATCCATCGATTTACCACGTGCCGAGGCACCGACGAATCGCGGATCGCGCAGAAATTCGCCCAAGAACCCGGAATCTCCGACAGCGGCGCGTGCGCAGCGGCCGCCGTCCTTCGCTTGTTTATATTTAGCCCGTTGCTGGATGCCTTCTTGGATCCCAGGAGCAGGACCCACCTGGAAGAGCAACAATAGCAAAAAACGATTTGTTTTCGTTTTCTCTCGAAAAAACCACGTCAATATGTCAATTTTTCAAGTTTTTCTGGAATCTTCTCCGTGGATAAAGTCGTGAAGTTTGTGTAACTTAAAACAAAAAAGAAGTGTTAATTTTTTTATTGTTCAAAGGGAATTTACAATTTTCTACAGCTAGAATTTACTTTATAGCTAATGCTTGAAAAAAACAGCCTTTTCTATGGCGAAGTTACAAAATCAATTCAAAATTACGCGCGTTTAGATATATCATTTACGTCACAAATGTAAGGCACTCTTATTGGTCCACAGAGATCCCAGTAGACGTAGCTCCAACTGTCAAAGTCAGTGTAACGTATCGATGACACATAATCACAGAACTAGATTATTAATTATGTGGTTCTACAAATTTTATAACAGTGTGCGTTCAAAAGTATTCCTCCTCAAGTTAGTATAATTTTCAGGTTATTCTTGATGTATTTTTCCATGAAATGAGCATTATTTTAGTCCACTGTTTTTCCCCTACTGTAAGTGAATTATTATCTACGTCTATGAGCCTATGTCGATAAATCTGTGCCATCGCACATCGAATAATATGAAAAATAATAATGGGAGTCTTCTATGTTGTAAATTTGAAGGCCAAGCACAGAAAACTTCAACGGTAATTATCTGTGAATGGTATACAGACAACTGACATGCTTTCTTGTGTTTCATAGACATAGAGACATGGACTGTGCCTTCCCTTTATATCTATGCATGAAATACGGTCAAAAAAAGTGACAGAGAGAAAAACACGTCGGGAATGCAGTTGTCTTTTTCTAGAATTTTGATTGGTCTACACTCACCTCTATGTGAACCATTGAACTAAGATGTGAACAAAAAAGAGAAAGGTAATGTCCCGACGAGCTTTTCTCTCTTTCTAATAAATAGCCAATTTCATGCTGGCATTGCTCAGTCCATGTCTCTATGTCTATGTTGTGTTTACACATTAGTTCTATGAAATCAAGAGTGTCATATTTCTATGAGGCTGGGTGACATCGTAGGATTTTGAAATTCTTCGAATTCGCTTTACTACTTCTGTAGGTGGAAAGCTGATAAGAAGTTGATATAATTCTCATAAAACCACACCAAATTAGTCCCAATTCCATCCATTAAGGAGGTTCAATAAAATCGTGATATTTTCCAAGATATTAGTTGAATTACACTAACGTCAATGTTGCTGTTAAACTGCTATGTGTATTTAACAATATTGTCGGTAGAGGTCAAAACATAGTCGCTGGAAGAAGAAGAGTGCTCTGTATACGTGCATACTCTTTGTGTTCCCAGTCACCGAGGGCAGAATGCAGTTCTCGTGCTCACAGAAAATCGTAAACGTCAAACGACGCGGTATGTCCAGTAGTTGTTCTTGCCGGATGAATATATCGATTGTCCATTTCAACATCTGCATGGATGCATTCGCTGGGAAGGGAATGCGAAAGAGAAGAAAGCGACGGGTGTATGCGTGTGCGAACGATGCACAAAGTCCGGTTCCTGTCCATGGCCAACTGCGACGACGACCTGATCCTTCGTTATTTTTAAACCGGGTCTCTGTGGTCATTGAGTCACAGATACACGAACAACGGTGAATTTCGGAAGGAAGGGGGCTTTGCACTTGTAAAAATGCACGCGGCACCAGGGCCGGCGCGAGTTTTTAATAATTGTCCGGTGCCGTCGGATCATAGAAGATCGAGTGGCGTATCGTGTTACTCTCTTAGATAAGATTTGTATATTATTTATACATCGTGTTTCGAGTGCTCTCGAAACCTTATCGCTTGGTAACTATTAAATTTGATTGATTTATCTGTAATTTGTTCAAATATGAATGGGCTGTTTTCTTCGGGCAGGTGCATGGATTATTCATTCAACGTTTCAATGAATGTCTAATCGTATCGATGATTCATACATAGCTCTAACATGGAACCGGTCACCTATTGGCTATTTCATTCGATTCGTACTGTATTAAAACCTTCACGCTAGAAGGAGAGTAAACAATGGTGCATTTGGAAAAATGCCGAAACCTACAATCGCATCGGAATACCTGATTTATCCCGGTCATGCATCGTAAAGATTACTTGGAATTGGGTATCCGATTACGTCTCTCATTCCACGAATTCGGTCAGTAATTTTTAAACACCCCCCGTACATAATTTTTTCTCGATACTTTTCTGTGGTTGATGCCTTAACCTTCAATTCATTTTCGAGGTCTATGGTCCGAAGATACAATATTTTCCAACGCCAGATTGCCAGTTAATAAAAACGAATATGAAAACCATATTAATCTTTGAGTTCAGACGGGGATTTTTATTAATCTAAGTAATAACTTCCGATGATTGTTCTCATTTTAGCAGATTCGTTTATTTCTGTAATCTCGGTAAATCTATGACCATAACGCAAGATCTGTGTTTCCGTTCACACAGAATTGAATTATTATGCGTCGATCTCAAGGCCACTTCGCTAGTAATTGTTTTTCTATGTTCTGCCTAATGTAACCTACAATTGAAAATATGCTCAGGAGCTGTTTGGCGTGATGCGAAATGCATTCAATTTGATCCTTAACGGTCTGAAAACTAGATCAGGTTCAACGAGATGAAGTCGTTAATGCCATTGGTTTCTTTATTTGGACATCGGAACGAATTCATTGGAATCGAGTATTGAATTTCGTTCACCCATTCAACGATTTTTTGTGTGGCTTAATGAGTAAGTTATACTGAGCCGTCGCTTGAAAAAAAGGTTGTGAATAAATTGAAATTAATGGAAGTGTTTGGAATAGTAATTCATTCTGATATCTCTTTCAGCTGGGATGCTAGCTAGATGGTACATCGAAAGATTTGGACACTTTGTTGAGCCGTTCAAAGGATTTCATGAGTGAAAGAAAGCCTAAATCTGAATTATGGGTGAGTAAAAATAAGTTGTTTATATATCGTGAACCCAAAAACTCGGCAGTTTTCAAGTTTGTTGTTCAAAGGTTATGATCACAGAATCTCAAATTAGGTCACGGAACTTTCTCAGACGTTTCAGCCGCGAAGCATAGAATTCGGTGATTCTGACCTGTCAAATTCGAATCTCGGCGTTTAGCGCCTCTACCGGCAAATTGCGGCGATGATGCAGGGATCCCCTGGACGTTTTCCGATTGGAAATCGAGAAAAAAATCATCTTTGACAGGATTGTCGCGCTGGAAACGACAATATACCCAGGGACGGCGATGAACGCGGCAGACAAGGACGCGCAGATCGGCCCGAAGTTGCTTCTTCTCGCTCAACGCGCGATCCACAAGGTCCGACACGTTGCATAGCAACAGCCAGTTGTACGCGCTCCCTGGGCGGGGCCTACAACCCGTCAGGCTCCGCCCACGGTCTTTTTCTTTAGAAAGGGACGGGCTATAGTCGCGTCTTCGTCGTACGTGTACGCGCTGATCTCGGCCGCGACGTTTGTCGTAGATTCCTGACGGTGCGTTCGGGTTTCAGTTAGTTCGACGCGGTTGAGGGTGGTGGCGTTTACGGCGGATTTCGCGAACGTGTTCGCAGGATCCCGATTAGCGGGAGGGTGTCACGACCGATCCTCGTTCCGTTGGAAAATGTAAATTTTTCTATTTCCCATAATAATACTAATTCCAGCTTTGGATAACGAAAACGTGAACGGACGCGCAGGAAAAAAATATGGAAACAAGATGTTTTTGTACTTTATTTGATGGTTCTCTCGCTGGTTGTGATTTCAGGACGAAGAATTAATTGACTTCCGTGTCTCTAGGCGATTGTTCTCTATGGCGCAAGTCGTTTTTTGTCTCGTGTTCTAGGAGAGAGGCCCCACCACTGATTGTTTTTATTTTTTATGATTCGCGATTTGGTCAGTGAGTTCTGTGGCTTACCGCGAAGAGTTGCATAGAAATGTGTGTTTCTATGAATGGACCTTTGTTGAAGGTATTCTGTGTAGTTTGTTCCATATTTGTGTTCGGTGTGTCATTCTTGTGTCATCTTTTCCAGAGCTGAAATTATTGTTGAAATAAATTTGTTTGAATAATTTTGAGACGGGTGGATGATTGATTCTTGGATTTAAGGATATGCTGTCGAATGTGAAGGTTAGAATTCATATTATCAAGTCAACATGTGATTATTTTTTCTATCTTCATTATAATGGTTTATTTTGTTGCATTTTTTTGTGTATGCAAGGAAAAACGTTGTGTATTTTTAAGCAGGTACGTTATATTGCCGTTAGGTACATATCTAACGTTCATTGAATGCTTCCTTATGTTTTATTTACTATTATAAATAGGACAATTTGTTCATGCATGAATAATTTCTCGATTTTAGAATGATCGTTTCTGTATGAACGGTTTTTTTCACGTTCGTCGTACATTCATTCATCTTCTAGCGGAATTATCTGGCCCATTATTTTGGAATATTTCTGTTATATCTTGTATAGTGTTCAATTTTTGTTCCAGTTCAATTTTATCTGTCGAGTGTGAGATATCGGATCATTTTCATTAATACAATAAGTGGATTTTCTGTGCTTGAACGTAATGCTGCGTTATTTTCGAAATAAATAAACATTTTCAGGAGAAATATGGGCAAAAGTTAAAATTTAACAGTTTTCATCGAAAATGACATATAGATCATAGAGGTAGGAAGGGTCACGTTCCACCATAGAATATCTGCCTTGCTAATGACAGATTCATAGAAGCTAGGCATTACGTCCCACCATAGAATATCTGCCCTCTAAAACATAAACATAGAGATATGTCTATGCTCTAAAATGACATAGATTCATAGAAGTTAGGCATTACGTTCCTCCATAGAATATCTGCTCCAAATGACATAGATTCATAGAAGAAGCTAGTCATTATGTTCCACAGACTATCTGACCTAAGCGACGGTGCATTTTATTGAACGCTCGTTATGTCACATCCAAATGTGACGTCTTGATTTCGACGGATGTGCGTATAATTCGATAAATCTGTTCCATTTCTTACAAATTGTTCCGAACAACATCTTCCGATGATGGACCTCCAGCAGGACGCATTTACGTCGTTTCCCCTGTGCATCAATCCTCTATTTTTAACCCTACCGAACACGGCTGGAAAGGATTCCTAACCTATCCGAACGAATTCGTCGACGACTGTGCCTCTGACGTCAGCAGATAAAAGGAATTATTATCAGATATCGTGCCCTCTCGATGGCAGTTTTTGTTTGTTCAAGACGTCCTTGGGGCCGAGACAATATCGCACGGTATTGTCAAGTGGCCACAGCCGTCGGCGACGGCAAGGTTGCGCCATCTCCCCGATCAGACCGCGACGACGGGAAAAAAAATTACCCCGGTCAGTTCTGTGCGCGGTGGTCACCCCCGATCGCATGACCGAACGCGTGTTGGCACCTTTAGCGACGATGGTTATACGCGACGTTGTCGGCTCTCGAATATGATCGCAAAATTTGGCTATTTTCCTTGAGCTGAAGCAGGTGATATAATTTTCTGGCAACCTTGCTCTATGGTTTCGATTGTTCTGTGCCACTTCAAATTTGACATTTTTTCTGTGGTTTCACGTTCAGGGGTGTGCAAATGTTCCGAAAGCGTCGCTAACGGTTTTGATCGATCTCTAGACGTTACGTTGTGAAAAAACGAACATCGCCCGTTTTCCCGCGACGTTCATCGAGAATTCGCGTAAGTCGACGAAGAAACGTGTTCGCGCGAGAGAGAGATAGGTGTATAACGACCGCGAAACGTTGTAATAACACGCCAGACCCCCACATTCCGAGTAGGTATCCTAATTAGAATAGAAATAGAGAGAATAATATGGGTAGGCACTGACCTCGCGCAACGTGATTTTTATGAGGTAAGCCCGCCGCGAACTGGCATCGTCGCACGGCTCGGGTTATCGCCGGTCGGGAGCAACGAGGGTCGTTCGGACGGAAAAAGAAAAACGGAGTGTGTATCTGTGATTGTTCTTCGTGCGCTCGATTTATTTCTGTGACGGTCTGCGAATTTTCCGGAGAGAACATCGAGTTGTAGGTGACGTGAAGCTCTGATTGTGTTCTATGGTCGACGAAGCGTTTCACTCCGTCCCATTCTATGCTTCTTGTATCGTTTTTTTTGTGGTTCACGATCTGAACTATGGTTTTCCGATTCTGTGCTTCAAATGCGCGATCTGTGATTTGTTTTCGGATTCTATGGATTCGTTGCGTTTTTCCGAGACTTGTTTTTTCGGAACGTCAAAGTTTATACAAAAGGAGGAACCTGTAAAGAGGGAACTGTCATATTTCAAAAATTATGGATTGGGCAATTGTTCAGTCCGATTTGGCGATGGGAGGTCGATGCATCCGCTTTATTACTTGGTATTCCCCGATCGTTGGGCGGTTATCGCCCGACCTATTATTCTTTTATCGCTAAAACGGGTCGATTTTTTTTCACTCGACGCCGAATGCGATAAGCGAAAAAGGGCCGGGGACGATCTGTGGTCAGGAGCGTTCTTGAACTCGACAGACGTCGGGGGTCACGGTGCTTCCTCACGTCGTCGCGCGCCTGTGGAAATAGCGGCCATAGATACGGAGGCTGTTCGAGAAGATCCCACAAGAATACTTCATTTTTAGCTTTTAAAATTCAAGAAATGAGTTCTATATTACTTTGACTTTCTGTGTTGATATCGACATGTCTATGATTGTACCATAGATTAACTATGTTCAATTATCTATGCGCTATGTCAAATCGATAACCACAGAACGGAAAGTCATAGAATTGTGCGTGTTTTCGTGGCTCATTTCGAGTGGCCCTCGTATCCCTGCTCCGCACTCGATTGTCGAAATTTTGCGTGGGAGTATATGGGCTCCCCTTTCCCCCCTCCTTGGCAAACTTCATAATAAGTCGCGCACTGACCTCAGCCAACCCGAATTTTACGATCCCTCTCTCTTTCCCCCCCAGCATCTAATGGTTTTCAACGCTCACGTGATCTATTTGTTTGGGGGCCTCGTCTGGCATCGGGTTCATAGATATCGCGTTGCGGTAGTCTGTGCGCCGCGGTTTTCTTCGTCGAATCCATCCGAAATAGTTGCTCGTTGAAAAATCGTTTTGCTGGTATTTTCTGGAGAGATTATGAACCTACTCGTAGTGACAATTCGTTCTTATATTTCTTTGACCTTATTTATGTCACTATTTCTATGCAACATGAGATAACTTGACAAGGGCAGTTCTGTGCGTGTGTTGTGATCCGTCAAAGGGCGTCATAGTGAAAGTGTCATTATTTTTCATTGGATTCACTGAAAGTCTCGTGGAATGCAGGTATCTATTTTGATTTTCAAGGTCACGCTTGTTATTTTTGGTTCGGAATTTCATTTTATAGGCGTATAAAAATCTGGGTTATTTTTTGCCCGAGTGAGCATCGAATATCCAACGATGAGTTGGGTGGAAACAATGCCTATGTTCGATTTTCTATGGGTATTTTCATCGATGACATAGAATTAAGTTTTTCCATAACGGGAGCATTTTTCTTCGACCGTTTCGGTGAAGGTGAACGTCCGTTGCGCGAAAAAAAACTTTCGTTCTGTCCGTGGCAAATTACTAGATCCCCGCCACTCGTCTTGAATATTTAAACGGTCGTCTATCATTCCGGGCACGAATTGTTCAAACTCGTCCGTTGTCGAGAAGAATGAATGGGTAGGTTCAGCTGGTGGGAGTTCACATACCGCTCGCGTATGTAATATGGGCGATTTCGATAAATCATGTCGGTCGAATGGTTGGTGGTGGCGTAGACGGGGAAAAAACTACGTACCGGGTCAAAGAACCATGTTATTAGGCGTCTATTCACCTATTTTTATCGTTGTCAAGGGCAGTTTCTTTCACACGTGACACGCAACGTCGATTACCAGTAACAAAGCATTATCCAGTAGCGTAATTCGCTGTGGGAGAACTCCATTAGTTTTCCGTTAGTTCCATTAAAACTTCCTTCGGTTCGAAACATTTTTCGATAACCCTCGTATATTCGCCTAAGAATGTCCTTGAATCCGACAGAGTGGAGTCATAGAATGCCCTAGCAATTAATAATCATAGAGATCTATGATTATTAATCTAGGAGTGGGGTCATAGAATGTCCTTGAATCCGAAGAGTGGAGTCATAGAATGCCCTAGCAATTAATAATCATAGATCTAATCTAGGAGTGGGGTCATAGAATGTTTTGATGATAATTGGATTAGTCACATCTGTGACATCTAACCTGTTTCTATCTGTGATAGACATAGAAGGATCACTTTCAGAAATAGACAGGTGAAATTGTTGCTTCGTGAAAATTTCGAATAAGTGGAATTTAAGAGAATTTCTGTAGGTTTTCTAGCAGATTCATGGTGAAATTTCTATTATCCGCCGTTGCAATGGTCAGACGCGGGATCGGCCATATCCGTTTGTCCCCGTACCAGGTATTTCATAATAAATCTATTATATCGTCTAGACGCCTATATTATACCATTTTTTCCTGCCAATTATAGTAATGGCATGTCATTAAGAGCCGTTCTTCGTCGCTTCGCGGCTGGTGAACCCTGAACATCTTGTAATAATAATAATCGCTCGGCAAGTATATACGCAAATATCAACCTGTAGCGGCAAGGACACACGCAATATCACTCCACATCAGCTGGTCCTTTTTCGCTCCCCGAATTTAATCGTTTTGTGTGTTACTGGAGTACTCGGCAGACCGGTGAATGTGTTTCGTCTCCTTCTCCCTCTCCGTGTGTGTTTATCGATGGTCTGGAACGTTTCCGGCTCGGTTTCATAATGTCGCGTAAGGTGATAGTTTCGCTCGAGCTTTATATCTCAATAGGCGAGGTTTTTCAATTGAAAATTCTTGTTATAAATGCTATGCTGTCATTGAAAAATATGCTAACCTGTCGTAGGTTACACCACAGAATGGCCTACATAAAAATTGAATAATTTTAAGGTTAAACAGTATGCACCATAGATGTCTATGAAATCATAAAAACCTTGGAACATAGATAGTATCTATGTTCAATCTCGGAGCATAGATACATCTATGTGTCTTGGAACATAGATACGATCGATGTTCCAAGGTTTTTATGATTTCATAGACATCTATGGTGCATACTGTGTAACCTCAAAATTTTTCAATGTTTTTATGTATTCTGAATATTTTGTATAACACCATTTTTTCCTGCAAATTTACGCGAATACGTAGATTTTTGTGCTCCCATACAACGAAATGATGTAAGTTAATCTAGAAAATACAGCGGGAGCCATCTAACGTTCGACGTCGAACCTTATCGTGTTTATTCGGCGAAATCAGACCAGGAATCGGGGAAATGATTCTCGAGACGCATTTTCCGTCCCGTCTGGGCCCCCCTCGCAAATTCGGCAAGAGGTTATTGCGGTCTACGTAGAGACGGCAGAGAGAGATAAGGACGGAGAAGGTCGTTCCCCCGGACCCACAACAAATCCGGATAGACAGACGGTCTAACTGCTTCTTCTTCTTCTTGCGCTTTCCTCCGCCCGTCCGTAGTACGACGATCACCTGGTTACTGACCGTGTTACGACTCTCGCCGAGATCGTTAATCAGACGGTCGTTCCGAGGGGGGCGGCCCTCGCCCTAGCGCCGCCACTGACTTTACGGCCCCGAAATCTGACGCGAATTCATCTGTGATCGGGATGTCCACAGAACGTGATGAATATTCTTTATTTCTGTGCTCTGACAGATTGAGCATAGACAATTGGTCTATGAACGGAACACAGAAGGCGCATAGAAATGATTTTTCCGTCACAGAGTTGTGTCACAACTGATTTTTGGGAAATATTTTCGATAGTTTGTCGGATTATAACCTTTTTGATTTGTCTTTAAAGCGTCTACATCTAACTAATTTCGGGGAAAATCTTATCGAATTTTTCCGTCCGGCAAGTCGTCGCGTCCGGCGCGCCCTTAACCCCCCTCCGCCCCAGCCTCGGCGGGATCTCTAGGAACCCCACGCGTGGCGTATTTCTGCCGCTGCTCCGCTATCACCAGGCGGGAGGCTGGGGGTCTCGGGCAAGGAGAACCGCCGGCGGCCAGACGGTGGTAACGCGACGAGAAGGCGAAATAATAATGCCGGGACGGGAAAAAAAAATAAAATAAACGGCGAACCGAGAGCGTTGACCCCCTTTCTCCGTCAGCCGTCGGATGCTGCTTCGGCTGTCTTAATCCGATTTGCGTTCGCCCTTCTTCTTCTCTGCACGTGGTTTCGCTCACGCGATGTTCGATGGTCTCTGTGATCTGTCAACCTTATTTTCTCATTCTATGGTGATTAACGACGCGGCGGAGAGCGATCGATTCTGTGGTTTAGACGGATTGGGATTTCTGTGTCATTTCGATTCGGTAAAGGAGCGTCCGACGACACGATCTGGATGGAGATAAATTCGTTCAACTTTGAAATATTTCATTTCGTGGGATTTTTGGATTGATGATTGAATTGCGAATGTTGGGTCTGAGCGTGTATGACCCCCTTTAGTCTTCCCAGCCGTCTGGTGTGTCAACCAAGATCTCGCCGTGCCGATCTTCGTATCGAACGGAGAAAGTACAGCTTCCTCCTCTCTGCCCCTCGCGACAGCGTCAAACGATCGAACCACGTACCTGATCTCTGCTGGGCCCTATATTCCAGACCCCCATTTCAAAAACGTGTTGAAAATTCACCATCGATCGCGAGTTTGCTCGGTCTGAGTCTGCATTTTGATAGGGATAACGAAATCATGATCGTCTGGTGGTGTAGATTTTCATTTCACCTTTGAAACACCCTCGTGGCAAGATTCAGTTATGGCGGATGCGCTAGTTTTAGAAATTTTAATGTGGGGGGTTTTTTCACTGTTAAATTGATCAACTGAAATGGGTAAATGTGGCATAACTGAGGGGGTTTCTGAGGAGTAGAGGAATAGAGAATCCGTAAAAATCAACATAGATCACGAAAAAATCGAATGAACCGCCACAAAACACTCACTATAAGCTATTTTACTCGGATTACAATGTGCACCTTCAGTTATTACCTAATTTAATGAACCATGAAAATCTGGGCATGGCTTATCGCTCTTTTTCTGTGTACATTACATAACGATGAAGTTGTTTTTGTCGAACGTTATCGTCAGCAAGTGTTACTCAAGATTGATGGCTAGATTCGCTTTTCACCAAGAAAACTCGAACGATCTTTACGAGAAAATGAATATTTTCCAGCATGTCCGGCCTTGTGTTAACCTATTCTCTTTTTTCAGGTTTGTCTTCAAGAGTTCGACCACCCTGCTTTTTTTTTGCTATGTGGAACCCGTAGATCCGAACTTGTGCTTTTTACCGACGCAAGTCGGAGACTGCGGGTACCATTTGGCGAAAGTTTTCCTGCGGAAGTGGAAGATTCAACTAGTCGCAGCCCCCAGATTCCTTTCAGATGCCGGTAATACTACTACAGCGATCGAATACTCGATTTTTTTTTTCGGTTGGCGCATCCACCATCCACCATCCATAAATCTGGATGAATTTACGAAATATTCATGTATGAAAGTTGGGAAATGATTTCAGGTTATGGTTACAGGATGTTTCGGAAGAACGATGTTGAAATAGACGAAAGAGAAGGAAGGTATTGAAAATTTTAGAATGCTCTGAAAGTGTCCGAAGTTATGAATATCACCCCAGAGGCTGTCTCAACTGTTGAAGTTTGGAAATAGCCGGATTAGCTGCCTTATGACCCTGTGATCGCTAAGTAGCAAAAACCTTTCGTTATTAATGATTTTAGGTGATAATTTGACAGTGTCCATTTGAGGTAGTAGGTTGTATAGTAAGTATTACACCTGTTGAGGAGTACTGTACATCCTGCTAACTTTCCTGGTCACTAGTCAACCTCATACGTTATTAACGCAACTAGGCTTGTGTCACTGTATTTTTTCCCGTTGTTATTTTCTTCTGCTGTTGTTCAAATGTTTTTCCACAGGTTTGAAAGGCTCAACTTGCCTATTCCCTGAGACCCTACTTTGTGATGTTCTATAATCATTTCACAAGGTTGGTTCTCGGGATTTGGCGATTGGCTACATCAAATATGTGAAGGAGACTGCCTCACGAAGCCTCTCGATTTTTTTTGCGAAAGTTCTAGGTGGAATTTACAGATTAAAGTCAAATTTTTCATCTAAAATGCATCAGAGTTGCACATGAAACAAATTTCTGACCGTTAATTTTGTTAAAATAGCTTCCAAACTGTGTTGGTGACTCCTGGTATTTCTTTTATCGATTTTACCTCCACCTATCGAGCAAACTCCAAACTTTGCGATTATTTCTTCTGATGATCTTCAATCTAAATCACACAGGATCAGGGATCGCAGGAAGTAATCTTGCTGTAGAGTTTCTCGAAAATTTTTGATTTTGACTAGAGACAAAGTGACAAAAGATCTAGGAATGAGAATGTCACGAAGAAACTGATCTCTCTAGGCTTCTCCGAAAAATTTGCCATCTAGGTATATTGCTATCCCATAATGTCCCAGAATTCTTGTAAGGACTAGTAATGTAGAGATATTTATTTATAACAAGAAAGAAAAGGTGATTCATCAATCAGATGTCATATTGTTGAGGGCATGAGCCAAAATTTTCATCTAGAGGTACAGTAAAAGTTTTTGCTCTAACTAGAGAGAATTATTCAAATTTACCAAGCTCTGAGTTCATTTCATTCATGACTTTTTTCAGCTTAACCATGTCTAATTTCCTTTTCTGTTTTTTTTTATAGGTTATCTAGATACTCGGCCTACTGCTACCTATCTCAGAGTCGTGTGGAGAGAATTGTCCATATTTGTCAAGGCGAGCAGCCCCAGCACAAGCATGGGAAGAAGAAGAAGCTATTTCAACAGATATTCATCGTCGCTGCCACTGGATAATAAGACTACTCTTCAAAAGAATTATTATTCCATTTTTAGGTGTATAACTTATATATCGATAATCTTTTCCCTTTTCCACATTTAGCCATTAGCCTTTTCATTCTTATGAATATTGTTATTTTTGTCAAACTTTCCCATTATACAGCTTTTCCTTCGTACCCATATTTCCAGAAAAACACCCTTTAACTCTATCCAGTTATCCACACTCTGTAGCAATAGATGTGAAACTTGTGTTGTTTATTTAAGTTGATTGGCATTATAAAAGAATTGTACACCCTAAATCTTACTGTGTATATTTTAATAAAAAATGAAAAAGTGTATCGTTGTCGCTTATTAAATTCCTTATCCTTCAATAAAAGACCAATGCCAAGTCTTCTGTTAATGAAGCGAATCCATAAATCCGTCTAAAATGACGAGAAAGATTTTCTGAGCGTTGAAAAACAAATATGGAGTTACCAGGAGAACGCCTTAAAAATTCGGAAATAGGCAACACATAATACACCATCATGTATATTTGGTTGCCTACCGCATGAATCAGGCGCTACTCCGGATACCTCCTCGCTCTCATGTGATCCTAATAAAAATTCAAAAAATTCGAAGATTTGTACCTCGAGAATTACACAAAAATCGGATTTTGTATCAGGATCACAGGAGAGCGAGGAGGTATCCGGAGTATCAGGCGGCCCCTTAAAAATTCGAAAATAGGCAACACACCATACACCAACATGTATGCTTGGTTGCCTACCCCACGTATCAGGCGCTGCTCCTGATACCTCCTCGCTCTCCTGTGATCCTAATACAGAATCAAAATTTTCGGAGTTTCATGACCCAAGAATGATACAAAAGTTGGATTTTGTATTAGGATCACAGGAGAGCGAGGAGGTATCAGGAGCAGCGCCTGATACGTGGGGTAGGCAACCAAGCATACATGTTGGTGTATGGTGTGTTGCCTATTTTCGAATTTTTAAGGGGCCGCCTGATACTCCGGATACCTCCTCGCTCTCCTGTGATCCTGATACAAAATCCGATTTTTGTGTAATTCTCGAGGTACAAATCTTCGAATTTTTTGAATTTTTATTAGGATCACATGAGAGCGAGGAGGTATCCGGAGTAGCGCCTGATTCATGCGGTAGGCAACCAAATATACATGATGGTGTATTATGTGTTGCCTATTTCCGAATTTTCAGGGCGTTTCTATTTTACTCTAGACAAGTTCATTTTTCGAACTCTACGTCATTACTGGGGTGTTTTTAAGGAATAAAACATTCGTTTTTTCAATTTCTTTCTTTATTTCGTGAAATTATACAGTTTTTGTCATAGAATAAGAGAAAAAATAGTAGTGTAAATGAATTTTTCACATAAATATCGATGAATATACATGTTTATATCAAAAATTGAAGAGAGGTTTATATACCTGAATGACTTCTGACTTCTTGTGGGCAGTTTCTTTCTTCGTTGTTGGGCAGCACTAGCGAATTTCCATCAACGTGATTGGCACCTGTAAAATAAAATTTCCTATTAATCATATGATGCCGTATATGTTTTCTGAATAATTCGAGGTCTCTGATTTCAAATCTGAGCTCAGTTTTGACGAAAAAAATTTATTTCGGCTGCTAGGCCCTACCAAAGTTGCAGCCCTTCAAAGGGGCGTAAAACGAAAAATAATTCACTTGAAGAGGAACCGATTGCAGTTTCTGCTAGAGAAGAGCCTACTTAAACTATATTTTCAATTTCAAGACGATACGAAAAAAAAAGTATTTTCGGCCAAAATTTTTCATGATGTATAGCCTTGCGTTTTTTTCGATCCGAATCAAAAATCCAACTTTTAGATATTGAAGTGCCGTACATGTTTTCTGGATAATTCGAGGTCCCTGATTCCAAATCTGAGCTCAGTTTTGACGAAAAAAATTGATTCTGGCTGCTAGGGCCCACCAAAGTTTCAGCCCTTCAAAGGGGCGTAAAACGAAAAATAATTCACTTGAAGAAAAACCAAAGGCAGTTTCTGATAGAGAAGGGCCTAATTAAACTATATTTCGAATTTCAAGACGATACGAAAAAAAAAGCATTTTCAGCCAAAATTTTTCATGATGTATAGTCTTGCGTTTTTTTCGATCGGAATCAAAAATCCAACTTCTAGATATTGAAGAGCCGTACATGTTTTTTGGATAATTCGAGGTCGCTGATTCCAAATCTGAGCTCAGTTTTGACGAAAAAAATTTATTTCGGCTGCTAGGGCCTTTCAAAATTGCAGCCTTTCAAAGGGGCGTAAAACGAAAAATAATTCTTTTGAAGAAGAACCGAAGGCAGTTTCTGATAGAGAAGAGCCTAATTGAACTATATTTCGAATTTCAAGACGATACGAAAAAAAAAGCATTTTGGGTCAAAATTTTTCAAGATGGATTGAAGATCATAATAATACTTTGTTTCTAGTCATGTTGGAATATTTTCAAGAATGTCTGAAGAACAATGTGCTTTTAATCCTTGATCCAGATTGCGTTGGATTGAAGATCAATTGGTCCAATATGTCTCTAGTCATGGCGCAATATTTTCAAGAATGTCTAAAGGAAAACCATTCTCTTTTCATCCTTGCGTCTTGCGTTTTTTCGATCGGAATCAAAAATCCAACTTTCAGGTATTGAAGTGCCGTACATGTTTTCTGGATAATTCGAGGTCCCTGATTCCAAATCTGAGCTCAGTTTTGACGAAAAAAATTTATTTTGGCTGATATGGCCCACCAAAATTTCAGCCCTTCAAAGGGGCGTAAAACGAAAAATAATACACTTGAAGAAGAACCGAAGGCAGTTTCGGGTAGAGAATAGCCTAATTAAACTATATTTCGAATTTCAAGACGATACGAAAAAAAAAGTATTTTCGGCCAAAATTTTTCATGATGTATAGTCTTGCGTTTTTTTCGATTGGAATCAAAAATCCAACTTTTAGATATTGAAGTGTCGTGCATGTTTTCTGGATAATTCGAGGTCCCTGATTCCAAATCTGAGCTCAGTTTTGACGAAAAAAAATTATTTCGGCTGCTAGGGCCTTTCAAAGTTGAGGCCCTTCAAGGGGCGTAAAACGAAAAATAATTCACTTGAAGAAGAACCGATTGCAGTTTCTGATAGAGAAAAGCCTATTTAAACTATATTTCGAATTTCAAGACGATACGAAAAAAAAAGCATTTTCGGCCAAAATTTTTCGTCATGGATTGAAGATCATAATAATAGTTTGTTTCTAGTCATGTTGGAATATTTTCAAGAATGTCTGAAGAACAATGTGCTTTTAATCCTTGATCCAGAATGCGTTGGATTGAAGATCAATTGGTCCAATATGTCTCTAGTCATGGCGCAATATTTTCAAGAATGTCTAAAGGAAAACCATTCTCTTTTCATCCTTGCGTCTTGCGTTTTTTCGATCGGAATCAAAAATCCAACTTTTAGATATTGAAGTGCCGTACATGTTTTCTGGATAATTCGAGGTCCCTGATTCCAAATCTGAGCTCAGTTTTGACGAAAAAAATTTATTTCGGCTGCTAGGGTCTACTGAAATTTCAGCTCTTCAAAGGGGCGTAAAACGAAAAATAATTCACTTGAAGAAGAACCGATTGCAGTTTCTGATAGAGAAAAGCCTAATTAAACTATGGTTCGAATTTCAAGACGATACGAAAAAAATTTATTTTGGCTGATATGGCCCACCAAAATTTCAGCCCTTCAAAGGGGCGTAAAACGAAAAATAATACACTTGAAGAAGAACCGAAGGCAGTTAGTCTTGCGTTTTTTTCGATTGGAATCAAAAATCCAACTTTTAGATATTGAAGTGTCGTGCATGTTTTCTGGATAATTCGAGGTCCCTGATTCCAAATCTGAGCTCAGTTTTGACGAAAAAAAATTATTTCGGCTGCTAGGGCCTTTCAAAGTTGAGGCCCTTCAAAGGGGCGTAAAACGAAAAATAATTCACTTGAAGAAGAACCGATTGCAGTTTCTGATAGAGAAAAGCCTATTTAAACTATATTTCGAATTTCAAGACGATACGAAAAAAAAAGCATTTTCGGCCAAAATTTTTCGTCATGGATTGAAGATCATAATAATAGTTTGTTTCTAGTCATGTTGGAATATTTTCAAGAATGTCTGAAGAACAATGTGCTTTTAATCCTTGATCCAGAATGCGTTGGATTGAAGATCAATTGGTCCAATATGTCTCTAGTCATGGCGCAATATTTTCAAGAATGTCTAAAGGAAAACCATTCTCTTTTCATCCTTGCGTCTTGCGTTTTTTTCGCTCGGAATCAAGAATCCAACTTCTAGATGTTGAAGAGCCGTACATGTTTTCTGGATAATTCGAAGTCCCTGATTCCAAATTTGAACTCAGTTTCCTTATATAACAAATAGTTCTGCCGTTTAAACACTTTGAAATTTGTCCATTCTTGGATGAAATTTTCACAAATTCATTTGCTCCGCCATCTAGTACCATGTCAACGAACATCCACCAATCAATTACAGTGTTCTTTGCCTTTATAATAGAAACCTGTCTCTCCAACAGAACAGTTTTCTACTTTGGCTGTAATAGAAAACTGTAATGAGTTGCACTATGTTTGCTAAACACCTACTAGATGGCGCTACAATACAATTTAAGGGCGACTGAATATGATTTGTTGCCTATGCCCATAATTTCAAGGCGCATTTCTCCTTTGTCGATTTTTCGTCCAGAATGGAAAAACCTGTTTACAGATTGGATTTCCGTATATATTTTCTGGAAAATTCGAAGTCCCTGATTCCAAATCTGAGCTCAGTTTTGAGGAAAAAAATTTATTTTGGCTGCTATGGCCTACCAAAAATTCAGTCCTTCAAAGGGGCGTAAAACGAAAAATAATTCACTTGAAGAAGAACCGATTGCAGTTTCTGATAGAGAAAAGCCTAATTAAACTATATTCTCAATTCCGAGACGATACGAAAAAAAAAGCATTTTGGGCCAAAATTTTTCATGATGTATACGCAGGGTGGAAAATTTTTTGTGAAGAATACTCTTTTCATTGTATCGTTTTGAAATTCAGAAAAATTTTCATTAGAGTCTGCTCCATCAGAAACTGTAATTGGTTCCTCTTCAAGTGAATTATTTATCTTTTTATGTCCTTCCACATTACGGGAAAAGTTTTGGGCCATAGGGAGATTGAACAAATGATAATTCACTTGAAGAAGAACCGATTTCAGTTTCTGCTAGATCAGGATCTAATTATTAAATTTTCGAAATCTAAATCTAGTACAAACCTTTAATCTATGGTCAACAATACGTAGTCGCAAGTCGTTGAAATCACTATTCAACCATATTCGTTCTTCTGAGGATTCTCATTCTTCCTTTAACTCAATACTACAGTCTCTAGAACCTAGAACAAAAAACGACTTTCCGTCAGAAAGAATACATGATTTGTCGAAAATCCCTGATCAATTGCCACTTCGCCTACACTAATATGGACATTGAATTTGTAACATTCATTAAATGCTGAATTTGTAAGGCAAAAAACATTGATAAAAGCTAAAAACACTCTAGAAAGCATTGAGTAAAGTTCATACTTTCTAAACATAACCTTAAAGATCATAGACATAGAATGCTAACCACAGAACACAAAAAGATGTTAAGAATATAATTCTATGCTCAGTAACCACAGAGTATCTATCATTTAGTTCTATGGTCACGAACATAGATCCTGAGCATAGAAAAAATTATATGCCTTAATCTATGTTCAAGAACATAGAGCACTATTAAAAATCTATGAACAGGAACATAGAGTCACGACCACAAAAAAAAATGTCATTTACATAGACACGCATATCATATTCCTTCTATGGTACGACTCTGTGCCACCGTGTTATTAGAGGTTATATAAAAATCCAGGGAAATTCATGAAGATCCAGATTTTCCGTTAATAAATGATCCCCGCAGCGTTTTTACCGTGGATTGCCAAAAATATTTCACTAATCACCTAGAAGATTTCGATATTTGTAATTTCAAATGTTAATATATCAATAATCAGCATTCAGGTCCTATTCCCATGAAAAATCAATCACTTCACACAAATTTCCACCCTATTGATGCAAAAAACTGCTCCCACTCGAATTGGAGTGTGTGCCTGATTCCCAATCCAAAAAAATCAATGTAACTGAACATAAATTGAATTGATTACTCAAATATTTTATAAAAAACACTCACATATATAGGTTTGATTAAGCAAATGAATCATATGCAAAGATTATATAATCTTTGATCATATGGTGGGGCCGTGTCCAATTGTCCATCCACATTTATTCCGCTTCAAACTTCTTCCTGGTAAAACCATCTTGGTTAGGTTGTATTTTAACTTTGATCGGCAAATATTTTAATTTATTATCGGAAGTTTTCTTTGTTCATAACGGGTTTGTCCAGTTGCCAATCTACATTTCCTACACCTACAATGGAAATTCGAAAATCTAGAAAAACAATAAAACAAATAACTGACTAATTAAAACTAGACTTTAGATTTTACCTATGATACAACCACAGATTTTGGCTAATTTACGAAAGAGAATAGAATATTCAATTTTTTTGTTTCGATAAAACACTTTTCATAACATTAAATATAATAATAAATATAATTTCTAGTAGTTAAAGGATAGCATAGGATATTTACATTTTTTCGGTGGGTGATATCAATAAAAGAGTTAGAAATAAGCAACATTGCTTTAATAATTCTGCTTAAATTTTCAGACTAAATCAAGATAGTAGTGCTACCATGTTTGGATTTTCATCTATCTATACAGATGATCTGAATAAATATTTGCTGCTATCTCAGACTCCCACTTATCACCATTGTTCAATAATTTCTCTTTATTATACAACAATTCCTCATGCGATTCAGTTGAGTACTCAAAGTTTGGACCTTCAACTATAGCATCTACCGGACATGCTTCCTGACAAAATCCACAGTAGATACACTTTGTCATATCAATATCATAACGAGTAGTTCTTCTAGAACCATCAGCTCTTTCCTCCGCTTCAATTGTGATGGCCTAAACAAATATATATAAAATTATATCGAACTGATGATCAATTCGATATTCACCTGTGCTGGACAGATAGCCTCGCAAAGCTTACAAGCGATACATCTTTCTTCCCCAGATGGATACCTTCTCAAAGCGTGTTCGCCTCTGAACCTAGGGCTAAGAGGCCCCTTTTCAAATGGATAATTGATGGTAGCAGGCTCTTTGAATATGTGGGCCAAAGTCACAGCCATTCCTCTGAACAGTTCAGTCATAAACATAGTTTGGGCAGCCCTATCTGCAACATTCCATACAATAATACAAATGAAATATTATATAACAATATATACCATTCATATCTTTTAAATCCATTGAAGGCTCTTCTTTGTTGACATATACATAGCCGTCTCCAACAGTGGCTTTTGAACGCTTGCTGACGACTAAACATGGTCGGGAAACTTTGAGAGCTGAAATAAGTAGGGTTAGGAAAAGCGGAAAATGTATCACGATAACATAAGGATGTCTTAATGGTTCTCATTAAATTACCCCTGTTCGTAAGCGAAAATAATTTCACACAATTGTTCATTTTCTTTTTACGAAAAACAGTTGGTGATGTAACAACAAAGATTCACCATATGCCCATTAGAACTAATAATCAAGATAAACTGAACTACTAGCGCTGGCACTACTGCTGTAATGTGTAAATTCGAATTTAATCTATATGGAGAATTATTTTTTCAAACTTACCTCTGAACTGATCTGAGAAACTAACAAATTCGCTTTCAAAGCACTGCACTTTAATTTGTCAGTATAATTTTTTTTTCAACTGCATGGGGTGCTAAAACACTTAAAATTTAGCAATCAATCTTTGATATTGGCGAATATTATTTGTGTGATCTTTTTCTCCTTAAAAAATAGTCTAACGTGTGGGAGGATTCAACTAGTAGCTGCAAAATGTGCCAAACATTAGCATGCTCTTGCTTACGTTGAACCATAATACTCTTATATTCGATTTTGAAACAACTTCGATTTAACTTACAATTTCACTAATTTGACACCACCTACTGCGTCATTGATATCCACAAATGTAGCATCTTAATGGGAATCTTTCATATGCTCCCTGAAAGATATTTTTCAAATCGATATAAAATCACACAAATGGCACTTATGAACCCTCATCTAAAAATGGGCAGAATTGACTTGATTTTTTAAATTCCTTTCTCTGATAGTAACATAATTACAAAGAAGACAGTTATGTTGTATCATACACAAATGAACATAATTCACATGAGCCTTCAGGTCACTTTTACCATTTGTGAAGTAATCGTATAGATCACACTTCAGATGATTCTTATTGGAATGAACAGTATCTATTTGACCTATCGTGCAATTAATTGCATTGAAATGAATATAAATCATATGTCTTATAAAATAAGCCCTAACAGGACTTTTCCTACTTGCCTCAAAATTGCACAATTCACATTTATGATTCTTGATTGAATGGATACTATCGATATGCTTCTTTAGGCATCTTGTGCAGCTTCAAATTCAAACGAACCAAGTTTATATGTTTCCTTATACCTGTTATCCTGTAAGAGGTATGAAGGCAGAAATAACTTCACACGATCATGACATAATTACTGAATTGCAATCATTGAACAAACTTTGTCTGCGATTTGTTCTTGTTTAATAGTTTCTCCTCTTCTATACTCCATGCACTGGAAATCATGGTAAGTATGCAGAAATTACTAATAAACGGTGTCCTTAATTATTAGAAATCGTCAAACCTACCAGAGAGTCCCTGTTTGTTCAATTTTAAGTGAAACCACTGCTTTCATGATTATCGTTTCATGAGGATTAGACATGTTTTAAATCTTTGCGATGCCAACTAATCGAAAATTGGAAGAAACATATGGGTCCTACAGTACATCAAATTTTCAACTTTATTAGTCCTGTTTAGATAAACCAAAATTCAAAATTTTTATGAAAAAATAAACAATATTCTATGTATGTTATCTAATCATAGAAAACAGATCGTTTGTTACCATAGACTGGGTTACGTAGATAGAGGACTATCTACGCTGGGTAATAAGTCTATGGTTGTTACCATAGAGAACAAGAGAGAGCACAGAGCACTTATAGAGGGTGTTCATAGAACTATAAAGATCATAGAACTATTAAGGCATAGAATTATGCGCGGGAGTCTATGGTTCTTACACAGAACACCATTATTAAATATTATTCTATGGGTAAAATACATGGGCGGCACCAGAGGAGGGGCAGCTACTTGAGCGAATAAAATTTTTTCACTTTTTTATACACAATAAATGCATATTTTAGGTTTAGTTTTATGAAAATAAAAGGAAAGGGAGATGTATTGAAAGATCCAATTAAATTATTACGTATTGTTATTCAGCTTTGTCGACACCCATCTAGAATATTTGGCCACGTCAGAGAAGACTATATACTCATTTAAATTACATTGGGATGTCCCTCTATTAACGATTGCTTGGCTTACCATACCCCTGAGATACCATTTACCATTCATTTGCAGCATAAATGGGGAACCTATGTCTCCTGTGCAAGGTCCTCTTCCATTCCTTTCACCTGTTGAATGGATAGGAAAATTCAAGATTTTGTTTTGTTGGCCAGTTGAATTGAATTTTTCTGTAGTGTTCTCCAACTTACCAGCGCAGAATGTTTTATAGGAGACGAGCTTTGCGAATTCAGGATTTGACATCATGCACATCTGCTCGGAAACCACGGGCATCTGAACCTTCTTAGCGTTCGTCGAAAACTCCACTTGATTCTCATCTTTTCCCCAACCTGCCACCGTGCCATATCTGTTGATTACCTCCTGGACATCAGGACTCCCTTTCCAGAGGCAAATCGGCCTGATGGACGCCGAATACTGTACAGGCTGTTGCAGGGTGAGCAGCGCCATATCCCCGTGACCGCTATACTGGGTGTATTCCGGATTCACGTCCACCGCTGCGACCGTACGCACAACAGCGTCCGATTTGGCAGCCCACTGCCTCAAATTTGACTTTCCGAATACCAACAGTATATCATTCTGCTTGACCAGGTCGGATTTGTAGAATTTCAAACAGCTCGCGACTGAAAATGCAATTTTTGGTTAGATTTTATAATTTTATGGTCTCTATTTCTGTGACCTAATCATAGATATAATGTACATGGGTATCTATGTTCATATGTCGGTGTCGTGGAATATAGAATATTCATTGAAAACTTCTGTGGGTATGACCATTGAGCAGAGATGCTAATTATACAGAATGACCAACTGAATATTTGAAAGTGCCTCTGACCTCAGGATGCATCTTCAACATATTTACCTGTTATAACGTGCATATTGTCCACCAAGTTAGCGGTGCACCTGAATTCGTAATTTAGCCCTTTCCAATGATAAAGGGCTACCAACCATGGGAACTCATTCTGGGTGGTGTTACTACCGTCTGTTATTAAATTAATTGTTTTGGAGCTCAAAGGGACACCGCAGTCTTGATCGTTTCCTGGATTTTCCACAATCCGTTCAGGACGTCCATAGCTCTCTGGAAAAGGAAAACGATTTGTTTTTCAGCTCAATTCCCACTAAATTTTCAGATACTGTGGTGGGAACTGGCGAGGCATGGTTCCTTAAAGGCTAAACAACAAGAAATCTCACCGGTTTTATCATACGCTGATATCCATGGATATGCTGTTGTGGTTCTTGGAGGAATGAAAGGTGGCATAGTTGGCTTCATCCTTGGTATTGGTCTCATCGGCTTAGGATCATCTGTGAACGAATCTTGAATTTCTCACTAACCTTAAAACAAATTGAAACTCACCAGGGTAATACGTAAACGTTTGTAATCTTGTCTCTTTGAAAACCCACAGATCAGATATTCCCTCGCTGGTCACTGTAAAAATCAATGTGAAATTTTGGGTTTTTGATTCGAGCTATATTGTGCTTACAAGGTCCAGAAGGGCCCCTACAATAAACCCTATCGTTGAACCTAATCTGCGTCACCCTTGGTATTTTATCCTGTTTATCGAAAGTCATTTTATAGGTCAGCTGTCTGGCATCTAGAAGATACTCTTTGGCTGTTGTCAAATCCAGTTTAACTTTCTACGAAATGCGAAACATTATAAATTTCGATTCTGCATCAATAAAAGGTTTTCTTACCGGTCTAGATTGTTCGTCGAATATCCCTACGTAAGAAACGTTCACTTCCATCCTAAAAACAGTGGATCCATCGTTTGGTACGATGATTTCTCCAAAAATACTCCCATCTATATCGTAATAATAGTTGAACACGTTTGGACAAGGATTTGGAGGTAGGTTGGAGTCAGATCTTGAAAAAACAGATCCGACAAAGAGCAGCATCAAAAGACAAGAGTACATCATTGTCCTTTCACAGAGAAGCAGTAAGAAAAATGAAAATCTGAAAAAAAAATCTCAGTGGAGAAGTTCGACTCAACTAAAAAGTTGCCAACATTGCAAGGGTTTTGTGAGAACAAAAATTTATAATTATTGTACCCCTAAAATCAAAAAAATATGCCTATGATAAGGCAATAATACTGAACAGATCACAAACAATGATCAATGTGCGTCAGAGAACTAAAAAGTAAAAACTCAACACTTTCTTCTATGTTTCTTAATTTCCGAATGGATGAAGAAAAATCAAAAAAGACCTCACCAGAAAGTAAGATGGTGACTGCTATAAACTATAATTTGAACTGTGGCTGTAGAAAATAACAAATCTTAAAATTGGAACATTCGCACAAATTTATCATCTTACGATAGTACACTTGACACATTTTTAATATTGGCTATTTTCAAGAAATTCGATTGTAAATATTATGATCACGCTAGGGTCGAAGTTCAGAGAATCTATTCATCGTAATCTTCATTTTTCACTCGTCCTAGGAGCCCAAACCAATCATCAATTGGAGATTCTCCTATTTCATTGTAAGAATTGAACAGACTAACAACTTTCAATAACAAATTAACAAGTCTATGGGAAGAAAGGAATAATTAAAACAATACCTACTCGACGAGTCAAATGTCGGATGCTTCAAAAATCTTCAAGTCTGAATATTTTAGCATGATTAACTCAAATGAAACATACCTTGTGAGCATCTACCTGTATTAAACATCATTATCGAATAATCACCTATCTACCATCTACCACTTTAATAGCCTGCCTCAATCTAGAAATATTCACGCCGAAGATATTATTAGATGATGATCAAATTAAAGCGATCAGTGATTTTTTTCAGCCAAATCAGGATGTGCAACCGGAATTAATACAGAAGATTTTACACATACACTACTCAACGTTAACTGAGGTTTAGAAGTATGACCTCAAAGGAGGTTTTTTCATGGATTGTACAGGGGGATAATCAATGAAATTGCGGTTATATAATACTGATTCTCCCTAACTCTCGGCTTAGATCCATTTTTCCAAATAGATATCATGAATTTGAAGAAACATTCGAACGTTTACAGAATAGCAGTGTAATGTGTTATAAGCGCATCCACCATTTTGTAGCCTAACCTGATATATCGAAAAATGAACTCATGAACACTCTCTTTTTGGTTTTGTATCGAAATAAATTGAAACAATAGGAACTGGGATACTATTTATTCCAAATCTAAACTTATCTAATCCATTATGTGCTGAATATTGAGATTTATATATATTAAGACTTCCTGAAAATATTTAATACAATTGATTGATTTCAGATTACACAACCTGAGTAATTATCTTATTTATATCGTCAATAAATCGATCGATACTCTCAAATTTGATCCTCCTTATTTGTTTCTTTTGAACTTTCTTAGTGGACTCATTAGTTGTTTCATCTAACGTTATTCCTTTCAAAAACCATGTATTTTGGTATTCGTACAGTAGTGGCAAACCTGGAATGGTGTCGTCAGCACTCCCTGAAATTCATCATAGTGATACAGTACAGTAAATTCACTTTTTTTGATGTTAACATTTTTTTTTGGGTTACCACGAAAACGTTTCCTTTTTAGCAACTTACATAATGCTTCTGGTTTTGTCCTCATACAAATAGGTGATGCTATGCCGTTTGCCTGTGGACAAACTTTTTTCGCTGGTAACAAATCAGACATTTTCTTATCACTCCTTTTCGTCAGTGCACAAAAATTCTCATATATAAAATCTTCAGTTTTATTAGAATGTTCAAGCGTCCAATTCCACACTAGAATCATTCGAACAATATCCACAGCGACTTCGTCAAAACCTCAGGAAGGATATACTCACCAACAGTGGCCGTTCGTGTGTTTTCTTCAAACGAATCTTCAGACGAAGAGATACAAATTGGCCTTATCTGGTCATGGAGTGTAAGTTCCTTGAAGGTCAAAACTGCCAAACTCAAATCTTCTCCAGCTAAAGCTATTGTCTCAACCACACGAAGAATACCATCTTTGTCGGCATTCTCAAAATCGAAATTACCAAATATTATGTATAAGGGATCGGTATTGGCTTTCAAAACACATTTCGCAGCTGAGGAAACGAATAAAAAGAATGAAAAATGCAGAAATGTTAAATAAGCAAGGGATAATGGAGAAAAGTTTGTGAACCCGAGAGCTGATTGAAATTTAAATTTGGCGGATGCGCAAATTTCCTTCTGCAAACTTCTCAAGAAGTTTTCTATGAATAAGGAGATTTACGTTTGAGAAAATGAACTTCACGATTCCATACTTTCAAGTAAGGAGCTTTATTAGCTCTCTGAACATTTTACTTACAAGTTATAGCGTGGCTCTTCGAGATAAGGGTAACACCACATCGTATACTCAAAAATCTTTCCACTTCAGTACCCTTCTTCAGTAGAAGAGGTACCCATGGTGACATAGATAACGTACTACCATTAGTGCACACTGCTAAACTTCCACAGAAATTTCCCAACAGATCCAAAAGGTTTCCTTCTCTTGGTTTTAAACCCTTCCAGGAAGATCCCTCTAAAGAATTACTTCTGTATTTTGAATTTTTTTTCTCTAACATCCTTAGGGGTTTATCGTAGTAAGTCCAAGTGTGGTCACATGATGTCTGCAGCTCATGGTTGTTGTTGTTAAATTCAAGAAGCGTGGGAGGAAGTTCACTTGCATCTTGTACTAGTTGAGGTCCACGCTTTTCATCAGATTTTTCTTCAGAGTAATCATCATCAATTTCTTCTGAATCACTATCTTCATCTTCATCAGTTTCGTTTGAATCTATCGCATTTCTGGCTTCGGGATCACTTGAATCATCTTCAATACTATCTTCATATTCACTGCTTGAGTAATCTCCACTTACGTCACTTTGATTTTCCTCAGATGAGCTTTCATTAATTTCCATATCCTCATATTCTTCTGATTCTTCTATCAGTCCATAATCATCGTAGTAATAATCTTCTGAATACCCTTTCTCCTGATTTATATTTATATCAGCGGTATTTTTGTTTCTTATAGGATTTCGATATTTTTGTTCTGTTTTTTTGTGTTTATTACCGGATTTTATATCTTTTTCGAAACTTGGCCTTGTAGTTTGTACTTTGAATTTTTCTTGTCCATTATGTTTAAACAGAGTTTTCTTTGTTGGTTTTGTTACACCATTTTTCTTTTGAGGTTTATCCGAAATTATCTTTGTGTCTTCTTTATTTTCAAAATTTACAGGAGTTTTTCGCTGAGGACTTGTATTTTTGTTAGTTTTGTTAGCTTTGTTGTGTTTTTTATTGTTTTCTTCTCTAGCACCAGTGTTTTTTAGAGTGGTTTTATCATGGGGAAGATTGTTATAACCTGCTATCGATTTACCTTTTTTGTTTTTTCTCATTTTATTATTTCTATTATCTTCTTCGTATTCTTTAGTACTTGTCGGTTGCATTTTTTTCATTTTCAAAACCTCTCCTAATGAGACAATAGGAAAATCAACAAACAAGAATGATCACGCCTAGAAGTGATTATTAATGAGGAAAATCTTTTCCTTGGTACTTACCTTCGTTCAGTCTCAGAAAAATTGGAAAATTTCTTGGGGATATGCTTCTGTCACCCTCATTCTCCTTCAACTTTTGTTCTTCGCTGTTATCTAACTCGTCGTTCGAATTAACTATGTTTATCGTTTTATTTCCAGATATTTTTTTTATAAGATTTTGCAGTTCTTGTTTCTGATGTTCCGAATTCTTGTTTTGGTTTTCTCTATCTGTTACACTTTTACTGATGTTTTTTTCCTTTATCTTATGGAAATTTCTGTGCAGAAATTCGAGAGGGTTGAATTCGGAATGTATTTCTTCTGAGGGGTTGAAATAATCATGATATTCTTCTTCAGAAGATATGGTATCATAAAATGCCCTCTTGTATCGCAGTTTCTGTTCCTTCGCCACTTTTTCTTCATTTTTACCGATCGCAATTTGTAAAATCGAAGCCAAGAGAACTATATGGAACAGATACATTTCAGTTCGAAGAATAATAAAGACGTTCTAAAAGAACTATATGTTTTTCAGAAAGGAACATTTAAATTATTATCAGTGACGAACCTTGCAAATACATCATCATTAAAATTCGAATAATCCGAATCAAAACAGTTCAAGTTGCCTCAACTGATATTTTAATTACTTTTAATTATGAATTACCGATCTCATTACCCTACCTAATCAAGAATATTAGAGTTGCTTCATTAACTTTTAATTGTGAAAATTCTGAGACGTTCTTTGGTACCTCCATCATTTTTGCATCCTTTTTAGTTTGTTTTTTGTGATATATAGTTCATCTTCACAAATGTTTTGAAGTCTCTTGGTGGTAAATTAATGTAGCATCAAGACTGTTAAATATTGGTTAAGAATGAAATGAAATGCCTCGAAGAATACCAAGTTTATATTTCCATATATATAACTATGACAACAGGCTCATGAGATGCTTAAGTTCATCAAGAATTTCGGCGTTAATTTTAACGAAAAATATGTCATACGTTTTAGCTTTTCCGCGTTTTCTTATAAGTGTTTTGCCAGCATTTCTTCTCATTCCAAAATTCACATGTTCACTTCGATCATTTTCTCTTGCCTCTCTTTTCTCGACATCCTTATTGTCTGCTGCTTCTTCTTCGCCGTTTTCATCATCTGTACCTTTTTCAGTATCATCATTATCATCTCCGTTTGTTTCCTTTTCTTCGTTTTCTTTTTCATCATTATTCTCATCGGGAGAATTTTCGTTGGCACCTTCATTTTCATCAGGATTAGATTCTTCAGCTTTATCTTCCTTTTCTTCTTCATCTACTTCTCCGTCATTTCCATTATCAGTGTCTTGTCCGGAGTTTTCTTTGTTTTCGTCCTTGTCTTCTTCCTTTTCTTTATTTTTGTCTTTTTTATCTTTTTCCTTCTTTTTGGTTTCATCTTTCTTCTTATTCTTATTTTCTCCTTCTTCATCATTGGGTTCTTCATTCTCGTCGTCCTCATCATCTAGCAAAATCATGATTCCTTGTAAATACCAGTACGAATCTTTTTCCACTAAGAGTGGAGAACCTTCCTTAATTTCTTCTACCGTCATTTCCCAAGGTTCTGTGGAATTATAACTGCTTAGAAATAAGCGAAAAAGTTTAGACTGATTCGGTTTTAGCTCTTTTGGGTTAACTTTGGCTTGAAAATAGTATTTTTCACTTACCTTCAGCTGGTAAGACCTCAGCACAGTAACCATCTACTCTGCAATAATCCTGCAAACTCAAATAAGCAACTTTTTTTGAAGTTACCTCAGACTTCTTTTTTTTTGGTTGTTTTGACGCCCCCCAACCTGAAAATTCATAGGTTTTAATACGAATCTTGGTCGCCTTTCGTACATTTTGAAATTTTACCAACTGTGGCGAAAACTCCCGAAAATTCTGACCCATGTAAGCAGACAGGTCTGATTGTGTTACCGAATATAACGTATCCGAAATCCAACACAGCTATTCGCTGATCGCTCAGAAGAACGTTTATTTTGGCGACTTTTTTTTTGGTGCCCTGGTGTAATAGTTTGAGACTTGGGGCTCCCAAGATTGCCTGGAGGTCGGAAGCTTTGTATTGTCTCAAGCAAGCTTCAGCTGAAATACAGAAAAAGTATGACACAAACATTAGTCAGTTCTGAACTGGAGGTTTTTTTAGCTGTGTAAAAAAAAACCTTTCACTTACATGTTATTGCATTTTTTCCACTGATCAGTGTCGCTCCACATTTCACAACAGTTTCCCTCCCTTTCACTGACTTAGTGGTCAAAACAACCATCCAAGGTGAAAATAACAAGGGTTCTTCAGAACGAGGTGCTTTTTTTATATAACCACAATATACGTTAAGTACGGATTCAGTTATGGGTCCCTTATTAAATAAACCGGAGAAAAGACCTTCATTTGTTTCGATCAGAAATGTAGTCCCAAAAAATAAAAACGAGAAAATCTTGGAATAAACACCCATGGTTCTTTCAGAAACAATACACCATGGTAACCGAATCAGCCACGAATGTATATAACTGTTAAAGTTACTGATTTATAAATTATTTCAAAGAGGGTCCAATCGATTCCAATTTTATGATCATCAGAAATGAACAAATGAACCATTTATCGAAATAATATGCAATTATAATAACTATTTCCCTATAAAAATCAGCCAATATTCAATTAGAACCCGTTAATTTGATTCCCATTGAAAACACACCAAAACACTTTCAGTAGGACAAGCAGAAGGCAGCGTCACCAGCATTAACCCATTCTACCATTTTGGTGTTCCCCATGGCCCTATTCTTGTCCCAATTGAGTTCTTTCTCTGGGGTGAAATGATCCAGTAACGAATTTTCCAATAATTTATTACCTACTATATAAATATTATAAATAACGAGAAACAAATCAACTGAAACTAAGCAACCAGTCCTTGTGTTTGCTGGCATCAGTGAAGACCACGTAGTTTGAGAGGTCGCAAGAGGCATGAGCATCCGAAAGTGACATAGAAACAACACCCCGGAGGAACCATCTACCATTTTTCTTCATTACGAAACCGCCCCCACTGTCTCCGTTGCAGGGTCCCCTTCCATCACGATTTCCTACAAAAAAGGTATCTCGTCAAGAAGAAAAACAGAAAATCTAGCGAATAAATTCCATGGGAGAAGGTACAACAAAGTACATTCTTCTCCAAGTGTTTCCAATCGAAGTAAAGCACCTAAAACCCCATCTACTCACCAGCACAGAAAGTCCTCTCTGACGTAATATCCCTATATGCATAACCAGACCTCAAACACTGCTCTTGACTCACAATAGGCAGCTCTATCTGCTTCGGTTCTGGTGAGAACTTCAAACCATTCTCGTCTTTACCCCAACCAACCACCAAACCAGTCTTACCAACGACCAAGCCCAGATCATCGTCCCCATCCCAAAGGCATATGGGTCTTATGGTCAAGGAGAAGACTACATCCTTCCTCAGCTCCAACACTGCGATATCTGCGTCTGATGACTGAGTGGTGTAGTTGGGATGGACGTGTACGTCTTCAGCCTCACCTATCATCACCCCATCAGAGACCTCCCACTGCTGAAGGTTCGTCCTTCCAAGGACCATAACGATTTTGTTGGACAGCAAGGTTCTATCGTCTTTCCTTACGCAATGTGCGGCTGGAAATCATAAAAAAATCATATAGATTATCCAGGGAAACCAGGAGCAGGTTATTCAAGACAGCTATGGTTTCTATTATCCATCAGCAGCTCATGAAATGTAACAGTCTGGCAGGGTTCAAGGTTAATGAAGCTTTCTTGGCCTTCACTAAGAGATAATCATACGTAATACATTTTTGGTAGGTGCAAAATGATGTGATCTGCCTGAAGCTTCAGTAGGTCAGGCTTATCTACATATTCCATCTCTCAAAGTCAAAAAAGATCTTGTTTCTTACCTGTTACGACAAGTCTCTTGGATATCAAAACTCCGGTGCATTTATAGGACAAGCCAACGTCTGTAGTGTGAAAAATAGCAACAAGCCAAGGGTAAGCTCCTCTAGACACCTTTGTTCCATGCAAGATCAAGGAATTGGTGATGATCGGTAAGCCACAAACCTCGTTGATGAACTGGGAGGTGCTGTCCCTGCTGGATAGGCTTGGGTCTTGGTTAGGTTGTCTCTTAGGTGAAACAGTAATGATTCCTTTAGGCGTTATGTCCAAGATTTCGACCGTTGGAAGGGTTGATATGAAGAAGGGGTTTCCTGAGAATCAATCAGATATTCATGGAGAAATATTATAACCTCCAGAGCTCATCAGGAATTACTGTTTATTTCTGGTCTTTCCTCAAGTTATACCCCTATCAGAAGTGGCCCTCGGTGGTTCTTACCTTGATCAAGGGGTTTGTTGGTGGTGGATGACAGTTTATTCAAGAAGGGATTGCCAGAATATGGTGATACGATGTTGGGAGACTTCACTGTGCCTTTTGGTCTGAAATTTAGGGGATTGTCAGGGTTGTCGATTACTGATTTGTCTATTCTGTTTCTTCCATCGAATCCTTTGTTCACGTTGTCGTTGTTGAAGAAGGTAGCTTGCTCGAAAGCTGGACTTGCCACAAGAGGTGTCACGTTTATGTTGAGCTTGTGCAGCAGGTGTATTGTTGTCAGAACAGGAACAGTACTCACTGTAAGTGAAAAGAAAGCTCAGCTTAGATTACAGTAGAGTATGAAACCGAAAAGAGTTGTGTACTCACGTGTATATGGTTCGCCAAAACAGATAACATCACCGTTGAACACGATTTTGGTGATTTTTGGTGGAAGTCCCTGCCACGATGGGAAATTCACCCTGTAGTTCAGGGGGACTCTACTCTGGATATTCCGCAGGATCTGTTCTTTGCTAGTATAAGGAAGTGTTATAGTCCCCTCTTGCCCCTGAAAGAAATTAATTTCACTGAAGTTTTCCTCTCAAAATTTTTCGCTAGCACCCCGTATATACGGCCTGACATTGAATCAGCGTATTCCCCGGTCGAAACGATCTAAAAAATGGGGATTGGCTCGTTTTTTTTTCGGTATCCATTGTTTTCGAGCAATTAAAATGATACAGTTGAATTAGATCATACACATGATAATGGAATTTTATGTAAAAATTCCTGATTTCATCTAATTAGCTTAGACGTAAAATACGGTGGTTTCTGTTTTATATTCAACAATATTATTATTAATACGTAGCCTGTTTCGATTCGATTCTTGAAAACGTCATCGAAACATGAACGAGTTTATTGAAAATGATAAGTCTAAGAGTTTCCACCAAAAATTGATAATATATTTTCTTCGTAAATCAGAAGAATGATTTCAAATTCAAAGGGCATAAGTCACTGATGAGTAAATCTGCTATAAATAAGTACTTCTTTTATTATAACTGATGGTTATTTTATTAGGTATTGTGCTTTGAATATAGCAATAGAATACATTTTTGAAAGAACGAATTTACTGTTCAATGGGTAATCATCTACTTGGAATTCATTAAGCTTTCTATGAATCACATTATTCTTGTACCTAAAGCAACAGATGGTTGAATAATCCATCAAGGAATATGCATTAATACAAGATAAAACTATGCTTTAGGAATTTTGATCTACTCATTGGATGATGACTAGTCATAGCAATGAATCTTGGAAGCTCAAAGAATAGATTGTCTCTGAAGATTATTGAATTTTCAAGGCTCGAAATGCATTCTCTTCAGACTTGAGACATACTAAATGTGAAAAATGCAGATGTACACTCAATATTTACCTTTCCAATGCGGTTAGCAACTACAAATTCAACTCTGAGTTCCAACACGTTGGCGTCTGGTATAGGAATTTGCAAAAATCCGAAAAGTACGCCATTATCATCGTATCTGTACTCGAAAATATTTGGACAAGGACTTCGATTCGAATTCACCACAGGACCGAAACTCGGACTGTAATATTGTCTATGTCCTAATTGTCCTAATTTCATACCACACACACTGTTCTGAAGATGAGTCCAGAAGAGAAAAAAACACAATATCGAGAACTTTTTCAAAGATTCACATGGGCACATTTTGTAAGATGTTCAGGCACTTGGAGAGGTACTTCCAGATTCTGAAAAAAATATTTATTTGTATATGGGATGGGACAACATGTAGGAAGCGATTCCACCAAAATTTCACATATAGGTTTATTATTTTCAAATTTTCTGACGAATCTATCCTACACATGACTGATTTTTTAGAATAATCCCAATCTTTCCAATTCAAAGGCAATATTCCGAAGATTTGCGAAGTTAAAAGAGATTCTGTAAGATGATGCGATATTTATTTGTATTTTCTACGTGATTCAAATCAAAATGAATTGGAAATAAAAATTTTTTTTGAGAAATGACGTATAATTTACCTTGATTTTTCCTCATAAATATCTGGCCTTGTCTGAAATAAGTTGCAGATTCCCTATACACAATTTTGTGAGTATTTCCACTTGACAAGAAAAAATCACTTAAAACCACTGAACAAACATCTTCACTAAAGAATTGTTCAACTTTTTAACACTTGCAACTTGATCTGACAGCACTACAAACTGGTCTCCACTATTAAATCAACAATTAACAATTTGTTGACACACTATTGATTGAATGTTCTACAGCTTCACGATGGGCAGAGTTCATTTAATCAAAAAAAGTTTCGCGCTCATCTGCGGTCTATCAGAACCTTCGATTTCGATGCAAATCATTATGCTACTTAGAATTTTCCTCTATTTTTCCGGTCTCTGTAACGACCGACTGTCTTTTCGTTTGGTCTCAACGTGCGCGAAGATTTTTTGAGACTGTTTTGTTGGAGTGTGTTGTTTTTGAATTTATGCATCGATTAGCAAGAGTCAAATCTGCCTGCATTATCTGATTCAGAAGATTTGCCGGCGTAGTCCGGGTGTTTGGGAAAACCTTCAGGTATCTACTGGCCAGTGGCGTATCATAACGTTGGGCAGACCAGCATGTAAATAAAACTTTCCCCTGGTTGTTGTCAGCTTTTTCAGTTAAAAAAGTGGATACTCGAATTTTTCACCACGTTTTATTGGTTAGTTGTTCTTTGAAGGGAAAGCTTAGCTTTGATCATATGAACGAAACAGATAAACATAAAATGAAGCCTGGAGATCATCTGAAACTCCAACCATTCGTGTAATCTCGTCAATAAATTAATTTTGCACCAAAAAGATCTTGTTTTTCAATGTAGAACATATTGAATTTTGTAGGGAATACTGCATTTTCAACTAGCCATCGTCATTTCTTCGAAAAAAAATGTAGGTCATGCTATTTTCGTGTCTTGAAAATCATCTTGAAGGTATCAAGCTACGATTTTCTTGACGTTTCTTTCTGTACGCCACTGTCTCATGTTCTGAACCGAAACTATGTGAGATTAGCACCTATTAATCAACCATATATATACCAGATCATTCGCTAATTCGATGAATAATCGAAAGCAAACCGAAGTTCCTGGACAATCCTTACAAAGGTACGGTTTTCGATTGATCTATATCAATTCTCTCGTTTATGTCATTGCTATGGCAGTTCCGAGAGTTGTAACAATAAAAATCGAAAACACCAAGCATTTCTGGACAGTCCATTGGAAGTGACTCCAACCGGATCTTTTTTTTTGCGTGGGTTAGATCAGCCGAGATTGGGATGATGGTGAACAATGAAATTTTTTTGCTGTTGGCAATCGACGATCAAGTTTTTGCGGTTCGATTTGAACAATTCATTCGAACGTTTTTGAAGAGGTGTCCAATGAAATGGTGGGTTCATTATGGTCTATAATCGAGATCTAGCAGCATGAAACATCCTCAGAAGTATTCACAGTGTTCGGAGTAATACAGATCTCAAAAAAGTTTAAAAAACCGATTTAATTGTGATCTAAATGAATCCTCGTGATGGTGATGACTCATTCGAAATTAATTTCCTGTTGAACTTGAAGGGAGAAAATCCTGAACAGATATTAGCTGATTCTCTCACTGTATGAGGGTTGAAAACTTACTCTTCTTCTATTCTGGTCTGGGTTCATGTTGAAATAAATAAACACGATAATTCCAATAATTTACTATTCAAATTATCCACTAAATACAACATTACGTAAACATTACATCATTGTCACAGTCTCCTAGAATCGCAATTTTCATAAATAAACCTAAATCTGCTAACTCATAATAAGAATATTCCAAGCACTCAATCAGTGTCTTTGTTCATCCTCATCAGTCAAGAAAGAATTTTCTAAATTAGTTAAGTCCACCGAAAAATTCACTTTACAAAATTAAACATTCTCCACGTGTTTCATTCTTCTCTCCTCTGTAGTTTCCCTGGGTTTCCTACCCCTTGGTGGTGGTAGTGGTGGTAAGGGAGGCAGGGTCATGTTCTGACTCACGTTACCATTCTTCTTTGGACTTCCTTTAAGCCACGTCTTGAACTGCTTACCAACCTGGTAGAAGTGAAAGTAGAGCAGGAAAAATATCAGACAGACTATTAAAAAAGATATCAGGGTTATAATGAGAGCAGATATTGGACTGTAGGTCTCTTCTTGTGGTGGTAGCACTGTCGGTGTAGTTGTAGGGGTTGGTCTGAAGGTGACAGTAGTCGTTGGTTGATCTGGAAGCATTGGATCAGCTTTTCCTGAAATTGTGATGTCCGCACAGGCTCTAAACTCCTCTTGAGGTCCACAACCCACTGCTCCAGTACCATTAGGACAGTTCCCCCAGTTGTTTCCTAGGAAAACATATTGAAAACAATCCTCACACAACTATTAAATTCCTACCAACCTGCAATATACCTCCACTGCAGCACACAATGGTCGCACTTCTTCTTTGGCAGTTTATATTTCATCTCATACACCTTATTTCCCTCCCTAGGGTAATATCTCGAGTTCAGATGGTCCACTCCATCCTGTGGCTTGAGCAGCTTCAACACGTTCTTATCCAGGCACTCCTGACTGGTATTTTTATAGTCAGGACAGATTGAGAACTCGAAAAATCCATTGTGGCTAGCTGTCAATTCCACTCTGATGTTTATTATTGCACCTACCCCATATTTCCTCACTATGACCCCTTGCCCGTATGTACCACCGAACTCGTGTGGCCTTGGTGTCCTGGAAAGTAAAATTGATAAAATGAAGAAAGATTCAAATTCCCAAAGAATAACATCAGAGACGTTTAGCGCATTCGCCAGTTCTCGCTAGGTTTCTCCTGCGCATCCGCCATATGAACGTTTATGGAATTATTTCAAGTAGCACTACTCACTTGGTGTCCCAGGCATCACCACAAACTCCACATTTACCCCCGTTGTTTACCCATTGTCTTGTGAAACCTCCACAATACAGTTCGTGGTCGTTGTAGTTATGTGGTGTGTTAAAGCCATATCTCCAAGCTGAGGCCCTACTTGGAGGGTCTATAAGTCTTCCATGTCCTTTTATTAAGGGAAGAAAACTGCATACAGGTAGGAGGAACAGGGAAACTAACATTCTGTGAAGAGAAACTACAATTGAATCCTTTGAAGAGCTTAGAGCATTAATGGTCATTTCTTTTTGAATCAAATGAGGCAAAGCGATGAAAGAAGGCATTATTAATAATTATTGTTGAGTTATTTGTTGATAATTCAATTATTGTATCATGATTCAATTGTGTATCAATCTACATACATAATAATAATCTTTAAATGGTTTAATTAAAAGTTTTAATACAAATTCGCTAGTGCTACCATCTCTTGGTCACATCGCTAGCTATCGCTTAGAAAGTAATATACGGCGCAGCCAGACAGAAGAGTTCTTTAAGATCGATATCCTTGTTCACAATATAACCGATAGATGACCTAGGAAATGGATGAAGAAAGTGTATGGAGCGAAAATTGAAAAACCAAATAATTTTTCAAAGGTTCTTAGAAGCTAAATTACTCTTTTATCTGTGGAAAACATTGAACATTGTATAATTGAATCGAATCTAGTATTTTACTGGCGAATGTGATGAGTTTAGAGCTTCAACTTCCTTAATCAACAAACAATGAAAGTACAAGTAATCCGTAAACTTCATAACCATCAATACAGCTTTCTTGAAAATCTAACGAAACAATTGAAAGTTCACATATACTCTCCTTAAATAACGAACGTAACAACAGTTCACGTAAAAGAAATTGAAGATTTCACTACACTTTGCATATAATTGACAGAAAAGTCATCAACCTCGGTATAATTACGTACTCGTGATATTCATGGTACATCAGAACATTGTTTCGGACTATCTGTTTTATTGGAAACTGGGAATAATCCTTCTAATGATCGTAGGAAATTCAAATTAATGAAAGGGAAAGTATACAATCAGCAATTTGTTACCCAGATGATAATATTGAATATGACTGATTGTTTATCGGTTTACGGTCTCTTAAATCCAATAATTTCATTGTTGTTTCGAATGAAACCGATTTTGAAGCATTCCAAAACGTACGTTTATAGTTTGATTGATGGAAAGGAGCACTGAAAGTTGATAAATGACTGAAATTAAGCCTCTATCATTGCTGGAATAAAAATGTACTATCTGTGGGAATCAAGAATAAAAAATTAATCTACTACCATAACCCAAGCCTCAATAGCGAAAGCCAAACGCATAATTTATGTGGAAATTCATTTCATGTCATGGTATAAGTTGTTCAAACCATCAAGGAAGCGTCTGATTTTCGAAATTTTCAGTTGTCCCTTTAATCCAGTCATTTAATCTTATGCTGAATCGTCTTCAGACTAAATATGAATGAATAATTCAAGTCGAGATCTTCGTTGCGTGCAGAAATTTGACCGGATAAGTAGGTGAGTGGTCCAATCTAAAATCCATAACACACTTACAGATTTCTCCGAGATAGAAGACATGATTTTTCTACATAACATCCAGGAGGCTTCAATAGAAGCTCAAATACTATGAAAACTGGGGACTTCAACGATGGATTAGAAGAGAAACATTTATGCTTAGCTCTATTTTGAGTCCATTACGAATGAAAAGTTTAATTCAATGTAAGAATAATTTATAATCACTACCTGTCCCTTTTCTCTTAATCGAAGTCAATCATAATTAGGTCTTTGTACAACAAAACAATAATCTTGGTTCCCTTGTTATTCGAGACCAATTTAAAGTGGTAATAGATGAGAATATAGATATCTATGTTCTCACGCAACATGATGAAACATAATTGTGAAAAAATAGGTATTCTTTGATAGACCCTTTTAAAGAATGTCAAGACCGAACGGCTGCATCCAGCTCCATGAAATTTTCAGATTTTTAACTAGAAGAGTTGCTCTTTCAGAATATGTATCACATTTCCATCTACGGTTATTTTTATATAATTTTATTTTCCTCTTCAAATATGAACATACAGCCAAAGATTATGGAGTTATATACTCTATAATCTTTGCATACAGCTTATATTACAATTATGAAGATACACCTATTTCAAATCACTCCATTGTATACAAAAACAGAATCCATAATTACCATTCAAAAGCGATCTTTCATAGCCATCAGAAAAGATACCAAATCTCACGTATTATCTCCGAAGGTGCTTTGAAATCTAAATTTACGGTCTGTAATTTCGCAATTGAAACTAAAAAGAAATATTATTTATTCTATCGGCATCTGTCGGTAGTCTAAATCAGAAACAGCCTTGTATTGTTGTACGAAGGAAACTGGAACATGTACTTCATTATTTTCTACCTGGTTGGGTTGATTGAGAGACTGTTGACCTCGAATTTTTTTTTTTCGTCCAACATTAAGGAACAACACGTTTCTTATTGTGTGGGGTTCGATGTGTAGGAGTTGTTAATACGTGAAACGTGCCATTTTTAGTCGTTTCCTGATGAGGTTATTCCCTCATGGAAGTAAATTATGTTTCTATACTCATTTATGTATGCACTACCATGTATCTGTTTTGATGGGCCACCTATATAGCTCGAATACCTATTTCGATCAGCAGATTCTTAAATTCAAAAAGCTAGTAACAATTATAACACTGTTTCTATTACAGTTAGTATTGGCTAATAATAATTGCGAATAAAGGTCAACAAATCTTTTAAAGAATTGTGAGGGTATAGTTTCAACATAACGAAAGACATTAAAAGCATATCCAACCTCATGAATATTCAGTATAATCACCGTACATTTATTCAGTACAAGTACCTTATTTATGTTCCCTTTCAATTGCAACATTTTTTTTGAAACGTTATCACTGATAAGCGAACCGATAGTGACATAATGTATTGGACAACTATTGCACGATTTTTTCAAACAGCACTTGCTATTTGTGAAAGTTACCCCGCGATATTGGAAACCCATGGATAATAACAATTTTCAAACCGAATTGATTGATCTAATTCAAGGTGAAATCAGCATACCTAATCCTGTTAACCGATTTCGATTGATTATTCCGTTACAGTCTACAAAACAAGAATATCAAACGACAATTTGATCTTTAGGACGCGTTAATACCTAAGGGTCAGAACGAAGCGCATCCACCATTTAGGAATTAAAAAATATGAGCATATATCCATAATCTGCACCTGAATATGACTCGCAAACGGAAAGGAGGTTCAAAGAACTCATATCTATTAATGTCATGATTAAATCTATACTAAACCTTCGTTGTTGTTCATTATCAGTTACTGTTTTCCTGCTGTGTATGTTATCCAAATTTTTATTACTGTTGTCAGCGGTTTGAGTTCGTTGGTCTTTTAGAAAAACCTCTTTTCTTACAAAGCTCTCGAGTTTCCTTTCCAACATTACATCCTCATTACAATTATATGAATAGAATTAAATGCAAAAAAATTATTTTCCATTCTTTGCTCCGTTAATTGCCCCTATTATTGTTAGATCATTCTGTAGATAGGTAGATGAAATAACTGTTATGGAACCACTACTTTCTTCACGTTCAATACAGACATTAATCTTGCTGAGAAGCGGAATCAGAAGAAACTCATCTGCTATAATAGCAATTTAACATTAGTTTCTATTCTTATTTCCTCATTTCCACAATTTATAGGTTTATGAACGCGTGATACACGCAATAAATTTACATGTACATAAAAAAAGTTCTTCGCTGGAAACACATAGAACAGAGCAAAAAAGGTATCATTTCGACATCTTGTGCACTGCATGAATATAATAAGAAACGGTTTTAATTGCTAGTAAATATTGGTCATGGTATGAAAAATGTTTATTCAAAAAGTTCGACAAAGTGTAGGTACAGGCTTTAACCCACTTAACTGGCTGGTTTCAAAGCGTATAGATTGTCTATGGCGTATAGTAGAGAAAGTTGATCAACCTTCTTTGGTTGTTTCCAGTTTAAAACTGTAAAAATCATTATAATGGACAAAGATTTTGTTGCGGGAAATGAACGGTGAAGGTTATCTGGATATATTTATATTTGTTAGGTGTGGACTAGATATAGAGTTTGATCAGATTCAAATCAGATCAAATTGAATGCTAATGAAGTGAGTAGGTAAAACCCAATGAGAAAATTCCCTTTAAATGTAAACGATCGCTTTGAGAGTGAAAAAGTTTACTTCAATGAAACATATATGAGAAGATTGTCGATTTTTTTTAAATCTCAACAATTACAACCTAGGATTAGGTTGGAGAGTTTAATGGAGCGATAATATATAATTTCTTGTTTATAATTTAGAGAATTTCCGAAACATTATAAGACTGTTCACTGTTTGTGAAATTAACACACGTTCCCATTAGTTTACGCATTAGTAAACGCAATTTAACGCTCGTTTGAATAAGAAAAATAGAAAATAATTGGTTGTCTGTATATCCAGACACGTAATTTGTTTTATCCTCGTAAAAAACATTGTTAATCGTTCAGAGAAAGCAAATGAACATAGGAAGTACAAAAGTTTCATATTGATTCATGCCAAAAGTCTAAAAACTACTTGTTATTCAAGTTCCTATAATGATTAACAGTGATTAGAAAACTGATATTCACTCAAGAAGGCTCATTAGGAGGTTTCTGAGAAATACGTTTTCTTTTGGAACTGCTGATCGTATGGAAGAAAATCAAAGAGACGAAAGACAGAAAATGAAAAAAAAAATGATTCAGAGAGCATTGAAATGAAGAAAGAATTAAATGAAACGAAAATTTTTGAAAAGTTCAACTTGTATAGAATAAAAGTAGATTTCCCATATTATTTCGGAATAAAAGTTACTTGGAAAGAACATAAAAAAAATTGAGGGATTAATAAAATGACTTCTGCTTAAAAATTAAAGTTATTTATCACCAGCAAATTTTTGTTTTTTTTTGCACCTTAACTCAGAACCAATAAGCTTTGCGTATTTTCCGAAAAATTCAACAGCACTGACCTACCTTAAAATTGAAATCCATGTAAAAAAATATCGAAAATTTAAAAGCGCTCCATTGGTACACAGATCAACAATGTTAACTACGGAACCACTGGTGATTCAGGTTTCACTTCCTGCCCTATTCTTCGAAAAACCGCGTTTAGTCATTAATAAATACCGAGTGGCCTAGAAAAGCAGGTTCTTAAGCACCTCCCCAAGTAAGTACTACACTGAACTTGAGAGAAGTGAACGAACTGAATCAATAATAATTCCAACAATTTTCGCCGGCTGTTCGTTTGGGGTAACTGTGGAGGGAGTTGGAGGTAGATCTACTTTCGGTTGTATTTCTAGCCTAGATATCTGGTTTCTTCGTAATAACCAGGTTAAAGGTTAAATATACCGTTACCATCCGTTTTTTTCAGATTCAGTGGGTAAATACAACGAAGGTTTAAGGTTTTCTTTATCAAGTCTGAAAATCATCGATCTAAAACTTGAAAAATTGAGTGTTTCAATTTTTTTACAAGAATTATTCAATTTGGTGGATGCGCTCAAGAATTTTTATTACGGACACATCATTAGGTGACTAAAAAATGAATCAATTTATACTGAAGAGGATTTTTTTATTAATGAGTTTAGTCTACGCATATGGATTATATGTAAAACTCTAATTGGTTCGTAAGAATCTTGATAAATTTCATTTTCACATTTTGCGGGACCTAAATGGCGGATGCGCTTTCCTTTTCTATGTGATATTTGATGAAACGAAGTATATCCATTCATTTACGCTCATGTTCTCTGTGTCATCGTCTTCAAAAAGCGAAAACAATTCCGTTAAGAGTGTTTTCATTTAATTATTACGAATATCTTTCGTGAAAATAATGGGTTTTTCTTTCCTCCATTTTTCCCTTGATCGCTTTTGACACCTGACAGTTTGTTGTTATGTCAAACACTTTTCCGTTCATTTTTCGTATGGTGTTATCGTTATTTTTGGATGAAAATGAGTGTTGTAAGGGAAAAACACGAACTGCAATCGAACAAGATAATAGGACCAGTTGAAAACACAAAAGTAATAACCCCGGACGACGTCTTGCGTCTGAATAAAATAACCGATACGTATCTTTGCGACCCAGACGCCAACATCTACGATATAGATTTCACAAGGTTCAAAATACGGGACCTGGAGAGCGGGGCCATACTTTTCGAGATAGCCAAGCCGTTGCCAGAAAACGTCGAGGAAAATTCGGAGAAGAATGCGGAGAACGACGAGCCCTTAGACCCAAATTCTGGTAGATTCGTCAGGTACCAGTTCACTCCGCAGTTCTTGAAACTGAAGACTGTGGGGGCTACGTAAGTCCCTGTTTTTATGTGTTAATTATGAATTATTCGAGTGTTCGGGTTTCAGGGTTGAATTCACTGTTGGTAGCAGGCCTGTCAATAGGTTCAGGATGATCGAGAGGCATTTCTTCAGGGATAAGCTGCTCAAGACTTTCGATTTCGAGTTTGGGTTCTGCATCCCCTTTTCTACAAATACTTGCGAGCACATATACGAATTCCCAACTCTTTCACCGGAATTAGGTCAGTTATTCAACAAATTAGGTGTAATATTTAACACCTGCAGCTTGGATTCGATTATTTTCTTGTTTCAGTGAAGGAAATGATCGCAGCGCCCTTCGAGACAAGATCTGATAGCTTCTACTTTGTAGACGATCGCCTTATCATGCACAACAAAGCTGATTACGCATACAATGGTGGTATGTCATCCAACACTTAAAGTTGTCATTTACACAGGGTTTTTCAACAACTGAACAATAATTAACTCAATTTTCATACACAAGGAGGGTAAAAATTCTCTTCTAAAAGCAGGCATCTTCTCTGAATCGTCCTCTGGTTTAAAATCAACTTTTACATTGTTTCAATTAGGCTTAATTGGATTTTTGTTTAAATTATTGTTGGGATTAGGTGGGAAGAGGGTTTTTTTTTACAAATAACTGCTTCTTTGATTCGTCACATTCAATTTCATTTGAATATTATCTGAAATTTATCATTTTAAAATGGGATGCCTGCTTGAAACAAAAATAGATCTAAGAAGCTTTTTTTAGCTGTTTTCACAATGTTTCTTCATGCATTTTGAGCACAATATTATACACTGTATGTTGCTTTGAAAAAAAAAACTATCGAAGCATACCCAATATATAAACACAATTATATAGAATATTAGAGAGGCATTTATCCAGTTAGAGTCCTGTTCCTTTGGAATAATTTATGCAAATAGATAATTGCAGTTTTGTTTGAAGAAGAATTTAATCAAATTTCAAAAACTTAGATAATAGTTATTTCTGATGAATATTTATCGCAAACTTGCCAAATATTTCGAATCTACATTCCTACTGAAAGTGAACCTTTACCGAAATATCTAAATTATGGGGTATCTTACCTGTTCTTTATGGCTTTGGTGAAAGAATTTTAATTATTTCAAATCTAGAAATATATTGAGAGAAGGTAAGATGTCCCATAATTTCTACCTCTGTCCAAATAATATTGAATCCTTGTTCGCAAGGAAAATATGTCGAGTAAATCGTCATTTCAGAGTTTTGTGGCAAATCTATTGTGCATGGTGATCAATATTGAACATTGTTTATTTTTTTTAGGTTTTTACTGCGGATTCATTTTTTACAAAGGATAAAGTATTTATAAAATAATTATTATTATACTAAATATATATGTATGAAACTGTATTGTTCACTGCAAGGGTTCTGATTGTTGAATATTCTTCAAAGAAGAGAATTATTTGATGTTTATCGATGGAAAATCGAATAATAGATATGATTCTTGCAAATTTACAGGAAACTCTCCTGTTGATGCAATACTTGTTCGTTTGGCTGAGTTCCGTTCAACAAAAATACTAAAATGTGATTGCCTAACTTGTCGGGCATTTTAAACGAATTGCCTTTGTTCGACTGATAAACAATATGAGTTGAAAATATTTATTATTATACAGAAGAATGTTTTTTTGAAAATGCTGCTCTGGTCTTCTCATTTGAATGCATTATCGTCTTTGTTCAAACTTCAATTTGAATTTCCGGGGTTGTAAATTTTGTTCTCGGGGGACAGAGCATGCGACTGCATTTCTAGTCTTTGCGCACTGATTTTTTTTTTGTTATTTTCCAAATAGTGTTAGGATTTGTGATATCTGTGTTCTCATGTGTGGAAGTTATTAAATAAATGCATTTAGTAGGAACTGAAGTGTTTTTTTTCAATTTTAGTGAATGATGATGCAAAATGAATCAAGAATAGTGCGGTCAACATAATATATTAAAAATATATAGATATAATAATCAACTAGTATTTGGTCTATTCAAAAATTCTACACTGAGTTGTAGAAATTCTGTTGGTTTTTCGCTGTGTAACCAATGTCCTGCCCCTTCAATATATTGAACAGCAGAATTTGGAAAAATGTTTTTTATGCCAGGAATATCTTCTTTCCTACAAAACAAATATTCAATCAGAGTTTGCAAAAATTCTCCTACTGCTATAATTTTCTTACTTTATATAGTCTGAGCTAGAGCCACCAATAAATAATGTAGGTCCATCAAAAACTTTTCCTTTTTCATACGGGAATCTCTTTATATTATCCAGATTCATCAGCAACGCTGGTATGTTGACTCTCCAATTAAAACTAGAATGCGTACATTGAAAATAAAAGTGGAAAGAGCATTAATTTATACAGAATTACCTTCCGTTCTGCGTCTGAATAAGATTCGTGAGCAAAAAGGCTCTCAAATTTTTGTCGGTAATGCCACCTTCCACAAGCTGTAAGTCAGCTGCTAATCTTGCCCTAGATAAAGGAATATTGCTTGGTATTTTGAGGCTATTCAATGCCCGCATGTAAATCGGCATCGAACTAATATCTGGGCTTGTTGATATAGGAGATATATCAACCACAATCAATTTCTCAACCAATTCCGGCTAAAATTCGAAAAGCTGCCAAATTTCCCTTTTAAACACGTAAAGTACGAACTTACATACATATTTCAACGCAAATAACATGGCAGTTCTTCCACCCATCGAATGACCTAAAACGGAAGCTTTTTCAATGCCTACACTGTCGAAAAAATTCTTCAAATCGAGTGCCAACAACTCGTATGAATGGTGTGGATCATGAGGGCTATCTCCGTGATTCCTTGCGTCTAAAGCAATGATTTTCCTAGAAGGTTTTGTTTTTTGTTGAAAAACTTTACACAAACTGTTCCAGTTCGATTTGGAGCCGAACAAACCGTGCATTACTACCAGGGGGTTCTGATGGATATCCTGAACTGGCAAGGTATTTTCATACGTTGCATAAGCCAATTTGACTGGTTCTAAGCGTGCCTCATTACATAATTGTCTATGTTGCAGTTTCCTCAATTTCAAAAAAGATTGTGTTAAGAATTTCATGTTTGGTTTTGAATCGATCCCACTGAAATTTTGAAAATTTTATTGAGGTTAGTTCTTGTTCAAACGTCACTGACAGTGACAGTTCAGAAAATGTCAACAAAAACCAACCTATGGTTTCGTATCGTGAAATACGTGGCCCTATTTTTACCTACTTTCAAATTTAACTTGAATTTATAAGTCAAAATGTTGCTTAAAATATGTACCTTCTGTATATTAATTCTTGTCTTCACAGCACAAAGTTTTGCGTATTTTGTAACAGTGGATGCTCATGCAGAAGAATGTTTTTTTGATAAAGTTGAAGAAGGAACGAAAATGGGTAAGAAAATTATAGATGCAGATGAAAAACTGCCTGGCTAAAGCTAAAGGAATATTTAGGTTTACGCGACGTATCAGAATTTGACGTCTTGTTCTTATTTTAGGTCTTACGTTTGAAATAGCAGAAGGTGGTTTTCTGGATATTAACGTTCGAATTATGGGGCCCGATGGCGAGGTTATACATGAAGGTGTTGGGGAGAGTCACGGCAAATATACCTTCACAGCAAACACTAAAGGTGTTTACACTTATTGTTTCTCAAATAAGATGTCGACTCTTACGCCTAAGGTTGTCATGTTTAATATGGCAATTGGTGAAGCTAGGAGCCAAACGAAACCTGATGGTGAGAACACCAACAAACTAGAAGATATGATAAGAGAACTGAGCTGTAAGTACATCCTACAAATTAAGTTAAAAATGATAATTTCTAACAAATTTTTTCAGCATCGTTGAGTGGCGTCAAGCAAGAACAAGAGTACATGGCAGTTAGAGACAGGATTCATAGGAGTATAAACGAAAGTACAAACTCCAGAGTAGTGTTGTGGTCATTTTTTGAAGCTTTGATATTAGTGGCCATGACTGCCGGTCAAGTTTATTACCTCAAGAGATTTTTCGAAGTGAGGCGTGTAGTTTGATTAAATCTTGAGAAAGTGTGGACTGTATTTTACTTCCTAAAACACGTGATCATGAAATTATGTCATCCATCAACATTTTTTACTTACCAAATTCAAATGGAACATGTTTTAATTTCAAACAGTTTGAAATTCAGTAAATTAAATTATTCTTGAAGAAAGAATGGTTCATTGATGCATCTGTTGAGTTTATTTTGTTTTTATTTATGAAAAAATAAATTTTTTGTACAAGAATTGTCATCTACAATTACCTCTTCATATCAAATTGAAAAACTTGTCTGTCTTCTTCATTTTGTAGCTTTAATCATTCCTGAAGTTCTTCTTAGACATTTTGATCTCCTGGAGAGTAAAGGGGTAATAGAAAATATACTAGGTCTTTTTGGTACTTTTATATTCAAATTAGTCAAACATAACAGTAGCTAAAAACGATATGGCTTTGTATAAAACAATTAAATAATGTATACAACATTTTAACCCTTCAGAACACAAGCCGGAAGCTTACTTAAACCTGAAAACCATGGTTCAACGAGAAATCACACAATAGATTAATTTTTTTCACTAATGCCCATGTGCTCATCAAAGGTAATTAAACCTTATAAGGAATTCTGCAGCTCTTTCTAGGAGCTGAAATCATTTTAAGCCTACAAGATAAATGAGCACTACACTAAACGGTTTTAAATTTGAAATGAGATGATCATCAGTATAAAAATTGTACAAGTAGTTGATGAAAAAGGTCTTCAGTTGCATATTCAATCATCAATTGATAAATCAAGCTCTATATCAGAAGGGTTCATCTCCTGCAGAGTGTTGATAACAACATAACGGGAAAAAATTAGATATAACCTTCTAAACCACACCATTTGTGATTTATGTTCTGACATCGCTTTGTGAATCACTGACCTTCCACTTGGCCCAACTATATACCTAAAAGAAAAAAATGGTTTCCTAAACCTCATTCTAAATTAACTGTATGAACATAACTTACCTAGTTCTCGAAAGTAAAAATGAAATAGGTATATCTAGAATGAACCAATACTTCCTCAACACATTGATACTCTCAAGCACATAAACACTACAACCTAAAATAGAATCCATACAATACAACAGCTGAGAAATATCAATAAGTTTCTACTTTTAGGAATATCCCCGCCAAAGCTCAAATGAGCTACTGCATAATAAATACTGAAATGGTTGGGGTGAGAACTGATACCACTCCTATCGAAAGTAATCAAAGTAGTTATATCATATATTTCAATATGATTCAATATCAATTCTGCAACTATCTCTTCCGGCCAACGTTTACTTATATCATCAGGTAAATCTTCATGGTTCATGACCGTTATAGAATCACTGGCAATGCCAAGGGTTCTACACGATTTATAAAGTTCGTATTTTCTAATTTTTCCCATTCCATAATTACTACCTAAAAGCACAGGAATTAAACTGAATATAACAATCGTTTCTGAATAAAAACCTGTGGATAAGCATAAAATATAAACGGTACACTCCTTGTTTTTCGTTAGATTCAGGATAGTTGGTCCAAAAAACATACACTCATCATCTGGATGAGCTGTAACAATTAGAACTCTCTTTGGATTTTTTATTGATTTATTGAAACTAAGTGTCTTCCATCGGATAATTGCGAAATAGAGAAGTATACATGTTACTATGTACAGAAAACTACCAATAATTAGGTGCTCCAGGATGTCTTTCGTATAATTAACCAATTCAACTTGAAAGTTCGAAACTGACTCGTTAACATAGGTTAAAAAAAAGAAAGGGTCATGCCAAGCAAAAGCTTGGCTCACTTCACACATGTATTAAATTTAGAATACCAATACTCATTCGTTAATAAAAATAGAATATAAAGATAAAATAATAACAGTTTGTTGGTAAAAAATTGAGGTTATCAATTAGATATCAGAACTACTGAAGATTAACCTACTTATCTACCTATCTAATTTCCTTATCTTCCTAATCTAGCAAGGATTATTAAATTTCGCGATGAACAAGTAAATGCAATAACTAAAAGTTTTTGTGGGATAATTGTGATATATTTGTTGTCTGAGAGAAATGAATTTTTTTTATTATTTTTTAAAATTTAAAGAAAAAATATTTCCAAGAAATGACAAATTACAGATTGTCAAATGTCAGATTTGATTACCAGATGGCAGTTGACAAATTTTTTTAATTGTTAAAGCTTTTTGAATCAGGCCTGATAAAAACAACTACATCTATCCTTCCAAATACTATTTATTGTACTAATCCATTTATTAAAATCTGTCCTAAATATGTCGAGCGACTCTGTTAAAAGCGTAAGTATAGTTTCAAAATTCTTCATATATGTCCAATTTTGAAATAACATTTATGGGAAATGAGGATGAAGTTCAATAAACTCAAAGACAACGTCAATATCATTACAATAAAAAAAACTGTATCGGCCTTTATCAGAAGAAGTTGGTGACCAGTCATGGTTCAATTTCTTAAGATGACTCAGAATTGCTTCATCCGAAGTTCTAGCTATCTAGATTACCAAATTCACATTGTACGTTTTTCAAAATGCATGTATTTGTAGTTTTCAAGCTTAGAAACTCCTGGCTATGTTGGTTTTGCTAATCTACCCAATCAAGTACACAGGAAATCGGTTAAGAAGGGTTTTGAATTCACTCTAATGGTGGTGGGGGAGTCAGGCCTTGGAAAATCAACCTTAGTCAATGCCCTCTTCTTAACAGACCTCTACCCAGAAAGGGTAATCCCAGATGCCACTGGTAGGAGAAATTTCACTCGCATTTATTTCATCCCACATCTAAATTACCTTTTTTTTCGCAGAAAAAATGGCTCAGACCGTTAAATTGGAGCCATCCACTGTTGAAATTGAAGAAAGGGGTGTTAAGTTGAGATTAACCGTTGTCGATACCCCAGGGTATGGCGATGCTATTGATAACACCGATTCTTTCTCAGAAATCATTAGGTACATTGATGAGCAGTTTGAACGATTTCTACGTGACGAATCTGGTTTGAACAGAAAGAATATCATCGATAACAGGGTTCACTGCTGCTTTTATTTCATCTCTCCATTTGGGCACGGGTGAGTCATCAGGAAAAACTCGATATTATACATCTAAAACATATTGTATATATTTCAGATTGAAACCTTTAGATGTAGAATTCATGAAGCAACTCCATAACAAAGTAAATATTGTTCCTGTTATTGCAAAAGCTGATGTTTTAACCAAGAAAGAGATGACAAGACTGAAGCAAAAAGTATTAGACGAAATTAGAGAACATGGTATTAGAATCTATACACTGCCAGAATGCGATTCCGATGAAGACGAAGAATACAAAGAACAAGTCAGTAGATTTATAACTATCGTATTGTAGATATCAATGTGAATTTTTCAGGTACGCCAACTGAAAGAGGCTGTACCTTTTGCTGTATGTGGAGCCAACACTTTGATGGAGGTTAACAATCGTAAGGTACGAGGAAGACTCTACCCCTGGGGCGTGGTTGAGGTAGAAAACCCTGAACATTGCGACTTCATCAAGCTGAGGTCGATGCTCATCACCCACATGCAGGATTTACAGGAGTTGACTCAGCAGGTGCATTACGAGAATTACAGATCTGAGCGTTTAGCCAAGGGTGTTCCTCCTCCCAAAAGAAATACGTAAGTGTTTGACCTAATCGAGGAAATATGGACCCCTGTGGGATGCCTATCACTAAAATCTTGCTGTTTTCAGTTTGATTGAAGATAAAGCCGGTTCTCTTACGGAAAAAGACAAAATTTTGCAAGAAAAAGAGGCCGAACTGAAGAGGATGCAAGAGATGATTGCTGCCATGCAGGCGAAAATGCAGATGCAAAAATGAAAGTGCCATAAGTCGGTGAGGTGATTAGAGTAGCGTTGCATATCCCGAAATCCTAAAGATTTATACGCAATGTACTTATAAATAAGAATTTTACGATTATCTATTAGATCTGAAATTGCTGAATCTCTATTTAGTCCATTTTCAGTTTTAATTTAATTTGAATTATTTGAAATGCTATGACATTTTGATATTTTTATATCTTGGAATATTTTAAGAGTTTTTTAAGTGCATTAATCTATCTAGACATATTTTTTACTACTGCATAGTTGAAATATTTTTTATATAATTGAAAAATTAAATATATTTAAAGTATTATCATGTTTTTTTCAATTCATTTCGAAACGTTCCACAGTTCTTGAAGAAATCAATAAAAAACAAAGTGTAACTATGGAGATATTCGTGATATTATTGATCAAACGATACTTTTGTATTTGGTTCAGGAAATCAACAAAATGGGAGAAAAAAGCGATAAAAATGCAAAGATAATTTCGAAATACGAAAAATTATTCCATCACTTACACATTGAATTTCCAGAATTAACAGAATTATCGTCTAAAACACTTGAAACTTTCAACGTTAGACAAAGAAGAAAATCAGCCGCTCTGGGGGCGTTTCGACACAGAATAGAAAAAGCGAGGAAAACACGAGAATACGACTCTGTTAACCAAGACATCCAACAACCTGAAACCGCAAGCTTCCTTCAAGAAGCAGCTAAAAAATGCCCCATAACGAAGATGTCCAGATTTCAAAAACAAGACATAAAGAATTCCATCGGAGTACCAGAATTACAGCTGAAATACCAAGATGAAATCGAGGAAATGTTGGGAGAAGTACAGAGGGAATACTCCGAAGTCACCCACGCTGTATCAATTCGACAAAAACTCAAGGGATCCACCCCGGTACCTGACTATTTCGAAATCCAACCATTCAAACACGTTGGTCGCACCAAAAACTACAAAGATTTCGTCCGTAGGAGGAAAGAACTAAGAAAATCATGGATGCTCAATGAACCCCTCTTAAAATCCATCATAAACGAATTCTCAACACTCCCCGACGTCCTAGTCCATATCGATAGGGATCTGACGGATTTCGAAGACTTGGAATACGAGATGCAGAGGAATCTGATCGAGGCCAGCAGGATCATTCAAGATTTCTACTGGAAAATCGAGGTTATGGTCCAGACCAACATGCCCGACCTTTCCAACAATTTTTCGGGTGAGTTAACCCCCCAGTGACATCGAAACGTTACAACCTGTTATTTTTAGGTTGTTGCACCTGCGCTGTCTCCATCCAACTGAGTAAAATAATCAAGAATACACTGAATTACATAGTCGATCTAACGACCCCACATAAAATGCCACCGTTGAACATTCACGTAACTTTCAACAACAAAATGAGGATTTTCCCAACGTTACGGGATACCTCACAACTCTACCAGTGCCTGATCAAGGACGTCCTGGCCCTTACAAAACCACTGAGAGCTTTACGGAACCGAAAAATCGATAAGAATTTCGGAAAACCTCTATCCATGTATCTCACCGAAGAATTCATCAACGACCTGATGAAAACTATGGATAGAAACATCTCGACCATTTATGAACCATTTTCCGATCATCTTGACTGTCTAAATGAGGAATTCAAAGAAGTATACAAAGATATAAACGGAGACTCAACCATCTCAGATTTAGACTTTTCGATAGGTTGTGAAAAAATAAGATACTACTCTTTTTATTACGACAAAGTGTCTCTGATCCCCCAATGTGAATTATTCGATAACGGTGTACTAATACAATCCCAATACATCGAAAAGATACAGGAAGGTTTGATCAAGCGAAAAAACAGATACTTCAAAGCTTTAGCTTCCCAGAGCCACTGGGAGATGAACGACATATGCGAAAGTTTCTTTATAATCAAAACCAGGGCAGGAATCCAACCTGAAACCACCGAACAAACCATCGAGATTGGAAAATACATGACTTGGGTCAAATCGGAATTCATCCAAGAAGCAACCGTTAGGATAAGTGAAAATTTATTGCTTTTAGCCTCCCTACTCCAACTAGGGGCCCTAGACGACGACCAGATCGATCTTAACGTGAGGGTTGTGAAAGAACTGGACCAAATCGAACCCTTGGTCCTCGAAAACCTAGCCATCTACGAACAATCCAAATTCGAAGCCGAGGAAAAGCTCCAGAGACAGATCGAGGCAGTGAACGATCTAACCAGGGCTGTGCACCCCATACTCTGCCTTTTAGACGATATGGACGACATCCAAAACATCAGACAGTACCTCGGTAAGATCAACCAGCATTTACTCAAGATAAAACACATCTCGACCCAGATAGAATGGATAAACACCGAAGAGGTATCTTTAAGTTTTCCCAAATCCAACTATCCCGAGTTCGAGGAGCTCAAGAATTACGTCTACCCCTTCTTCCACCTCATGAAACTATCGTTGGACGTTCAGAGGAACATATCGGTTTGGTTGGACGGACAGTTGGACCTCCAGTCCTACGACAAGACCAAGGTGAAGATCCAGGGTTACCAGGAGGAGTTGACTGAGACGTACAAGAGCTACAGGAAGAAACTGAGGCAGGCCCAAGATGAAAATTTGCAGATGCGCTTCAAAGGTGAGTCGCATCACCCAAGGGATACCCCAAGGGTCTGTTTTTGTCCCCTTAAAATATGTTTTTAATGATTTCAGGTACTGTGGATGATCCCGACACCTTGAACTGGCCTGCACCCTTGAAGATATGCTCGAAAACCATCAAATTGATAGAGGATTTTCAACCCTGTCTCTCCTTAATGAAAATAGTTTGTAACCAGTCGCTCAAAACTAGGCATTGGAAAGAAATGTCAACTGTAGCTAAGACAGATCTGTCCCCAAACGCTGGAAGTACACTGAGGAAACTATTGGCCTACGATTTAAAACCTTACCTGGCCCCTTTAGAAATAATAAGTCAAGGGGCCAGTCACGAACAGGATCTTCTCGAGATAATTTTGAAAATGAAGAAAACCTGGCTAGACGTCAAATTAAAAGGTGAAGTTTACAAAGAGACTGAGTTAATAAACTTTTCTAATTTGAACACCGTTGTCAAATTCATCGAGGAAAATATGGAAAAACTACTGATACTCAACAGATCAGCATTCGCCAAACCACACAAGGACTTGATAGAAAATTTCTCAAACGACATGACAAACCTTAAAGACATTCTTATATTCTACGAGAAACTACAGGAAAAATTCTACCATCTATTACCTTTCTTCACGTTCATAAAAGAAAACGAAGAAACACTGGAACAAACCGAAGATTTCAATAAAGTGAAAGAATTCAAAACAGGCCTATACCCAACCTTGCAAAATGAAAACGTTTTCGATATATTGAAAAAACAGGATATACTTGAGGAAATACAAGAATATTTTAAACTTTTCGAAAACATCTATTCCGGTGTAAGACGATATTTAGATTCAATACGTACAAAATTCCCTAGATTCTACTTCCTATCCAATGAAGAACTGATAGAAATACTATCAAATATAATATTGGACGAAAAAATAATCCAAAAATACATGAAAAAAAGCATTGAGGGTATAACAGAGTTGATAATTCGAAACAAAAATATCATCGGAATAAAAAGTAGATACAATGAGGAAATCTACTTGAAGAACTACGTAACTATTGATAGGAAATTAGTAAACGTTTTTATTGAAACCGAGGAAGCTTTACATAAAAAGATGATGCAAGAAGTATCAACAGCTACTAAAAGTGATTTGAATGATGAAAAAATACTTTCGGATTCTTTAGGACAAGTTCTCTTCATCGCATTACAAATATTCTGTACATTCCTCAGTCACCAAGTGATAAACGGTCATAAAAACAATTTGAAAGACATCAGTTCAATGGTGGAAAACTATACACAGTGGATACGGAAAAACAAAGAACAAAATTCAAAGAGGAATGTATTAAAAAGCATCATCATATCTTTAATACAACAGGAAGATTTCTTAATGAGGATTTCAACAGAGAAAATCAAAGAAAACGATTTTATTTGGCTAACAAGATTAAAGTATTACTTGGAAAACGATATCTGTATTCTCAGAGTGTTAAATCTTTCATTCACCTATGGATACGAGTTTTACAGTGATTTTTCACCAGGTATATGCACCCCTTACACCGAACGATGCAATATAAGTTTGATATCCGCCTACAGCAGGTATAAATATGGAGCCATACAGGGTGAAGCTTGTTCGGGTAAGACAGAAACCTTCAAAAACCTCGCTGTTGCCCTTGGCGTTCACTATAAGATCATTTCATGCTCAGATTTCTTAACTTTCAAAATATTACAAAGGCTCTTGCTCGGTTGTTCCAAGGGAAATATGTGGCTGTGTTTAGACGAAATGAACAAGATCGATTTCAGCGTTTTATCTTCGATGTCCGATCTGCTTCGGGATTTCAACCGTTTAAAAATCGTCGAAGACGATAGAAGAATACGAAGTTTCGTCTGTATGACCCTCAGTCCCACCTTCCCGAGTTTATCGAAGCTACCGATGACTTTCAAGAGCCAATTTAGGAGTATCTGTATGATTCAGATGGATTTGTGCATGTTGAGTGAGTTAACGTTGACTGCTTTGGGTTTTAAAAGTGCCAAGTATTTATCCAAATGTATAGACTGTTTATTTAAAACATTAACTGATGTGTTAACGAAAAAATCCTACAAGTTTTCCCTGAAATTATTGAGGAAAATCTTGGAAACTTGCGATGGAAGCTTTGACCTCCCTCCGGATGAAGAAAAAGGAATATTTGTGAAAACAGTTGAGGAAACCATCCAACCAATGTTATCCCTAGATGATACTGTTATTTTTAAAGAGATTATAGATAGTGTTTTTGAGAAATCCAACGTTTATGAAACCAAACAAGGTGATTTAAGGGTAAAACTTGTATCTCACTTAGAAAACAACCACCTACACCCTGAACCAAGCTATGTCGACAGAATTCTTCAAGTTGAGGAAGCTTTAACCTCAAAACAAAACGTCATCTTACTAGGTGACATATTCGCTGGTAAGACCAAGGCAACTAGCGCCCTCTACAACTTGAAGACCGGTGGTAGGGGAACCTTGGAGATTATAAACCCAACAATCTTCGAAACCCAAGAATTGTACGGGTTTATGGATCACAAATATGATCTTTGGAAGGAAGGCATACTCACCAAGATATTCAAGAAGTTTTCAATTGTAGACGATTGTTGGTTGTTGTTCGACGGTCCAATCCAAAGCTACTGGATAGAGACCTTGTATTCTGTTCTAGATGACAAGAGGACCTTCACTTTAGGTTCTGGAGATTTTTTAACGATTAAAGATTCCAATTCTATTCTATTTGAAGTTGCGGAACTCGATGAAGCTTCTCCATCTTTGGTGAGTGCTATTTTTAAACAATATTTCCAAAGATTCTTTTATCATGCTGGATTATTCTTCATTTTCAGTAGGAAATAAAAGCTATATGTAGATTTGAATAATTTTAAAACCTTCACAGATCTCCCGTTGCTCTGTAGTCTTCTTCGAAACATCCCAACAACCTTGGCTAACATTGGTTAAACCTTGGATAAGAAAAATGTACAACAGTTGGCCAGACACTGTTCAAAATCTCCTGGAAGATTTAATGTTCTGGTTATTTCCACCTCTGCTGAAATTTCTCAACGAACATTGCACCCAAGCATATAATTTGGGAGAATTCTATCTGGTCAAAAGAACTGTGAATTACGTCCAAATCTTACTGAATGAGGCCCTTGCTAGGAAGGACGAAGATCTGAAAAATGTCATAATATGGGTGCAAGCCAGTGTTCTCTTGGTAAACGTTACAGTTTTAACAGTAGTTCAATTTGTAGTCGAAGATATTTTCAGGGAATTTACATTGGACTCACCGCTACTCTATCTAGTGAATCATCCATGAAATTCGACGTTTTCTTCAAGCAGTTATCGAAGAATCAAGTACCAGAATACCCCCTTCCAGAGACTATCGAAAAAATTGATGTCAATGTCCCAACGGAAGGTCTATTTTCCGAGTATTTTTACATCTATAAAGGCAGAGGAACGTTTAAGTACACCCCTGATACTTTAAAAAACGAGAAAGTGATGTTTAAAACCTACATAGATGACGTTATGGTACCAACAACGGACACACAAAGAACACTTTCAATTTTAGACAAACATATATCCAACAACTTCCCAGTTATACTGACCGGACCAACCGGCACAGCCAAAACACTCTGTATAAAACATTTCGTCAACCACGTCTTGGAAAGATCGAAATATACCTCAATTTTCTTGAAATTCATCCCCAGATTGACATCCAAACGATTGCAGAATGGGATACAATCGAATTTTTTGAAAAATATATCGTTTGACTGCGAAAAGGAGGTCAGGAAAAACCTGATCGTTATTGAAGACTTGAACGTTGTGACTTTGAACCGGTATAAAGTTTCTACGGTGGTGGAATTTCTTAGACAAACTTTGGATTATCAATTTTGGTATGATACCGACAGTTTTGAAAAGATCCCCATGGAAAATTTAGGGTTTGTCGCTACTACAGGGCCACAAGGTGGTTTGTACAGGAATATAAGTAAGAGGTTGCTGAAATACTTCGATATCTACAAGGTGAACGATGTTAGCGACGAAAATTTAACCAGGATATTCTCGAATATCTTACAAGTGGAATGGAGAAAAAATGGCTTCGCCGCAGACATAGCTTTGGTCACAAATTCCCTAGCCAATGCCACCCTGAGTGTTTACGAATTCTGCCTGGACAATTTCAAAACGAGTCCTTTGAAATTCAGTTACTCCTACAATGTCTGGGACTTCCTCAAGGTCCTAAGAGGATTGTTTTCCCTCAAGAAAGAATCAGCAGACGCCAATAAGAAAATATTCAACAAATTGTGGATGAACGAATGTGCCAGGGTCTTCGGAGACAGGCTTTTAAAATTAGAAGAAAGGAATAAACTGTACAAAGAACTGATGATCATTTACGAGCTCCAATTCAAGGAATGCTTCAGCGAAACCTTCAACGGCATCAAATACCAAGAGATACCTGATAAAATTAATTTTGGCACCATCACTTGCAACGGTGAGAGGTACGAAGAGATGGATTACGAAAACTTAAAGGAAAGACTCGAAGAATTCTCCAGGAAATACCATTTAAGTACCGGAATAAAACTGGTGTTGTTCAAGGAAGTTTACCCGAAAATAATAACGATTTCTAGACTACTTTCAATCGAAAACTCCCACGGTTTACTCTTGGGTGTATCAGGGACTGGAAGAAAGACCTTAATCGATTTGGCATCCATCGTACACAACTGCAAAGTGTTCAACCCACACATATCATACTTATACGACGAAAAAACTTGGCATAACACCTTCAAACAAGTTTTAATACACTCAGGGGGCGGTGGAAAAACAACTGCGATGTATCTAAACGAAGAACACCTAATTCACCAATTTATCCTACAGGATTTTAATTCCTTCTTGCAAAATGGCGACATAATGGATCTTTTTGAGATCGAGGAAGAACCCTTGGTCTTGAACATGGTCAGGTTGGATGCCCAGTGTGGGAACCCCAATTTAAACATAAGTTCCCACGATGTCTACACGTTTTTCATCGAGAGATGCAGGAGGAAACTCCACATTTTCTTCAGTCTGAACTGCGAACCTTCTACCATCGAAATGAGGACTCAACTGTTCCCATCGCTGGTCAAATATTGTACCCCCATCTGGTTCAACGAATGGTCCGACGAAGCCCTGTGCGATATAGCTTATAGATGGACGGAAAACCAAACTTGTGAAACTTCAGTGAAATTCTTCAACGACGCAAAATTGGCCACTGGTCAAGTGTTTAAAATGACCGGTAAGAAGTTCCATGTTACCACCAAAACTTACGTGGAGTTCCTCCAACTTTACTCCGATGTAATAGAGAAGGAAAAATCGTGTCTCAAAGAGATAAAGGAGAATTACTTGACTGGTCTACGAAAGCTGAAATACGCTGATAACCAAATAAAAAAATTACAAGAGCACCTTTGCGCCTACCAGTTACAACTGAGGATAATGTCTAAGAAAGCTGGCGATATGACCAGGCAGATAGCCAGGGAGACTTTAGACGTCGAAAGAGCTTCCGATCTGGTCAAAAAAGATGAAAAAGTAGCCAATGTTCAAGCGGAAGCTGCTGCGATTCTCAAAGCCGACTGTGAGATCGATTTGGCCCAAGCAATACCGATTTTAGAAGACGCTATTCAAGCCTTGAACACTTTAAAACCACCAGATATAACCCTGGTCAAATCGATGAAGAACCCACCGGACGCCATCAAGTTAGTTATGGCCGCTGTCTGCGTGATCAAAGATGTTAAACCGGACAGGATACCAGATCCTTCAACCGGCAGAAAACTCATAGATTATTGGGGCCCCAGCAAGAGGATCCTTGGCGATATGAACTTCTTGCAGAGCCTGAAGGATTTCGACAAAGACCACATCAAACCGGAGATCATGGTGAAGATCAGGAAGGATTATTTGTCCCATAAAGACTTTAAGCCTCACGTGGTAGCTAAGGCGTCCAGCGCAGCTGAAGGTAATACTATTACTTACCAATAATCACAACGAAACCTAAACCTTAAATTTCAGGGCTTTGCAAGTGGATCATAGCGATGGATATGTACGATAAGGTGGCCAAAGAGGTTGCCCCCAAGAAGGAGAAACTGGAGAAGGCTGAGAGGGAATACGCGGAAACTCTAGCCATCCTCGACGAGAAAAAATTGGAGGTCGTACGTTTGGAGAGGCAGCTAGCACAACTGAACGTTAAACTCCAAGAGGCCAACAAGAAACAGAGTCGTTTGCAGAAAACAGCGGACGCTTGCAACAGGAAACTGGAGAGATCTGTGATACTGGTCACAGGTTTCGAAGATGAGAAAATTCAATGGTCCAACGAAGTCGCAAAGTTGGATCTCAAGCATCGCTGTCTCGGCTGTGATGTACTTTTAACCAGCGCCTTCATCGCCTACCTCTCACCTTTCCCAACCCAATTTCGAAGGGATATGGTGGAGAAATGGTACAAGCATTTGAGGGAGTCCAACGTTCCTGTATCCGAAGATTGGGATTTGACCACAACGCTGATTTCAAACAACGTCGTCCTTCGCGGATTGCCGCAAGAAAAATATTTCTACGAGAACAGCATCGTGCATAAATACTCCCAAAAATACAGTCTTATAATCGATCCACATGGTTTGGCTAAAAATTGGATACAAAAAACAGTGGACAAAGCTACCCTCCACATCACCAAATACGGATACTCCAATTTCATCCAAGACGTTAAACACTGTTTAAAATCAGGTAAAATCCTCTTGGTAGAAAACGTCAGTGAAAACATCTCAAGTTGTTTGAATACAATTCTAAACAAAGAATTAACGAAGGAAGGACACGAATATTTCATTACATTCAAAGGTGAGGATATAAAATTCAATAAAAACTTTCAACTTATCATGCTTACCACGTTAACATCCCCAAATTACAAAACAGAGATAACAAACAAATTGAGAATCATAGATTTCACCATAACCAATTTTTCCATACAAACAAAACTATTGAGTCTTGTAATAAAAACCGAGGATCCCTTGGTCAGCAAACAGATCAGTATATCGAAGAAGAAGCAGAAGAAAAACGAAAATTTGCTGAAGGAATACGAAGAGAACATCCTGAAAACCCTGTCAGCGGCTGAAGCCGACTTGTTGGAGGATAACAGAACTTTGAGGATCTTAGACGACACGAAGAACATGTACAAACGCATAAATCAAGAAATTTATCTACCAGACAAGGTTGTTCCAACTTTTCAAAGACTTGAGGAAGACTATAGGGAATTTTCACATTACGCATCCACCATTTTTTTTTGCGTGGAAGATTTCCTAGGGCAGAACGAGAAAAACAAATTTCCCTACAAACAATTCTTGACAGTTTTCAGAAAATCCATCCTAGATGCCCCATTATCTAAGGATCCTACGAAACGTATTGAAAACATCAAAGGTTGCTTCACTTACACCATTTCTAGACATGTAGGACGAATAGTCTCTCCCAAACAGTACCTGAGCTTCCTCTATCATATGACTTGTAAAATACTCATATTCAATGCGCAAATCTCCCAGGAAGAATTTAAATATTTATCCGAAATAAAATATTCAAAACAAAAATCCTTACCCAACAAAATACTGCAAGATCTCAACCGAACAACTGAGAAAACGAAAAATTGGGATCAAATGAAGCACCTCCAAAATTTAAAAGCTTTCCAAGGCTTCGTAGACTCCGCCAAAGACAACCAAACACTCTGGGACAAGTTTTTAAGCGAGAATGACCCAGAGGATCAACAAATTCCTCACCCGTGGCAGAACAACCTGAACGATTTCCAAAAATTCCTCTTGTTACAAACTCTCAGACCAGACAGAACCGAAGAATGCATGAAAAAGCTAGTTACCCAAGTTCTCGATGAAAAATACGTACGTCCCGTAGAAATAGACTTGGAGAAATTGTACTCCGAGTCCTTCTGTCTCTCTCCCATCCTCTTCCTAACGTCCAACGACCGTTCACCCATCGCCAAGTTAAGAAACTTCGCGGTTAAAAAAAAATTCAGCAACAAATTCAGGTCTGTGTGCATTTCCGAGGGTGACAATACAAGGGTGGAGGAGGTAATCGCTATCGGCCAATCGGAGGGGTTGTGGGTGTGTCTACTCAACTGTCACCTGTCACGCACTTGGAGATATAACCTAGAAAAGATCTGCGGTCTTATGACCTTCGAGAATACGAACGAGAACTTCAGATTGTGGCTGATATCAGATGTTTCCTTTGATTTACCTTGCGATTTATTGGAGAAATGCGTGAAGACTGTCTACGAGGATACGGAATTTTTCAAGGACAATCTTTTGAATTCCTACAAGGACTTCGTGGACGACGTCAACGTAGAAGAGTATCAGAACTATTCGCAAGTAACCGTGAGACTTATATACAGAATGGTCTGTTTTCACACTGTCATCAACTGGAGATCTAGATTTGAAGGCATTGCCTGGAACAATCCATTCACTTTCGAAGACTACAACTTGAGATTCGCTTTAAAATTCTTACCGAGCATCATATCTATATATAAATCGAACAAAGCTCTTGATTATTTGATTGGGCAAGCCTCATACTGCGGTCAAATAATGAACAAAATAGATTATGAGGTAGCCGACACTTTATTTAAAGAATTCATGAGTTTGGGGGAGATTTCAATCTTCACGTTCCCCAACAAAAACAATATACATGACTTCATTGAACATATTGTGGATAGAATTCCTTCAAGGGAATCACCAGAGTGTTTTGGTTTCAACCAAGCCTGTTTACTCCGAAAAAATATACGAGAAAGTTTAAAATTCACTTTATACATACCTTCGATGGACCAAACATGGGATGATGGTCATCACGGTGAAGAACTGAAGAAAATAATCGAAACATCATACAAATTAATAAATGTTGAAATAAAAATCGAAACTGAAATAAAAACAGAACAAAATACGTTGGAAACAATCTTAAACCGAGAGATTGAACATTGCCTCAAACTGAGCAACCACATTCTGAAATATTTGAAGATTCTCGATGTGATATTGACAAACAACAGTTTACTTTCAACTGAACTGAAGGAAATTGTTCGGGAATTGTTAATGAACAAGATCCCTAAGAAATTCCTGAAATATTCTTTTGTAACCGATCTGAATTATTCGTTATTTATAATCAATTTGAGGCAACGTCTGTTATTCTTCAAGGAATGGAAGGAAAATGGGGTACCGGAAAGTATTTGGATATCAGCCTTCTTTTTCCCAAGTGCTGTTTTAACAGTTCAGAAAATGTTGTATGTACAAAAATTAGGACAATATTTGAATACGTTTTCAAACATGTTTGAAATGGTAGGTTGTGAGGCAGATGATGGAATTAAAATCCACGGTTTATTTTTGGTGAACGCAAGATTTGATTTGGCTGAAAGTTATATCGAGTTGTTGCCTTCTAATGTGTATTTTGAGGAAATTACATCTATATCTATCAAACCGTTGCTAGACAGTGATAGATGTTGTTATAATTGTCCAGTGTATAGAACAGACAGACGGAGAGACAGTGAACGTTTCAGAAATTTAATTTTTTTCATTGGAGTACGATCGAAAGTTCCTAAAAACACCCTAGCTAAATTGGGAGTAGCTTTGGTATGTGAAAAACCCAATGAATAGGGTATTTCACTGATTGAAATCAACACTGAATTGAATATATAAAATATCTGAATTTATTGACAACGATAACAAATTACAAATAAAATTTTCAAATCAAAAACAACAAACTCATTCCGGAATACCTCCGCAAGTCTTCATATGCACCCCCAACAGCCCCTTGGCCACAAAACCCTTCTGACAGAGCTGACAACGATACGGTCTCTCCCCAGAGTGATAACGCCCATGTATAACAAGAGTGGACCTCTGAGAGAACCCCTTGTTGCAAATATTGCAAACATGAGGTTTCTCCCCACTGTGCACCCTCTCGTGTAACGTTAAATTGCACTTTTTCGCGAATCCCTTGCCGCAAACCGAACAACAGTGAGGCTTGTAGCCGGTGTGGATCCTCAGGTGTTGTTTGAGGTGCTCGGAACTCGACAAAGACTTACCGCACATGTCGCAAAGCACCGCACTCTCACCGGTGTGCCCCCGGAGGTGCAGCACCAGGCTCTTCTTGTGGGCAAACTTCTTCTGGCAGATCTCGCATTCGTGGTTGATTGGCACATTGGAAAACATCTCGGGATGCATATTTTTCTTATGGGCTATCAGGTACCTGGTGTACGGGAAACTTTTCGAGCACACTTCGCACTCAAAGGGCATGGCACCTGTGTGGAAATTCTTATGCTCTTGGTACCAAGAGAAAGAGCTGAAACCCTTATTACAAATTTCACACCTATACTTTACGTTATCCTCGTGGGAATTCCTAACATGGCACCTCAACTCCTTCAACTCTTCATCCTCAAAATCGCAGGCTGCGCATCTGTAAACCTTCTCCAAACTGTGCCTCTTGTTGTTGTGCACGCTCAGAGAGAACAGATTCTTGAAAGCCCTATGGCAAACTTCACAGTTATACTGCTTTTCCCCGTGGTTCAACTCCACGTGTCTCTCGTAACTTATCAGGGACGTGAAGTCGGTCAGGCATACCGGACACATGAAATAATCCCCTACCATTTTGCTGCCCTTGAGAGATTCCGTCTCGCTCTTGTGTATCTCGTAGTGTTCCATCAGGTCGTCCTTGTTTTTTTTCACTTCCGAACAAATCATGCACTGCCACTTGGTGTTATTCCTGGATTCCAACTGTTTCAGTTGTTTCTTCTTGTGTTTCAATTTAGGATAGACGAAAGGATTCTTATAACCTAACTTTTTGAGTGTTTCGTGGATCTGGGCCGCAAACGGACTAGTTATGTCTTCGTTATGTAACCAGCTGCCTTCCGACAATTGGACAATGGGAACCAAGTGGTCCTCTCTAGTCGGAGGTGTAGAAGGGAAGATTGGAGGTACCTCTTCTGTTGAGGTACTCGGTTTATCGATAGGGGTTCGACTAGATGGATCTGGAAAACTTACATCGTCTTCTATATCGCTATCGTCCCATTCCTTATCAGTTTTCGTTTCTTTCAAGTCATCCTCGTCTGATTCCTTCAGACTTTGGATAATCTGCCTTATGTTAGCTGCACGTCTGCTTCTTTTCGGCCTTGGTGATCGCAATTTCTGTTGGTAGACATCCTGAATGAAATAATTCAACTTTGACACTTCCCCATGATTTACAGGAAAATAAAAGCGTTATATTAGAAGCGAATATCACAAATTAGTGGGTAGGATTCAAGAAAGTGACTCACCAAATTATCAGTAGAAGTATCGCACCCAGAGTTTTTCAATCTACTTGATGATATTTCATCGTCAGTATCCACAGCCTCTTCTTTTACCCTTGTCTCATTATTAATGTTTCCAGATTCCTGGATATTCGATAATTGACCAGGTTTCATATTATCCGTTGAAACTTGATCAACTGAGCCATTACTTATCCATAGAGTTAGTTGCTTTTCAGCTTCGATACTGTCATTCCAAAATTGGTAAAACAGATCTAACTTATTAGCACAATTAACGCATATATTCTTTGGTAGATCGTCCACTTTCGTTATCGTGACTGGTAAGCAAGTATTTATTTTCATCTGGACTTGTTCTACAGCCTCACCTGTCTCACCGAAAATTGGAACGTTAACATTGTCTTTTTCCAAACATAAACGACAGAGCAGAATGATATTATCTTTGCTGGTCATTCTAATCCTCACTGGCGGAAAGAATGATCTTCAACACCATTAAAGGTATATCAATTCATTGAGATTCTTAGAAGGATACATGGCACAAAAGTTCAGGTTCTGTTTGACACATAACCTGGTCATCAAACCAGGAAATCAGCTGATTCTTGGAACAGTGGAGTTTTGAACTACCGGATATTTGAACTACTCTGTTACTCTTTGTCCGCGAGTTGAATCAAAAAGTAATTTTCGGTTGAAAAATGATGAAAGTTAGAGTTTTTCAGAGCTGATGTGAACAAAATTAATATAGCGAGTAACAAAATAAATCATGAATGAAAAAAGACCGGGTCGATATAGGTCGAAAAAAAAATTCGATCGGCATTAAAAAAAATTGAACTTTGAAGAGCTACAGCACCTAGAAAAATGGGTCTGGACAGATGCTGATTTTTTTACATATAGATTGATCCTTCGTGAATAGAATGGTCCAATTTTCATCAACCTGTAGCGTACAGTTTGGAAGTTATGATTTTTTCCGCAAAAAAAATCAGCATATGTCCAGTGCAATTTTTCTAACTCTTGTAGCTCTTCAAAGTTGACCAAATTATTCCAGTTTGGAAAAAAGATGTTCTTAATTAAGAGGTACCAAAGATTAGACCTTTAACAGGAACTGTAAGTCTTGACCTCTTGTAGTCGCCGTCTATGAAATCCAAATCTACTACGTCATTTTTAAAAATGATTCACGGAAGTGTAGTATGGGTGCGCGTTGTGGAATTTCAACACGCGGTATAAAAGGCCGCTAAGATAACGTTTCAAATCTCCATTGCTTTATCTTGATAAATTTTTTGAATAATAATTGAAGTTCAAAAAGCCCATCAGGCAGAATCATCTCGGATCTTCAAACAAACTTTGCAGCAAGAGCGACAAAGTGAGTTCTCATAGATTAAATTTTTTAAATAATATTCCTTCTGGGCGTTTTGTAAATGTATCCAATTCAGAGATAAGAGAGATCCAATTCTTTTATGGTTATTCGATATGTTTGTTTTTGTTTTGTTTTGATTCATGATGTAATAGGATGCTGTGTTACCAGTCCAGTGGCGTAGGATACGTTATCCAAATTATTTACTACTCTACTACACTATTCCTTTTTTTTTCAGAAAATGAGCCAGTATGCAGTACCCTCTGCTCCACCTGTAGATCAGGGTGGTATCCCAACCGCACCCCCTTCTTATGGTGAGCTCATTTGATCGTTTTTTTCAATATTTTTTCATATTTATTCAATCTGATTAACTTTTCGAAATCTCCTTCAGATGAAGCAGTTGGTAACTTAGCACCACCTCCGAGGGACCAAAATATTTCAAGTTCTGCTCAATTAGATGTCGTAAATGAAGAAGAGAGAAAGAAGGGTAAGAAAATTTTCCAACTCTACACCCAAATGTACAAGAAAGACTTTCTAATATTATGTAACACCTTTTCAAACACTTCTTGGATCGCATGATTTGTATAGATGAGTTTCTGCTGATTATTATCGAAAAGAGCAATTTTTAGCGTGAGAACTCATTGGTACCCTAAAAATTTCACCCTAGAATCTATCCGAAACTTTGAAAATATTAAAAATTCCGTTATTCTTCCAGCAGATCAAAAAAAGCAAGACCAACCCCTCAACGGTAAGTTATACACAAACTCCTCTAAAACCAAAACCTCTCACACACTTCTATCCGCAGCACCACCACCCCTGGTGACGGTACAACCCCAGCCACAACAACAAATGACCTACAACTTCGATCAGCCAGTCTACCAGCAACCTGCCTCTCCGTCCAACGACTGCTGCCTCTTCTGCTTGTGGTGCGACGGCAGCGAAATAGCAGATCTGTGCTACTGCATCTTCTGCTGCTCCAGGCACGTGACAGGCCATGACGCAGGTTGTTGCGACTGTGGCGACACCTGCTGTGACTGCCCAGAAGGTTGCTGCGAGTGTGGAGACTGCGATTGTGATTGTGGTGATTGTGATTGTGGCGATTGCGATTGTGGTGGTGGGGGTGATTGTAATTGCGGGGATTGTTCCATAATCTAGTTGTTATATTCCACTCGAAAAATGAGCCCCATATTACAGTCAAATGAAAACAAATCTGGATAAAACTTCAAGGGTCAGAGATAGAACCCTCAAAAGTATATAATACAGGGGATATTATTCAAAGATTTAAGAGTTCAACACCTTTCGATTTTTCTGAACGTTAAGTGAATTTCTAAAACTCCAATTATGTATACACTATTTAATTGTTCAGCTCAATGTGTTCAAAGAAAGCTTGACAATAATATAGAACAAACCGACGATATCTATAGCCATATTTGTTCTGCTCACTTAATCGACTTGGCACGTTTTAGCACTATAATTTGATTTTATTGACAATTTTATTTTCATGAATTGTAGCATATTTTTATACTCAAGCATTATTTTATATGAAATGTTATATCCTATATTGAAACAATTATTTTCTAAGTTGATCAGTATTTCTACAGAAATATTTTTTATATGAATAAACGATACAATATATTTAAATATGGTAAATTTACACTATTTCTTCTAGTAAACATTTCTGGTAAATTATCTGTTATCATTGAGTTTAATACTCATTGCTATTATCCATTATTTTTTATCAACATATATGGTGGATGCGCCATCTCAAGGGAAAGTTTAGGTTAAGTGCATCCACCATTAATTTCAAGTTTGACCTTGAAATAGGGAAATACCTTTTCCAATCAAAATTCATTCTTGAAAATCTGAAATTAAACAGTCGACCAAGAAGACAAAGCTTTTATTCCCGAATTCTCCGAAGAAAACATTTATTATTTATAGCAATTAATTTATGACATCTCGAACACACCTGTTTGTCCACTTGTCGCCCATTTCTATGGACGCAAACGCCATCTTCTCACGAATCCACAAAAATCCTGTCAAGAATACGTTCTAAAGTGATGTTAATTCGTTAATTTATCGGTCGAATATCAATTAAAGACTGAGCTTTCGTTGTTCTTCGAAGGAATAGATACAAATTGTTTGGAATTTATGTGATCATCAGCAAATTGAAATGGTGAGTAACGCCTACTTCGTATTCGGAGAGCTGAGGTTAATTTTGACGTCTCGAATTAATCTGAATACGTTGAACTTGTTTTCAGAGTTTTTTTGGATTTGGTCAATCTGCAGAGATTGAAATATACCTTGATGGACAAGAGACTAGGAAAACTGCCGAAGTTAAAACGGATGATTCCAAGAAGGAAAGACTATTGTTATATTATGATGGGGAAACAGTCTCAGGAAAGGTAAAAAGGACCTTGGTTTTTTTTTTACAGACCTAATGAGCTATTCATCCATAAGAAATGGTTGATTAATTGTTTTTTATCAATTTGACTGGAAAAGGATAGGTCAAAGTTGATCAAAATAAACGTAAACTTGTTTTTGACAACTTGTTTGTTAGCTAGTATTAAGCAATATTTACTGATTGTTTTTATTATAGGTGAATATCAGTTTGAAAAAGCCTGGGAGTAAGTTGGAACATCAGGGTATCAAAATAGAATTTATAGGCCAAATTGAGATGTTTTATGACAGAGGTAATCATCATGAATTCATTTCTTTGGTGAAAGAATTGGCGCGCCCCGGTGAAATGATTGCAAATACCAGCTATCCTTTTGAATTCAGCTGTGTAGAGAAGCCTTTTGAAGTATACACAGGTAGGCAGTTCATTTGTATTATATAATCCGAGACGGGTTTTCATCTTTGTCTTCTCATCAGGAGCTAATGTCAGACTGCGCTATTTCCTAAAGGTGACCATAATTCGTAGGCTTGCAGACATAGTTAAGGAATTAGATATAGCTGTCCATACTTTGTCGAGTTACACAGAGATGAACAGCTCCATTAAAATGGAAGTGGGTATAGAAGATTGCTTGCACATTGAATTCGAGTACAACAAATCGAAGTAAGTTTAATATTCCTCGAATATCAACAAATTTCAAGGTGATTCTTGTAGGTACCACCTGAAGGACGTCATTGTGGGTAAAATCTACTTCCTTTTAGTGCGGATAAAGATCAAACATATGGAAATTGCCATCATCAAGAAAGAAACAACAGGGCAAGGTCCCAACACTTTCACAGAAAACGAGACAATAGCCAAATATGAAATAATGGACGGGGCCCCAGTTAGAGGTACAATTTTCATTATTTCCCTGGGAAAAAATTAAATAATCCAAATTTCAGGAGAAAGCATTCCGATCAGGGTTTTCTTGGCGGGATACGATCTAACCCCAACCATGAGAGATATAAACAAGAAGTTCTCCGTTAAATATTTCCTAAATCTTGTTCTTATGGATACCGAGGATAGGAGATATTTCAAGCAACAAGAAATCACCCTGTGGAGAAAAGGTTAATTATTTTAATTCTCGTATTTTTTTTTATTGTTTTCCATTTATTTTCATTCAGGTGATAAAATACGTAAGAATAATGCTCATAGTCCTTCTATTATGGCCGGTACGCAGAATTTGCAGAACATGGCGCAGGCTCACCAGAAATCCTTGGAAAATAAGGGAAATAACGATATCATCAACGATGGGGATGAATCACCTGAAAGCGGTGTACCTGGTGTCAAGGTAAGTGAGAGTGAGAGATCAAATACGAGAATTTTCACGGTTTTATCTTAATTTCTAGGAAGACTTTTTGAGGGCGCCAAATTCAGATTCGAATGACAAAAGTAGAGACCCGTTTGACGGTAAGACATCTTCACCGGAAGAAGCGGAGTATAGGAAAATCGAGAACATGACCAGAGAAGCAGGAGACGGACAAAACGATAACGGCAACGATGCTGCTGAGTGATAGGTGGGGGCACCCGTTGTTTGTCGAGATTTCGATATCTGAAATGTTTATATTTGCAGGAAAAGCAATGCTCGAATAGGAAATATCAAGAAAGTGCTATTGGAAAAAATTATATAGAAGTGTTTGTATATAATGTATTTGTTATATCGACAGTTTGAAACTGTATGTCATGTATATTATGAAATTTATTGATTTACACTTTATTATTGTATATTTCTCATATAGTAAACGTTACTGAGTACATAGAACATTTTACGCAGGCTTTCATTCCTTTTACAGGCACATGCTGTCGATATCGTACCACTACACCAATTCTTTTATCCAATCACAAAAATAAATAAACACTGAACCCCTCCCAGTTGAATCACCCCGATCAATATATTAAAAATTTCACTATGAACAACAACGAATTACAACTTGCTGCCCCCATGTATCCAGTCCAATATCTGAGGTGTGAAGTAAGTTATTATAACATCAGCACCTACAGCAAAACAACATGAACACTTTAGAAAACATTCTTAAAGACTTCCACTAACCTGATCTCCTCAGCGAAGACAAAACCTCGGTTAAAACAAGCCTCAAATCGACAGCTTCAGCTTTGGCGGCATGGTGAATCATCGCAAACTCTCCCGATACCTGATAAACGAACATTGGGTATTCCGGATATTTGTTCTTCAGCTCCTTGACGATGTCCATATAAATAAGTACAGGTTTCACCATCAACATGTCAGCTCCTTCTTCTACGTCTCGAGCGGCAGCCCTCAATGCCAAACCGGTGCTTTCCGAAGGTAATTGGTAACACTTTCGATCCCCTAAAAAAAATTCGTCAGAAATTTGGATACTTCGATTTTTGATGGCATACCGAACGCTGGTGCTGATTTACTAGCGTCCCTGAAAGGCCCATAGAGATTCGATGCAAATTTAGCAGTGTACGATAAAACAGATACTCTATTGACTAAACCATTGTCCCTCAACGATTGCTTTATAGCACCAATTCTTCCGTCCATCATGTCAGAAGGAGCAACAATGTCAGCGCCTATAATTAAATGATTAACCTTGTTCTCTCTTGAATATCAATTTCCTACCTGCTTTAGCGTAAGCTAAAGCCACTTCAGCTAGTCTCTTGATACTGTCATCATTTTTGATATACCCATCCTTGTCAAGGATTCCGCAATGACCATGCGAAGTATAGGCACATAAACAAACATCACAGGCTACTGTTAAAGACGGAAACCATGTTTTCAGCTTTGGAACTGCCTTCAACACTGGATTCTTCTCGGTACTTGCATTGGAACCAGTCTCATCCTAAAATATTGAACAAATTTTCGTTTCGGTTTCGAAATGATGCGACTTTAATACCTTAGGAACATTATTGATAACTCCAAAGAGAAGTACAGATTGCAAACCTTTCTCGACAAGAGGGGATAAGTGATCTTTGAGCCTGTTGATCCCGAATCTTGAAATACCAGGCATGCTTTGAATGGGTTGTACGGCATTCTCGTCGTCGCTGGAATTTATATTTCGTTTAGAATACCGGTCGCCACCAAATGATTCGACTTACACTATGAATATAGGGTACATAAGATTCTTTTGCGTTATTTCGCAGTTCAAACCTTGCCAACCCCTAAGGGTTTTATTGAATATGCTACTGTGCAGAATATGCTTATTTGCTGGATTCCCACCGCTTGCCATTTTCAATTCGAGAAGTACGGTTTCTTCAAATTTTGGAGATACGCGAGGAAAAGAAAGTGAGGTTAGGGCGCCTCAATTCAAAGAGCTTGATTAATTGCTAGGTCACTGTCCTGAAAACCATAGAAAAGATGAAGACAGAAAATTACTTATGGCATACTCGAATTCAAAAAATTTCCGAAATTCAAAAATAAAACCAATGCATCCACTGGTGAACATTTTTATCAAATAACTGTAGTACAATCATACACATACATTCTCATCTAGTATTTACAAATCAGAGTTGGAAAAAGGTTGACGAAAAAAATAATCAAGTATTTTACTTCGAGCAAAAACTGATCAAATAATTTATTAAAATTAGACACGTAGCCAGTACATGGAACTACGGATCCTGTTGTAGTCGGGTAGATTTTCAATAGGTCCTACAGCTGCAATAGCAGGACACCTGTCGTAAATGTATTTGAAGCATACATCACGAACGTTCTGTGCAGTTATGGAGTTGATTCTGTGAGTCAGTTCATGTGGCGGTATCCTACGACCGTAGCATAAGAATTGGCGACCTTAAACCAACAAATAAGTAGGAAACTATCGGATTACAAGGTTCTCGAACTTACCGATATCTTCGCATACTGAAGTTGAAGTATCCAACTGTAATAAGGTGTTGGCGGTCAACAGAGCCTTTGCCCTTTCGACTTCACCCTCGGTAATGTGTGTGCAGAGCCTTACAAACTCTTGTTGAATGTTGAACATCATGTCATCAATTTTAAGATGATCAGAAACAAAGTAGACACCCCACAGTCCAGTGTCCTATAAATGTGCAACAATTACATCTATAAACCCTCCGAAAAATCAATCTAACCTTATAGCATGTGTTGAAACTTTGATAAGAGTGGCAGAGGTCACCTTCAGCACTTGCTCTGGCCAAAGTGGTAGCATTTTGTTTAGCTGAGGCTTGGGACCTGTCCCATGCACCCAAGACAGTGGAAGCCACCATCAGTGTCAACAGATCAGGGTCTGTCCAACCCACACCCTCAACCGCTATTGCTACATGAGCTAGAGGTAGAGAGTCGTCCCTGACTCTGATTTCTGAACCTGTAAATCTACAGGGGGCCAAAGACGGTATATCGGAAATTGGTCCACCAGTTCCTGTAAACATAAGTTCCACTCAAGAAACGACCTTAAAATCTACAAACAGACATTTATTAATTGCAGGCTAAAAATCACATAATTCATTGAATTTTTCAAGTTAACAACAACAATTGTAACGTTTCGTCTGATAGACAAGCGGTAAGGGTCTTGGTTTTGACACAGCCCAGATATTATGAGCGATAAAGCTATAGTTTTGCCGATGACATTTCAGATGCCTTCTGAATTCGTCAATAGCGGCAATTTCACAAGGGGGCCTTGAAATCGGCTTCTTTATCCATCTCTTCTTGAAATAACACACTCCAAACGCTGGAGAAGAAGCTGGTACAGGCTTACAAAAACCCATATTTCAACACTGAGAATTTGAATAACAGTTTAAACTCTTATTGACAGTCAGAGGGTAATGTCAAACGAAATTCATAGAAAGAAATCAAAATTTTTGCCGAAATTAACATAAAAAGACACTCACCAGTAATATGTGTCTCCACCAACTTGCATAATTCGTCATGGTTAACACCTCCAGCTCCAGCAACAACCATCCTACCTGGACTGTAATGACTGTCAAGGTAACTCCTCAAGTCAGTTGCATTGATCCTCTTGATATTTTCAGTGGGCCCCAAGATGGTATTGGCCAATGGTGTACCTTGATAGGCTGTTGAGTGTAGGTGGTCGAATACAACTTCCTGTAGGTTAGATTCAACTTCTTGCATTTCTCTAAGGATGACACCTCTCTCACGTTCGATTTCTTGCTCCCCAAGCTTGGCATTTTGAACAATGTCAGCTAAAATTTCTATCGCCTTTGGTACATCTTTGGCAAGACATCTAGAGTAGTATACGGTTTGTTCTCTACTTGTGTAGGCATTCAACTGAGCTCCCATATCTTCAATTTCGATTTCCAACTGGCCTTGGGTCCTTTTGCCAGTTCCCTGAAATACAAGTTACAAGATAGGAACCTAGGATAGGATTTTATATCTTAAGAATACCTTAAAAGCCATATGTTCCATGAAATGGGCTACCCCATTATTTTTAGAATTTTCATAGCGACTACCTGCGTCAATCCAAATACCAACAGTTGCTGTCTGAGAACCCCAGTCTTCGGTAGCCACACGAACCCCTGTGTTTATTGAGGAAGGTGGAATTAAATGAAGAAAAGTAAAAAAGCAAAGGTCACATACCCGAATTGAGTGTTGTGCAGGTTGTTGGAGGTACATTTAAAACTGGAACTTCGTTTTTCAAGGCGGTGGATGCATTTCTTATACTTTTAGTGGCCTGAAAGAAGAAATTTTAAGAGTATTCTTCATTTTTTAATTACGTAATTGTAGGTTAAGATGAACTTTGAGGGGCCTTTGCTCGGAGAAATTGCATAATGGGTTATTCGCAAATTACCTTCAATACACCGGAATTTTTGGAAAATTTCGCGATAGAATTAGATAATTTGAGAATTGACGACATTTTCGTGATTTATTTCAATCGGTCGAGAAATGAAATATCCTGAAATATCTGACAATCTCTAGTTGACACTTGACAGATAGAACACAGAACCACAAAGATGAAAACCAGAAAATATCGATCACTCCGTATACTCCGAAGAGTACTCTCGGTTTACTCTCTCTCTCTGGTTCAGAATTTTACGTCATTTCTATGTATTTTGCTAATTGGAGGTTAAATTTGCGAATTGTTGAATTCCGTAGATTTTTCTGATTTTTACCTACGAATAGAAAGTCAATTTGAAGTTCATTGGTAAGAAATGTTTAGATTATGATAATGAGATTGATTGATAAAATTGGCTAATTTGATAACCTTTGGATATCCCGTCAAATATGGCGATTTTTGGCATTACTTCATGATGCTAGTGCATTACACCGACAAGTTTGGGATATTGAATCGTATATTTTCAACATTTTATCAATGATTATTTTCATTTTGAGTTGGATCTGGGCATTCACAGTTTTGTCTGTTTTCATTTTCACTGGTGAGTCTTAGAATTTTCCATTGAAATGTTTTATTTGTCCCTATTACAGCCTGGTACTTAATACTTCTTTGGTTGAGAAGTAAGTTTGAAGTTGTGAATTCGATCCTTGGATTCAGCGAATCAACAAATTCTCAAATACAAGACTTGAAAAGAGTAAGAAACAAGTTGAGGAAGTCAAGGTTAGATTGAGCAAAAAAAAATGAATATAAGATGTGCAAAACCCGAGGATTTGATGAATATGCAGCACTGCAATTTACTATGTTTACCAGAAAATTACCAAATGAAATATTATTTTTACCATGGACTCAGTTGGCCCCAATTGAGTTATGTTGCGGAAGATGAAAAAGGTAATGTTCTAGGTTAGAGTCCAAAGTACATTGTGTAATTAAATTTTTTTTTCCATAGGTAATATAGTGGGATATGTTCTTGCTAAAATGGAGGAGGACACGGAAGAGATGAAACACGGTCATATAACTTCATTGGCAGTGAAAAGGTCTCATAGAAGACTTGGTCTTGCTCAGAAGTTGATGGATCAAGCTTCAGAAGCTATGGTCGAATGTTTTGATGCCAAATATGTATCTTTACATGTTCGAAAGAGTAACAGAGCAGCTTTGAATTTGTACAAAAATTCTCTAAAGTTTGAAACTGTGGAAATCGAACCTAAATATTATGCAGATGGGGAAGATGCTTACTCTATGAGAAGAGATCTTACGGAATTCGCAACAAAAATGGCCAGCGAAGTAGTTGATAGCAATGAAACTACCTGAATTAATGTGGAAAATAAAACATTTCAATAAATCTTTTTCTGTTTCTTAGAAGTCGAATTTAATGATTCAAATTGATCATATTGACCATAGGTATACAACTTCCATAAAACTACCAATTTGATGATAATTTAGAATTTAGGCTTTATGATAAAGATAGGAGAAAGAATCAAACGAATATTCATTTCCGAATATAGTTGAATTTGAAATTTCAGTTTTGATTTCGTTTTTGAAAAATTTAGCTGAACCATAGAAATTTAGCTAGGGATGACATGTCATTAATTTTTGATAACGTCAACCATAGATAACCTAACGTCAACGTCAATCGCCATTTTTTTACCGACCCTACATTTGTCAGTTACCGAAATTTTATTTACCGATAGAACCTATTGTTTATTGTCATTTTCAAATATTTTGAAAATAAAATATAAATATTTGAAAATCCTGTCGAATTCACTGTCTTAAGCGCTTATTTTTTCCAATTATATTAATACTGAAATTCTAATTATGGAAACACCTATACAGGATGATTACAAAGCAATTACTTTCTTGAATAATGTATGTAGGTAATTTTCGCTTAATTTTTCACTGAAAAACTCAATTTTCAGACTGGTGATGTTGAAGATGGTTCTTCGGCTATATTCATGGATGGTCAATATTTCATACCAGCCAATACTAAAACAATTTTACTCCCTGATGATGAAACGCAGTATCTCATTCACAATACAGGTTTGATTATTTGACTTTATTCTTAAGCATAATAATTGTTTAAGGCCTAACATCGAGGAATTCCAGTTGATTTTATTCTAGGAGATATATTGTTCAACTGCACTGACGACAATGCCATTTTCAACAGTAATGAAGTATTCCATCTGGTGAATAATATAGAAAACGAAGAGGTTCAGGATCAGAATCAAATTGTTTATTTTACTAATGATGTTGATGTATCACCTAAGGGTGAAATTAGTTTAATGGATGTTATCGAGCCTTCCATGATTAAAAATAAAACCGAGACTGAATTTTTAAACTTGGGATCTATTTTGGATGTCAGAAATGAGAATGAATTCATGGAAAATGACGAAACGTTAGTAAATTGAAAGTAATTGGTCCAAAAGTGTCATTGTTGAGTTTGGGAATTGATTAACGTGCAAATTGTATTAGTATATGATCAAGAGGCTCTGCAAACTCCACAAAGAAACTGAGGATTTCCTTAAAGGAAAAATAATTGGTCATTTTTAAAAGGGATTATGAATTTCCATACTGATTTAAATATGAAAGTTAATTAAACATCTAATTTTTTTGACCTCTTATGTTCCTTTGAATGCTACTGAGAGATTGAAAATCTTTTATATGAATAATATCATTGGAAATCAATATTTAGGAATGGATTACAGTACATTGTCCAGTTACAGAACTTCAATTCGTTTCAAAATGCCGGAGATGTAAAAATGGAGAATATTTCAGAACAGTCTTATAATACATTCGAAGGTGATGTTGAATCTTCATTACCAGTTGATATTTCTAAGATAACAGGTGAATAAATAGTTAATTTTAATGGTACAAGTTAGTATCAAATCTGAATTTTCAGGTAAAAATTTATTGACCGGGCAAACAGTGACGTTAGATAGCTATTTGGAAAAAGTAAGGAACTCTAGCAAAGAATTAATTTTGAATCAAACAGAGGGTAATTCGAGGAGGAAAAACGAACAAACTGCCCTCTCGAACTTACTCAATAAAAAATTGACCATCGGCAAGACGCTCAAAGGCCAACGTTTGATTGGGAAAGTAATACATGTGGGCAAGAAAGATGCGCAAGAAGAACAGGCTGTGATAGATATGCAATCGGAAACCGTTGAGGAGCTTCATCTTCCAGATGAAATCGGTGTTGATTTATCTGCGTCTTACTGTAAGTTTAAAGATTCGAATGAGGATCCGGTTCAAATTGTAACAATTTCAGATGATGCCGTTGAAAATCATGTTCCTAATTCTGTGATAATAGAGGATAATCAAAACGACGAAGAAAATATACTGTTGGAGAACATGAACGGTAAGGTAGATCTCTAAACTTAACAATCCTTCTTGTAAAATGAATTTCAGAGATGTTGATACTGGACAGACCGGAAGTTGCCATTGAATTCGATGACCGTCCCAATGAAGATCAAACGACGGATGATAAAAAAATCGATGAGCACATGGTGGAGTATGTAACAAAAACAATGTCGAATCTGATGAACATGGAGGTGGTCTTGAAGAAGTTAAAGAGGAAAAACTTGTTGATCAAGGTATTGGAGAGGGTTATCGAGGACGATCAAGTGAAGGTCAATACGTCTCAGGTGAGGGGGCACCTCGAGATGTTGGGGGGATGGCAGAAGCACGAGTACGAAGAGAAGTGGGTGTTCAAGATGGACACCGAGAAAGGGGATGATGGGAATGACGAATGGCTCGAGCTTTGGTCAAGGTAACTTTGTTGTAACCTTGATATTTTGGTTTATTTTTCAGTTTCTTCGGTAAAATGAGTGATTAATTTTCAGAAAATTTCCTGAAACCATGAAACTCGCCATATCCATCATCAAGGTGGACGATCGGATCAAATCGACCAAGGTCAATCTGAATTATAATCTGGAGAAGTGCAACGTGTGTTCCAAGGGGTTCAAGTCCACGTACAAGCTGAGAACGCACATGAAGTTGTCGCACAATGTCGATTATCAGTATAGGTGTCAGATTTGTGATCAATCCTTGGAAAATAAGGAAGTTTATTATCAACATCGAAAGTACCATGTGAGTTTTACAAGGTAAACATGTCAGACATGTTGGGAATCTAAATTTTCTTCAGGTGGACATGAAAGAACTGTTTCCTTGTACGGAGTGCGGAAGGCACTTTTTAAACGTTCAAAAATTATTGAAGCACCTGAGCACCCACAGTAACGACGGTTTGAGGGTGAATTGGACGGTTTGTGGGGAATCCACTGAAAATGTATCGACATGGAAGGAGGATGGGTGTAAAAATGAATCGAGCAACAAATCTAACAAGCTATTTCAGGGTAGGAACCGTTCAGTGGAGGGAAATATCGACGTTAAGAACTGTTACGTCTGCAAGGTTTGCAACAGGACGTTCTCCAGGTACTCGAACTTGCAAAGACATTCTGAAATTCACGGTACAAAGAACTCCATGGCAATTTACAGGTGAGATTAATCAGGTGTGACGTTTGACCAAGACTTTTGTGTTTTGCTTATCGTTGAGTTAAATGTGAGTTCATTGAGAACGTTTTTTTTCAGTTGCAGTATGTGTGGTTGCACCTACAATTACATCTCATCGTTAACCCGTCACATTGTTCAAAATCATATATCGGCTACGTAATCTAATTTATTGTCAGGGAATCTGTTGGAAAATAAAGTGATTTTAAAAATTGTTGTGTTTTAAAAAGATTCTTATCACTAAACTACAGTTTTTCCATCGGAAACTTAATTTTCTCTGCTGATTTAGGTTGGATCAAATTTGGATGGGTAATTTTTCGTCAAACTTCTTCGTATCAATTTTTTTATCATCTGGTGGTTGATTAGACGTTTTTTAGAGAGAACACGGTGTATTTTACATTTTTACATGTCGAAAAATGAGCATCATTAAGTACTATATTCTTTAATGACCTCAATATTTATATACATCTCTTCTTTATGTTAAAATCATATGTACACTTTTTATAAACATTTTTGCTCCATTACATAACAAATTAATCGATTATTTCTCATATAGAAGTCTATTTCGTTGGTTGGCTTTCGGAAAATAATAAATATTCACAGTACATTAAATCTTTCCTTCAGCGGAGATATTCAAGTTGAAAACGATCATAAAAGATCACTTTCATCTAAAATATGCAAATCTATCGAAACGACCCTCAATCTTTAGTTTTTTCCCAAATATTCAATAATAAAAACAACTATAAACGACTCTACTTTATGAGATCCATTTGTACCTTCCGGTCCTAGAGAAACCAAACGGAAAATCCTTTCTGTACTTGGAAATGGTCTCGTTAATAAATCTCCAGTGATACCAACATTAGATATCGTAGAAATTAAAAAAGATTCACAGGACCTGCGTGGCCATGCTGTTTGTGAAGTAGATGAAAGCTCCCACGATGTTGATCAGGGTGGCCCCGAAGAACACGCTCATCCACTTACCACCGGAGGCGGTCACCAAGGAGGCTGTGACAGGACCGCACAGCACCCCCGGTATGGTGGCTATGGTGTTGCTGATGGCAAAGGTGGTGCCAGCGTGGTTGGGGGCGATATCCACGTGGTTACTGAGGTGGCCCGCGCTGTTTGAGGCTGAAAGCCCCATCGATATGCTGACAAATAACAGGGCTAGGGCTAGATGGTCGACAACGCCGAATATGGCGAGGAAGAGGGCCGGTCCTATCAGTCCTATGGAGGTCATCAGTCTTCTAACGTTCAAAACGGACCAGCCTTTGTTCTGGAGTAGACCGTCGGCTAGATGGCCACATATTATGCCGATTATCGAGTTGACGATGTAAGGAACAGCCGTTAGGCTTAAACTGTGAGCGTCCCCGCCTAAATATCTTGTTAAGTAGGTCGGGAGCCACTGCATTATGATGTACGAGGACCAGTTCATAGCAAAATGGGCAACGTAGATCGCCCATAAGGGCCTGCTCAGTATGAAGTCCGCCCAACGTATACTCCTCGTCACAACTTTGGGCATGTGTAAGGGTATGGTGTCTTCGCCTAGGAAAGCCCCTTCGGGGTACAAAGTGAACCAGAGAAGGACCCATAAGAATCCCAGAGAACCAAACCAGTAGAAGCAGGCTTCCCAGCTCAAATGCGGGCAGATGATCGAGGCAACAGTTTGGCCTACCGAGCCTGAAGCTAGGAGATAGCTGAAGGCTCTAGAACGTTCCTCCACTGGTATACTATGAGCGAATAGGTGGAATATAGTGGGCAAACCTGAAATTTCCAAGTTTTAAACTTGTTTCAGAAGTATTCAACGCTAAGCTCACCTAAACCTTCAGCGAACCCTAAAACTTTCCTACATATAACCAATGCTGTTATACTACTTGCTAGGAAAGGTGTAATAAAAGTGGCTATGCTCCACAAGAGAACGCTACATATAAGGATATTCTTAGCCCCCAGTCTGTTCACCCAGAAACTACCTGAAAACAAAACGCTTATCATATGAGCGAATTAAAGCAGGGTAAGAATGGTTTACCCAATAATTGACTCGTTAAATACCCTCCAGCAAATGCTGACAAGATCCAACCCTGAGCGTGCATAGACCATTGGAAAATATCGGTCATGGGGACGATGGCGATCGGCATTATAACTCTATCGGCGCTATTTATGAAATTTGCTGCGCTACATAATGCAACGATCCTTGACGTTCTAGTGAGACCTCGTATTTTTACCATTTTCGTGCTATTCCACGTTTACATTTGGTGAAGAATGAATTAATTCAGGTAGGTTTTGTGTTATAGAGCCATAACCTTTGCATTTTAATTGAATAATATGCTTTGGCAGCGAATTAGAGCAATTTGTTCCCAATCGACTTTGTTATAATCTTTTGAATCAGTGCTTCTGTGGCATTTGTCAAGGTGACAGCTACTGACGAAATTTTTAAGGTTAGGTTAGGATCAAAGACAAGAGAACAGAGACAAGATTTTCTCTATGTCTTCAGTATTCTATGATGGAAAAGGTTATGTTTATCTATGATCTATATCTATGATTCTAACCTTAAAGTTTCTTCTCGTGTGTTTTCGTTGTGATTGAACATGTTTGAGTGAAAAATAGAAAATTTGAACAATAAACAATGGTTCGACACAATAATCAGTTAGAAAATAACTTGCCACAACTCCAGTATTTAATAAAAAAAGATCCGGAATCGTACAAAGATGATTTCCTCAATCAATATCGAAATTTTCAAGGTATACTTTCAGTGTTTTGTGGCACTCCAGAACAACCTAATAAAAAATTGGAAGATTTGGTGATGTTCGTAGCTCAAGTGGTCCAATGCTACCCGACTGAACTAGAACAGTTTCCGAAACAGTTGATAGATATTTTGGAAAAGTACGACACAGTTCTAGACAAGGAAATGAGAATGCAGTTATGCCGTGCCTTGATCCTATTGAGAAACAAACAGTTGCTCCTCCCCAATGACCTACTGGAGTTATTTTTCAAACTGTTGAGATGCGACGATAAGAATCTCCGCGATTATCTCAGAACTCACATAATCACAGACATAAAAAATTTAAACGCAAAACACAAGAATGCCAAGCTGAATACGTCCCTCCAAAACTTTATGTTCACGATGTTGAAAGATAACAATTCCAGAGCAGCCAAAATGTCGGTGGATATAATGATAGAGCTGTACAAGAAAAATGTTTGGAACGACACTAAAACTGTGAACGTAATTGCTACAGGATGTTTCTCGAAAATCACCAAAGTTATGGTGGCTTCCTTGAAATTCTTCTTGGGAAAGGACGAAGACGAAAAATCGGATAATTCTGATTCAGACGATGACGTTGACCCGAAAGAAGTGATGATGGCTAATAAATTCAACAAAAAAACCCGTAAAAGGGAAAAGAACTTAGCTAAAGTGAAGAAGATGGCTGCTAAAGCGTATAAGAAGAAATCCAAGAGTGAATCTTTCAATTTTTCAGCTTTACATCTAATTCACGACCCACAAGGTATGGCCGAAAAATTATTCCACCAGTTGGAAACTACTACGAAGAGGTTCGAAGTGAAATTGATGACACTCGATGTCGTATCTCGTCTCATCGGTTTGCATCAATTATTCCTCTTCAATTTTTACAGTTATATTCAGAGATTCATGCAGCCTCATCAGAGGGAAGTGACTAGGATTTTACAGTTTGCAGCGCAAGCTAGTCACGAGTTGGTACCACCCGACGTAATTGAACCGGTACTTAAGACATTGGCTAATAATTTCATTACCGAGAGGAATTCTTCAGATGTCATGGCGATTGGTTTGAACGCTGTTAAAGAAATTTGTAGCCGTTGTCCCTTAGCAATGAGCGAGGATTTACTTCAGGATTTGGCGGAATATAAAAATTACAGAGAAAGGGCTGTGATGATGGCCTCCAGAGGTCTAGTTCACCTATTTAGGAACATAAGACCTCAGTTGTTACGAAAGAAGGACAGAGGTAGGCCTACTGAAGCTACAGAAGAACTTGTTGATATGCAGTATGGTGGAGTAAATGCGGCAGATTATGTGAAAGGTGCAGATGTCCTCCTCAGAAATCATAAGGAAGAAGTGGAAGTGAACTCTGACTCTGGATCAGACGACGATGAGTGGGTAGATGTTCAACATTCTTCAGATGAAGAAATGGTTGAAGCTGAAGAAGATGACTCAGACAATGCAGAAGAGGAAGAAGACGAAGCTGGTTACGAAGAAGAAGACGCTGAAGACGAAGAGGATGATGAAGAATCAGGAAGCGACGAAGACACCGAGAACGAGAATAAGGAAAAACCTCTCACAAAAGTAGAAAGGAAAAAATTGAAGGCGAAACGAAAGTTACAACAGAAAGTCGACAAAGTGGAATTGGCTAAGAAGGTAACGCTTGAGCGCATCCTAACAGACGAAGACTTCAAGAGGATAGACATGGCCAATATCAAGAAACAGGTGTTCTCTGCAACGAAAGGGTTGAAGAGGCTTGCCGAGCAAGATGTGAAAGAACGTTCTGAACTCGTTAAATTGGGGGACATCGAGAATATCTACAAGAAGAGGAAGCACGATAAAGCCACCAGGGTGGAAAGCGTACGGAAGGGTCAAGAGGGTAGGGAACCTTTTGGATACAAAGACGGGAGGGTGAATATTCACTGTTCGAAAACAAACAGGGAGAAGAGGAAGAATAAGAACTTCCAGATGATGCGACACAAGGTGAAAGCTAAAGTGAAGAAAAGTTTTAAGGATAAACAGGTGGCGCTGAGAAATCACTTGTTGAAATTGAAGAAAATGAAATGATTGACTTTGTAAATATGTTTGTTAAGTTAATAAAGTATTTAAAATTAACTCTTAGTTTTACTGACACTATTTTTTGGACTGGAATGAAATTATCTACTTTATTTCATAGAGAAAAACAAAAGTAGTTTGATTTATTTAAAAAACGTTAAAAAAATAAAATATTATATAAACAAAAACATAAAACAGCATCTTTTCATAAAACACAAAAAGTAGCAAATCTTTCATCAATTCCTCTGCTCTGCAAACAATGTGGAAGATGATATTTTCTTCGTGAGGAGGCCGTTTACTGTAAAAATAAAAAATTAGATAATTACTCGGACACTGGCAGGTTTTCATCTCACGTTTGACCATTTCTCTCTTTTCTTTCTCCAATGTTTTTATCTTGTCTTGAGCCTGTGTCAATTCCACCATCATCCTTTCCGTTTCTTCGTCATTGAACTTTACTTTGTACTCGTGAAATTCTTTGAAGAGCTGATTGTTTTGAAATATCTGCTCTTTTATGAGTTCGTCTTTAGACTTGATTACTTCCATAAGTTCTTCCACCTTCAAGAGTAAAATCACTCAATTTAGCAGAAAAAAATATTATCAAGTTACTTTACCTCTTGTGCTTTGGAATCGTAATGTTTATTGTAGTTTCTTATCACTTGATTGGCTTGCTCCATGTCTTCTTTCAATTCGGTATATTGTTCAGTTTTTTTAGCAATAGCTATGGCCGAATTCTCTAAATCCCTTATATATTCCATCTGTAAAATAATCATTTTAATTCTTGATAAGTTACAGAACATTTGATCAATCCCTTACTATTTGATTTTCCAATTCCTTAATTTTATTTTCATTTTCTTGGTTCGTTTTAGTCATGTGGAAAATTTCACTCTCCAGGTTTTTGTTAACCTTTTCTAAATTCATACAATCCATCTTCAACCTGTCTATCAGGGAAAGATTGTCCAAATTATCCAATCTCATTTTTTCCATTCTTTTCAATAACCTTTTAATATAGGAATAATTAAAGAAAAACTTATGAAGCTCAGTGAACCTACCTTGAACTAGATTCAGACTTTGAATAATTCTCATTTTTTACAATTTTGATGTCGGAAATGACTTTCACTATTTTACCAGAAACTTCTGATACTTTCTCAGTGAGTAAAGACTCGCACTGTCTCAAACAATAGAAGAAAACTTTGTTGACACTCTGCATATCCTAAAATAATTTCGTCAAATATAACTTTGCTACATATTAATCAACTGTAAATACCTGTCTGAATTTTCTTTCTAATTCTCCGATATACACTCTACTTTCAGTTATTTCATTATCTTTCAGAGTCAACTTCTTTGACAAATCTACAATTTGCTTTGACAAACCCCGATTGGTGTCCTAAAATATTGTTTTTGTTAGATCAAACAGTGAACTCAACTTTTTCCTTACCTGTAGCGTTTTCATATTAGTTTCCATTTCTTCGAATAAATCTTTTTGACTAGTGATGGCCATTTCGATGGATAGCAGGATCAAATTCTTAATTTTAGATTTTTCATAAAATATTACTCGGCACTTTGACCTACTGGAATTAACTTCACATTTCATCAACCTGAAAACAACGTTCTGATGAATGACAAAAGCAGCTTATGCTTTGAAAAAATTTACATTTCTTTACTCAAATTCAGCAAGAGCATTTCTAAGAGATGTTTCTCAAATTCATCAAAGTCTATATCTAAGGATTGCTCCTTCTTCATTATTGGAAAATTGTTTCTATGTATCACAGTCGTGTAGTTGAAAAGAAAATTGTTTTCATCTCTCAGTTTTATAAGCTAAAAAGCAAGGCTGAATGAATAAACTGGTCCAGTCTTTCTCTTTCCATCTTACCAAGATACCCTCATCATCTTTTTTAACTACGATATTGAGACTTTTTTGTCCACAGCAAGTTCCATCATCAATTTCTATAAAATGTAGCTTATTATGAATAGGTTCATTATCTCTTGGGAAAGACATCTTATTTATTTTCGACTCATTGAAGAACACAACATAAAAGAAGCTACAAAAATTGCTGAATTTTTTTAAAACGGCTCACAGAATATGCGTTCAAATTTTTATCATAGAACAGAGACAAGAGCCATAGAACAATAGAAAAATAGAGTTAGGTTAGGTTTGGTTAACCTAACTCTCTTGAGTAACCAAAGAGGAAACTTCCATTAAAAATATTAAGCTTCTATGACCGTGGTGCAGAAACTTGAATGTTTTGAACAGCATTTTTAATAATAAATAATAATATTAATATGTTGTCGAATTATATAAATGCATGTAGGATATGTTTGCAGGAAGGATCCTCGACTTCTATAAATACCAAGTTGGACAACTCTTGTATTACCTATTATGAACTAATTAAGACGTTTATCTACCCAGAGGTACTTTCAAAAATATTTGGAACCAAAAGCATATAATTTCAATGGTTTTTTAGATATCATGTGTGGATAATTACCCTCTGAATCTATGTTTACAATGTATCGAATTACTTCACAGTATACATAGTTTGAGAACAACATTGATCAAAACTGAGGAGAAACTCAAATCTTTGGAAAATGTTGATATCTTACAAAAGAAAAGTGATACTGACCTCCAGTTAGAAAGTGATAATATTTCAGAGATATCTGAACCATCATATATATTGCCATTGGTGTCTAATTATACTGATAACATTAAAAGACAAGAAGTTGGGAAGGCACACAAAATTTTCAATTGCGAACAGTGTTCCAGAGTATTCAGGAGACTAGAACATTTGGCAGTTCACAAAAGAATACACACAGGTCAACTTTTTCCAAAGTTTTTAGTTTCAAAAACTAAATTTAATCTTTTCATGATACTTACAGGAGAGCGTCCTTTTGAATGCAGTAAATGCCCTAAAAAATTCATTCAGAAAGCAACTCTGGATCAACACATGAGAATTCATTCTGGAGAAAAACCATTTATGTGTTCTACTTGTGGCAAATCATTCTCTCAGTCAATAAGTCTAACATATCATTTCAGGATACATACTAGAGAAAAACCTTTTCAATGTAGCTTTTGTGATAAAAGATTCATTCAGAAGAGTAAGTGTAGGAAAAAATTATGATCTATTTTATTGTTTCTCATTCATTTCAGACAACCTCAATATCCACATGAGGTTTCATCGTAATGAGAGACCATATAAATGTGAAATGTGTGAAAAAAAGTTTTTCACAAATTCCCATTTGAAAATACATATCAAGCAACATCTTGGCAAAAGAGATCATGCTTGTAATGTCTGTCATAAGAGGTTTTTGAGGAGTGAACATTTAAAACAACATTTTAATACCCACAAAGGGGAAAAATCACATATTTGTGAAATTTGTAGCAAAGCTTTCAGTCAAAAAAGTCATTTAACCAGACATATGAAGATTCATAAGGAGAAATAGGTCAAGTTTATCGTTAATATGTATTCTGGATCTCAATTTATTAATTTGAAATATTTTTCATTCAATAAAAGTATTGGCAACTCAACTTTGTCAATTTTTTTTTTTCCAAAAATTGTTGCTATTGACCAGCATAATTAGATTATTGAGTTAGTTGAAAAAATTAAATTATTATTTTATTTTAAATATTAGGAAAAAGCTACTTCAATATCTTTTGCTAGAGACCAAAATTGAAGAAAAATTAGACCATAGAAAAAAAACTTGAAGTTTGACGTTGATGGCTCTCCTTTCTTCCATTTTGTAAATTCTTCTGCGGAAACATCTTTCGAGGTAAGAATCAGCGGAGGTTAGTTTAGTAATCTGTTTTTGTCGTTTCAATCTTTATTATAATAAGCACATGTATATTTGTAAATAGTTCTACATAAGTTTCTTCATCAAATTAAAGTAATATTTGAACGTCATATAATTTAATTATTGTGTCTTGCATGGTTATGTTTTAATGTATCTAATTTCTTAGTAACGTGTCTCGTTAATGTGTTTTTTTAAATGATGTTATTATTACCTTAGGACACCTCTGACAAATATGTGAAGTCAATATGGTTACTGATTATTACTAAATTAGATCATTTTTATATGTATCTCGTAATCGCCTTACTGAATTTGTCAAATATTACAGATGGCACCTACCGCTGAGAGTAAGGACCCCAAACGGGTGATTAAGCACGGAAAACCAAGAAACTATGACCTGGGTAATGGTGTACTTAGGTTCTCCAAAACCAAAATGTTCCACAAGAAAGCCTTGTACAAATTCATTGGCAAGAAAGTGGCACCCACAAAGAAACCCGTGAAGCCTACTGTTGTGGAAAAACCAATTGGGGGCGAAAAGAACGGAGGAAAACGTTTTGTTCTAGTTACTAAGAGGAAAAACTACTACCCAACACAGGACAAGTAAGTGTTTCATATTAAGATTGTTGAATGTCACCAAGCAAATATTTCTTCAGGATTCGTAAGAGGCCAGCCAAGAAATGCTTCAAACAGCATGTAAGGCATCTTAGGCCTTCCCTAACTCCAGGAACTGTTCTCATCCTTCTTGCTGGTTCCCACAAGGGTAAACGTGTTGTTTTATTGAAACAACTGTACTCTGGACTTTTGTTGGTTACTGGTAAGTGTTATCGGAATTTATTTTATTTTGCACATATATGAAGAACAAAATGTGTTTAGTTTTGTTTTGTTTTTATGTGCTAAATCAAAACATCTCTTATTTGCAACCCATGCTCACGAAAGACTGAGTGTGTTACTACTGGAGATTTACAAAATTACAATATCTGGTTATCCCATTACATTTACGTCTGTTTTATGCTTGACTGAGTATTATTTTAGGACCTTTCGGTATTAATGGATGTCCTTTGAGGCGTATCAGCCAGAGGTATGTGATAGGTACTCAAACCAAAATTGATTTGAGCGAGGTCAAGATCCCAGAACACATAAATGACGAATACTTCAAGAGAGTCAGGGAGAAGAGAGCTAAAAAAGAGGAGGGTGATATCTTCCAGACCAAAAAGGAGGTAAGTTTGGGGTCGTTTGATTCTTATTCTGCTTTCAGCTGACTGAACGAGTTTGTGAGAAAGTAATTTATTTCCTATTCTTTTCTATGATTGATAATTGAAAGTCCTTTAATTTTGTAAGAGATCTTAATTCTTCAAATGTGGTTGAACAAATTTTCGCACATTCTACAGGTCAGCCTTGAGGATGTTTGTTTGGTTTTTGTTTGAAGTTGCATTTTATAGTTTTACAGGATCGCTTTCCTCCAGGATTTCGATGAAACCTCTAGGAAAGTTAGATCGGCAAGTCGATTGAAATTTTGAGAGTGAAATATCAGAGTGAATAAACTCATTTCCCGATGATGATAACTCAATCGCTAGGGATTTGACTGAATGACCATTCGATTTATGTCGAGCACAATCTTGCTTTTGTGTCGTGGTTGTTCGGTTTGTGGCCCGGTGAGCAAAAGATTATGAGATCTGAGGGAACTCAAGCATTCTTTTGGGATTTAGGAATTTTATATTGCTGCTTCATTCTATTTCTCAAGCATTAGCTATGATTTTGACACTAACCTGTTTGGCAAAACTTGCACAATTGTTTGGCAAGAGTTGAATTTGTTCTAAGTTTTATCGAGCGTTTCTTTCTTCCAGGGTTACAAAGCTAGTGAGCAGCGTAAAGCTGATCAAAAAATTGTCGACAAGCAAATCTTGGAAGCAATTAGGAAACACGAGGACAAAAAGATCCTTTTAGCTTACCTTTCAGCTATGTTTGGCTTGAAATCGTCCCAATACCCACATAGGCTGAAGTTTTAATTTAAGACTCCAATATATTATGTTAATAAATATTGGGTATAAAAGTTGAAATTGTTTTATTTCAATTAGGTATGTAAGGGGTAAATTTATGAATGGTCAAGAGAAAAATTAACATTTTACTAGAAAATGGGTATAATATAAAAAAAGTGAATTCATGGTCTACTACAATAGTTACGTAAAAAAATAATTTAATTTATCAAAGTAGCCAGACTACTTAATTAGTTTATATGCAGAAATAATGGCACTACCTCTGGTAAAGTTCTTTTTCCCACTTTCAGTACATGAGTTGTTTACTTTATACAAACGATCAATACAAGTATCTTTTTTACATAAAGAAAACATTTTGTTGAATTCGTAAAATAAGTTGGTCCTGCCACCGTTTGGACCCACTATAATATCACAGTCTAATTTGCCAATCTCGTAATCGTTCATGCAACACTGGAAGTACTCTGGATGATCTGTGAAGATCTCCTTGATATCATATATTTTCAGATTAATTTTCTCTGCCAGTATTCCGGTAACAAAAACATCATCGATCCAAAAATATTTTTCCTGTCTAGCCAGTTGTTCCAATTTTTTGCTGACTGCGGGTGTGATTATATAAAGCCAGCCAGAAACAAACTGTGGATAGATTTCTGGAGCGTATTCGTCTTTTGTTACATACCACTTATTTGCTTTGATTCTTTTAACCTGTAATCGAAACTATACGAATAACAAAATTTAATTTCTTACAAGATGTACCTTTAAATCTTTCAGAACATATCCACTCAGGAATTCTTTGTTGGCATCAAATTTTTCCAGTAATTCTAATAGCTTTGTGAAGTAAACCACAATATCGTCATCCATCTTGATAACGAATTGTGTATTTGGGCAATATTGATTCACCCACCTGAGGCCCATTATGTGCTTGTATGTTAAATTTCTGTAAGCCTCGTGAAAATTTCCCTGCACAATATCTCCAAACCTTCTCGCTTCATCTTCGATAGCTTTCTGATTAATATATTTATTGTCCGGTGTTATTCCTGTTAATAGCAAACAGGGTAATCAATAGATTAAAAGATTTCCTTAGCACCACACTCATATACCTAACAAAAAAACCCTACAAACTCCGAGCTGGTACAAATCGTTTTCAGAAAAGGCCCTACGCATGGCACTCCTCACCTCCACATTATTAATATGTGACGTAACAATAATAGTAGCCCTTAAATTTTTGGCATATTTTTCATTCGATAAACAAACATTGGCATCAGGCTTCAGCAAGAATGTGAAATCTGCTATATCAAACAGGTTGTTGTTGCGGGTAGCAATTTCTGGTAGAAATTTAAAATGATAATTCCGTGTTTCATGATATTGTTCAGGAATAATTTCTTGATACACATTTCTAAAAAACAGGATAGTTAAAAAGACTATTATTAACAGAAGTGTTAAAATAAATAAATATCTTTTAAAAAGTTTCAACATCGCAGTCACAGAAAATTATGAAACCATCGGAGCATCATAGAAAACTTTTCAATGAATTTTGAATAATTTTCAAGAGCATCTGAAGAATAATAACATTCGAATTGTTCATGTTTTGAAGGTAAAAGCGTTACCAATTAGTACTCTAATATATTATCAAATGTTGTTAATTATTTAATTTTGGCAACATTCACCGGAGAGCTTATGGCAACGTTTATAGTTCTTCGCGCAAGCGTGTTGCGGCCAACTTACTCCTGAATTTTCCACATTGAAGGAGAGGTGCGGTGGAGTTTTTCGAGTGAACTTACCGATAATGTTGAATGCGATAACCCGAGGTTCCAGCCTTTTGGCTGGAAAAGCTGTGGAAAAATTAACCGCAGAAAGTCTTAAAGTCGTTAGCGTTAGCAATGGAAACAGTAAGTATGAGAAATTCGCAATTTTCCACTCCTCGTACGACTTATCTGTCGCCGCTAGAATCGACAACTTCAGACCTATTTTCACCGATTATTTGTCGAATTTCAGGAGCTCCGAATGCTATTTCCCAAGGGATTCACTTCCAGCATGAAAAATTTCCTTACATTCGCCCCATTTTCACGCAAACTTAAGATTTTTCGGAAGAAATTAAGGTTACATAATTCCGTGTATGCGCCATATTGACTTACGTAAAATATTGACCCTTTGTGATTCCATCTCTTGTGAGTTTATTTCACCTTAACTTTCTTTCGAATGGTTTTCTTAAAGTTTGATATTACAAATTCAAATGACTAATGATAATCTGGTATGTTTCGAAATTTTTGGAGGTTACAGTTGTGATGAAATCGGTCAAGCTCAAGTTTTACTTCAGTCAATAATTTCCACTTATATTGAGGTATTGATAACATTCTTCTTTGTAGAACGTGGTTTGGCAGCAAAAGCCGCAGCCTCTGTCAAAGGAAACGGACAAGTTGTAGCTGTAATTGGTGCTGTCGTAGACGTACAGTTCGATGACAACCTACCCCCAATTCTCAACGCCCTCGAGGTGGAAAACCGAAGCCCCAGGCTAGTCCTGGAGGTAGCCCAGCATTTGGGAGAGAACACAGTCCGTACCATTGCTATGGACGGTACTGAAGGTCTTGTCCGAGGCCAAAAAGTCAAGGATACCGGATTCCCAATCCGTATTCCAGTAGGAGCAGAAACTTTGGGACGTATCATCAACGTCATCGGTGAACCCATCGATGAAAGGGGCCCCATTCCAACCGACAAATTGGCCCCAATTCACGCCGAAGCCCCAGAATTCGTCGATATGAGCGTCGAACAAGAGATCCTTGTCACTGGTATCAAGGTAAAACACTATTATTTGTTATGTAATTGTGTTTGAAGTTTATTTATTTTCTTATGATGAGAAAAGCGCAGCTAGGGGGATCATAGAACCATTCGGTTAGTCTGAGCACAGATTTTTATCTGTGTCTGTGGTTCTGTAGGTCTGTGGCCCAATGAGCATAGATTATGAGATCTGACAAGTTAAAGACGATTAATATTTCCTTTTAATTTATCATTTTCGCCTGATTTATCTTGTCCTCATTCCGTAGGTTGTAGATTTGCTTGCCCCATATGCCAAGGGAGGTAAGATTGGTCTGTTCGGCGGTGCCGGTGTGGGTAAAACTGTACTCATTATGGAACTTATCAACAACGTCGCCAAAGCCCATGGTGGTTATTCAGTGTTTGCCGGTGTAGGAGAACGTACCCGTGAAGGTAACGATTTGTACCATGAGATGATTGAATCTGGGGTCATCTCCCTGAAAGACAAGACTTCCAAGGTAGCTCTTGTATACGGACAGATGAACGAGCCCCCAGGCGCACGTGCTCGTGTCGCTTTGACCGGATTGACTGTTGCTGAATATTTCAGGGATGTTGAAGGACAGGATGTGTTGCTCTTCATCGACAACATTTTCAGGTAATTGGTTTTAGGTTATGTAATAACCGTTGTGATTTAATTCTGTGCTTTTGACAGATTCACCCAAGCTGGTTCGGAGGTGTCTGCCCTTTTGGGTCGTATCCCCTCCGCTGTAGGTTACCAACCAACTTTGGCCACTGACATGGGTAGTATGCAGGAACGTATCACCACCACCAAGAAAGGTTCCATCACCTCTGTGCAAGCCATCTATGTACCCGCCGACGATTTGACAGGTAAGGACACAGAATTGAAGCCCCGCCTACAAATGGGTGGAGCTTACCTCGACACTCCCCTTTCGAGGGTCACTAGATGACATCCGATCGAATTTCAGATCCCGCCCCTGCCACCACCTTCGCTCACTTGGACGCCACCACCGTATTATCCAGAGCCATCGCAGAATTGGGTATCTACCCTGCTGTGGACCCCTTGGACTCCACCTCCCGTATCATGGACCCCAACGTCATCGGTCAGGAGCACTACAACGTCGCTCGTGGCGTGCAGAAGATCCTGCAAGATTACAAATCGCTCCAGGACATCATCGCCATCCTGGGTATGGACGAGCTGTCTGAAGACGACAAATTGACAGTGGCCAGGGCGCGTAAGATCCAACGTTTCCTGTCCCAACCCTTCCAGGTGGCCGAGGTCTTCACCGGTCACGCCGGTAAATTGGTGCCCCTCGAGGAGACGATCAAGGGATTCCAGAAGATATTGAAGGGAGAGCTTGATCACTTGCCGGAAGTTGCTTTCTACATGGTCGGGCCAATAGAGGAGGTCGTAGAGAAGGCTGAGAGATTAGCCAAGGAAACCAACTAAGTTGCAGTTAAGAGCGAAATCTAATTCATCGATTAGATTGGGATTAATTTTTTTTTACATCTCGTATAAATTGAATGAGATAAAACGTCATCTTGTAAGTTATAAAAGTGTACCATGTTATACTTTAATTTTAAATAAAACTATAAAATAGATCGTTTACTGGTTTTTGGAGTTCCTGCATCTCGTTTTGACACTTTAAATTTTGACATCTGTCGGATGTCAAAGATTTGACGTCTGTCAATGTTAGGGGATCATAGAAATAAGTAAGTTGGTACGGCTGTGTATAATCTAATATTACGTAACATGATTACTAGAGGACGTTTACTCTATTAATTTTTTTAAAGACTTCACTGGGGAAATTTGCAATTTCGTAACTGCTTCCCTTTTGTCATGAAAAACGGACGAGTTTTTTGCTGATTGTTAACGTTCTGCTCCTTCCACTCTGATTCCAGCCTTACCCAGATACCACCTGGAATAAAAAACGGTTATTCATCGCTGAATCCTGGATTAGGAAAATTTAACATCACCTAAAGGATTCGTGTTTCTGTGAATCAATTTTCCGTATTTGTGCTTGCTGCCACTTTCAGTGTTCGTGGGGCACTTCTTATTCAACAGGGCAGCCATCTGCTTCAACGTCTTCTCCTCGTAGGACCTCTGGGTGTCCTGGTTGCTCCTGGCCGAGAGATGCACCTGCCAAAGCCTGCAGGGCGTCCTCTTTTTCCTCTTCTTTTTGACCTACATGCAACACGATGTGAACACAACAAAATTTTACGTTTTTCCATTTGTCATTTTTTAGTTGCCACTCTATGCTCTTATGAATTGTCAAAATAGTTGGTTGCCGTTGGTTACTGTAGGGCAGGCAAACACACTACGGTAACCAATGGCAACGAAAAAAGGGCAACCTTTTTGAATCCTTCAAAATTACCGGTTTAGGAGTTCTTGGCCTGCTCTCTTCGCTCGATCCACTCGATGAAGATCCGTTGGAATTGCTGCTTTCATCCTGGCTGTCCTCATCGGAGGAATGAGCCCTGCTCTCCACTTCGGCACCTTTGCCCCTGTCCGAGAACATGCTCAAGAGCCCCAACTTAGGACGGGGTGGGACAATCTGGAGCCCGTCCCACCAAAACACCTCTTTGCAGACCAGTTTGTCGCTCGTAGACATATCTAAAAGGTACCACGAGTTAAAATCTCGATTTTTCTACATTTCACCATACAATCGACCAACCTCTGGCCACCAGCCTGGTGAGCCTCTCGGGGAACATCAATTCCGGAGGTTCCTCTGCCACCAGATGCCTATAGCTCAGCAGCAGGTTCAAAACGGCCGAATCCTTCACGCTCTTCGTGCACACCGAGTGATCCTTGAACTTGCAGCCTCGAAAATTGGTCAGGAGTTGAAACCTACAAAACGACAGTGAGTAATCGAATGATCGATCAACGAATAACTGGATTTGAACCTGTAGGCCCTGTCCCCGCAACAGGGGTACCTCCCGACTGGCAGGGGGGCCTTCTGGGCGTCCAGCGTGAAGAACTGCGGGGCGTCCGGGTGGTAGAGGCACCAACCGAGCTGATTCGCTGGGAAGAAACGCTTGCAGGTCAGGCAGTACAGGAAATGGGCGTTGCCCCACAGCCTCCAGTAAACCCTGCGCCAGGATTTGAGCTGCTTGTGGAGCTTCTCGATGTACTCATTGATATTCCAAAGGGGGTCCCTAATAACAACAATATACCGATTACAGGATCACCTAAAGTCTCAAGGAACCTCGGTACCTCACGTGATAACTCAAAATGGACCCATCGTACTGCAACCTCATACAAGGGGGTACACATGGTATTCTCAAGGATACAGAGGGATCGACTAACTGTTGACACTTCTCGCACCTAAAAGTCCTGGCCAAGGAGTCCCAATGCCCCCTAACGCATTCCGGTTCAGGCTCGACCAGGGAGATTATAAGCTTGGTGAAAAGCTTCGATTGCAACTTATCCTTCTTGTCCCGAATCGAATCCAGCTCGGTGTTGGTGTACATAGCGGCCAACCTTAAAAATCACCAGGTTATTCTCACAATCACTCGATCATCGACTGGCCCACCTGTTTAGAATCTGGTCGTTCAAGCAGGACAGGTTGGTGGACGTCCTCAGTATCTCGTTCATGTTCTCGTGGCAATACCTGAGACATTCCTCCAGCAACGGTTCCATCTGTAGGAAAGCTGCGGAAACTACGATGGGTATGACGTTTTGGGCGTCCAGTTGAGGCCAATCTTCCTCCAGGATGAATTCTTTCTGCACCCATTTCATGAGCCATTCGAATATTCCCACATCGCAATGGACGGAAATGTCCATATCTTCGAGTTTTTGACCTGGAAACCACTTCGTTACAAGTTTGAGATCGTTTAAAGCTTGGATCTGAGTTTAGACATCTATAATCAATCAATCTGTCGTTTTAAGATCAAATACCTGCTGTGACCTCTGCGAAATAACCCATTTTCTCCACCAACAACTTCTGATTACAATAAAAATCTTTTTTCATATTTTTCACTTCATCACAAACATGAATTTCGACTTCTGACCTAAAATACAACAAAACGATACGATTCAACTTAAATTTCATACAAAAATATCCCTTACGAACTCTTCTCTACAGCCACCTTTACAGCTTCCTCACTGCCTTTTTTCTTTGAATTTTTATCCACACAAGACGTATTAGAATTAGCAACCGATGCCAATGACTTGTCTGTAAAAACACAGAGGGTTTTTTTTTCAAGTTTAACATTTATTCTTCAATCAATTCACCAGAAGTTTTACTTATAGAAGATTTCCTTGTGGGTATATGAGGTGGTGACGCCATTACAGGCAGAAGGGGAAGAATCGGATCAAGAAGACCTTCGGAAAGTACTTCATTAAGTTTCGCAGTCAATGATTCACAAGATTTCGCCAAGAAATCGGAATGAGACTTGGATGATTTGGAATCGGCAATATCCAATGATTTTGCAGATGTTGAGGATGCTTTCCTTGATGAACAGTCTGCAATATTTGAATTTTTTTAAATGTGAGATAAAAATAAGCATCGAAATTGCAGTAATTTTTATATGGGATACTTCAAACCTGACGCAGATGGTTCTTTATAAAGACTTGGTGTACTAGACGTTTGACATGCTGTTTCATTCCTCTTAATGAACTGACTCTCCTTCAATTTCAACCAATCTATAGCTTGTGTCATACCACTGGCCGTGAGGATTCCTTCCAAACTTTCCTGTACCTGATAAAAGTCATATTACTTTACAGATTTTCCATTCCCATCCGGACTACCAAATATGACACAAAAAGAAAGTACAATACCTAATGTTGTTACATAAAGTTTGAAAGACACATTGTTCCAAAGCATTCTAGATCTTTTTTTACTCACTTGATATGCAGTCTTCAAGAACTCCAGGAATTCTTTTACTGTGATCTCTGAACATGACTGTATCTCAGTTTTTGGACTTGTTTTACCTTGGCTCACCAGTTTATTACTAGAAGAAGTATTTTCTGGAATTAGATTTGGCTCCATAATTATCTTAAGAATGTAACTAGGAGGAGGTTTTGAATTTAGTTATTGATCAAACAAATTAACGATTTAATGATAATTGATTTGGAAAATGACATTTTTTACAGTTGACACTAACTTTTGAAAGATATATCATTATTTTCTCTTTACCTAAACATAAATAAGTGAAACTATTAATCATAAGAGTAAAAATTTTTTCTTTAAGGTTTCCACCTCGATAGAAAAAAAGGGTTGATATTAATCATCCTAATTCTTTTTTCATTTTGAGTTAGTTCAATAATAGTGGCATGAATTAATTATGTTTCAGCTGGAAAAAAAGTTTTCAAAAAAAATTAACAAAAATTTGAATTCTGCACATCGAATAAAATAAAACTACACAGAAATGTTAGATCAAAAAGTCAAAAAGTAAACCACAGAGAAGAGATGATTGTGAAAGAATCGCACCAATTTTTTGCCATATTTTGTATTATTATAATGTTTTTTATTGATTTCAGGAAGACAAAATGCTTTGAAAATATTATTTTAATTACTTTCATTGCGGTATCAGAAAAAAATATTTTTTTTTTATTTACTTTCATTAAGAAGAAGATATTCTGTGCCTTGTATCATTTTTTTTCTACCGTGTGTTGAACAACCAACACGCATGCGTTCCTCATGGAGCTGTCCTTGACTTGAATTCGACCAATAAGAACGGCCATTTTTTGTTAGAAGCTTTGTTTGATTGGCCCTTTTGTAGAATTGGTAGGAATAACGGTCGTTGATGGAAAGAAGAAAGTTGGTGTTCGTTTGTATATATAGATATATATATGTTTTTCGTATCTATTGTTCTTTTGTGTGATTAAGTGACAAATTGATGAATTAAGAAGTGCAAATTGTGAAACCATGGCAGATAAAAATATTACTAACGATGATATGAAAGATTCAGGCTTGGACGACTTGGATTTATCAGGAGATATGTCCTTTGAATTTTCCAAAGAGAACCTGAGATCTATTGGAAGTCCCAGCTCGCGAGGCATGATGGGGGCGAGAAGACTCGATTTTGACGATGGAAATTACCTTACAAGTACTCCTGGACCTAATTCCATGTCTTATAGTCCACCATATAAGAGAGTTCGTGCACTGAGATTATTTGACAGTCCTCTTACACCTAAGACTATAATTCAGCAGAGTGTGAATTCACCGCTTCCAAGAAATAGGCTTTTCTCCTCGGATAAACCAAGAGCAGTAGCTTCTGCTTTTTATAAACCTGAAAAACCTTTGGCAAATGTGAATCCATTCACACCAGATGGTATGTTCCTTTTGTTGTAGATAAAATACCCTCGAAAATCGATATAAGGGTTAAAATATGTCTCAAGAACATTTACATAACGTGTATATTGAAGGAAGGTTCTAGAATTTTTATTCTTTTTTGCAGGTATGATGATGACAAAGAAGAGGAGTCGCTCAATCAGGTCGCTAATGGGATCACCTGATCTCAACACATCATTAACTTTTGATGAGGAAGAGGTGTCTGTGAATGAACAACAACCAACAAAAAGAATTGCTTTACAGGTGGGTGAACACCTGTTTCCTGATTATGCTAATATTATTATGAACCCTTGAGATATGTAGATAGACCTCCTTTTCTTTACATTAATTCGAATTTATTATTTTAGGAGAACAACATTTCAAGATACCACAAAGAATTCTTGGAATTGGAGCCTTTGGGAAGTGGAGAATTTGGTTCTGTCTATAAATGTATAAATCGACTGGATGGTTGTGTATATGCAATAAAGAAATCAACTAAGCCTGTAGCTGGAAGTGTTTTCGAAAAAACAGCTTTGAATGAAGTTTATGCACATGCTGTATTAGGTAAGATATGCCTTTTTTCATACTTTTTTCTGTTTTTGTAAAGTTTCTAGTAGCTGCCCAGTTTTTATACTATAAAGTTTACATACCAACCAGTCTTTTCACACCCATTTGTTTCCATTCAAAATCTTTCATGAAAATAGTCGTAATAAAGAACAACTTGGGATTTAACTGAAAATTCTCTCCCGAAAGGCAAACACCAACACGTCGTTCGTTATTATTCGGCATGGGCGGAGGACAACCACATGATCATCCAGAACGAGTATTGCAACGGAGGCGCTTTGTCTGATCATATAACGGATCAACCCCTGTCCCCTGAAGAGCTATGCAGACTGATACTACATGTGGCGGAGGGATTGAGGTACATCCATTCCGAGGGCCTCGTTCACCTGGACATAAAGCCCGGCAACATCTTCATATCCAAGGAGAAAAGGCTCAACTTCAGCAGCGCAGACGACAGCATGTACGATTTGGACGAGTCCCAGTGCGAGTCGGAGGTTACATATAAGATCGGGGACCTAGGGCACGTCACCAGCATCAGCAATCCACAGGTGAGAATTAAACCATGCCTGAGAATTATTCCAAAAAACTTTCTGACATGACACCATCATCCTGCTGACAGGTTTTTCATTTGTGTCTATGGCCGGAGAAAGTGTTGCCAATTTTGAAAAGTTGTAGTGACCTTTGGTCTATGGTGAACATAGATACATTGGATCGTTTTAAGTAATGTTTCTTCTCTATGGTTTGAATATTTCCAGCACCATTTTGACTTTTCCCCTCATTTCGAATATTTCTCTATGATTTCACTTTGCTGTAGTTTGAATTCGGTATAACTTGTTGAATTAATTAATTATTTGGAAATGGAGTGGTGTTTATCATGGAGTTCACTGTTTACGACCAACGATAATTATTTTGCAGGTGGAGGAAGGTGATTGTAGATACCTGCCAAGGGAGATACTTCAAGACGACTATGCCAACCTACCCAAGGCAGATATTTTCTCCCTCGGTATGACAGCGATAGAATGTGCCGGTTTTGGACCTCTACCCAAGAACGGCGACCTTTGGCACGAGCTGAGAGACGGCAAAATGCCCGATCATCCCTCTTTGAACGCTTTGGGAGATGGCATAAGACGACTCCTTGCTGCGATGATACATCCGGATCCTGTCATGAGACCCACCGCTGTCCAAGTCTTATTGGTATGTAATGATAAACCTAAAAGTTGTTTTTTTTGTAATTGAGTTTATTTGTGTCTCTTTCAGAATGATGCTTTGGTCCCGAAGGGCAAGATGACCAATCTGCAGCTCCAGAAGGAACTGAATGCCGAACGACTAAAGAACGAGATACTTACGAAACAACTTGTGGAAGCTGCGAAATTCATAAAGAGCACAAACAACAACCACCAGTTCGCCAACAACAACAAAGACAAGAAGAACTCTCCGGCCATTTCCAGGCTGATCGGGAAGAAAGTGAACAGAAGCGTAAGCACAACAACTTTCTGAAGGCGACAGAAATTCTTATAGATATATGTATAAATCAGATGCTTTAATGCTCGTTTTCCTATTGGGACTGTTATAGAATTTATCGATGCCACCGAAAACTTTCATTTTTATTCCAAATTTTGTTTTGTAACAGTTTCGTTTTCTGGTATTTATTTTGGACTAATCTTTGACTAGAAGATATTGAGGTATACAACGTGTAGAAAGAATAAAAAGTTTTTGTTTGATGACGGTCCTTTTACTGAGTATTTATTGGTATTTCGATAAATCGCTAATAGTTTTCCAGGTTTCCCTCGAAGCTTCAACATGTCAAGCTTCCGGGGAAACTTGCGAAGAATTCTTTCAAAATTTTCCACCATCCGATATTTGAATTTACCCACACGGTGTCTCGTTGATGATTTTGTCGATATTTGATTGTTTTATGGTTGTTGTTAGTATTTCTTTTATTGACCCTGTGGTATTTTATGCGCGTTACATTTTTCAGCTGTTTGAATTGTTACATGTTTATAACGCTTTCAGATTTTAGGTACCTAGTGCCAGATTTTTAAATCGATCTTCGAAAAATTGTTCTGCGACATTTGTCTGCGATTTTTTTATCATTTTAAGGGTTGCAAATGTCTCAAAACTTCACTGTGTTCTGTTCATTGATTGATTGATCGAACGTTAGATAGGCTGGTACCTAAAATTTGAAATTTCGGGATCGATCTTTACATTCCAAGGTACGAACAGGGTGAAACAGGTTGAGTAGGTTGAAACTTGTGGATTCAATAGTCGGAAGAGTTGAAAAATGTCGAAGGAAGAAAACTTTCTGTTGGACTTGGACTTTTGTGGCAAGGTTTTGTTCGATGCAAAATTCGTATTGACCCAACGAAATGGCATGTTGGAGAGACAGGTTGGAAAGTTTGAGTTGGTTTTGCGATGATTAAAAATGGCTGTTCCTAGGAGAATGTTGTAATTTCTAAAACGAGGGTGATATTGTAAATAGGACGTATTGTACAGTGAAAAGAGAACGTGAATCGTCGTGTTTTGTATTGTTTACTCTAAATTTACCTCTAGTTTATTTGGATTTATATATTATATATTGAGCCGAAGGTTCTGCAACGTTCTTGATAAAGTTTTTTAATATTATGAGAAATGAATACGTGAAATGATGAATATTATAAACCTATTTTAATATTATGAAAAATTTAATAATACTATGTGAAATGAATAAAGTTTGTATATATTTCTTTATATTTGATGGCAACCAATTGTTATTTGTGATAAATATTTTGTAGTTAGAGTAGTGTACTATTCCGGTAGATTTTTAAATGTATTAGCCGTGCTTTATGTTTTTTACATTCCTACAGTGTTGTTCAAATATTACATGTCCATAATTGAGCTTATATGAAGATTAATGTTAAGTTTTTCACCTGTAACTTGTATTAATTGAATAAAAACAACTTTTTTTTCTTAATCTTTAATTTTTTTTCATGAGAATTCTGATTGGTGGAAAAGATTTCGTTGAGCGACTGTTAAGATCATCAGATTCAACACTTCTTCTTGTAGATGATGAATAAAAAGTTTTCATGAAACAAAACTTCTTTGAAAGGCCTCTCAGGTGAAGTAAAATTTAGTTTTTTTCAGAATACTTGCTAAAAATGTTGTGTTTTATGTGCTACCCTGTTGCGTGAGGGATCAAAACGATCGCTGTGATTTGCGCCATCTATGGGTGGTATCTCTCATCCCGTAGGTAGAGCTCTTCCCTCACGACGCCATCTATTAGATGACTGTCGAGTTGAAATGTGACAGGCAACCTTCAATACCACTGCGATGTATTGCGGGTTGTATACCTTAAATTTCCGATTTTTAACTGGGAACTATTTTTTTTTTGATTTTGTAGACAACAGAGGTGTCGATCAAAAGAAATTTGTCGTAACGGTTTGTTTGGTATTAAAAAATAATCTCATCTGCTGCACGTGTTTGGGGGCGATAAAAAAAACACCATGTTTATTGATTTATTGAGTATTTATTTTCCTGGCTTGTATAAATTTTCATCTAGAAACAATTAGGAGATAATGGAATCGTCGAGAATTCGATTTATCGCTAAATCTCAGATACTTTGCACATATTCATTCTAGTTTCCTATCTGCAATCAGCTTCCCATTGAAATATGCCGAACGGACTGGAATAAACGATACACTTTGCCCCCTTCAAATCAATCTCAGCCAACTAACACCCTACTCAGTAGAGATAAAACGTTATATCAGCGTTTTTCTCCATTCAAACAGATCATAATCGATCAATATAAATTAAAAGATCATTAAAAATCGCTTTATTTATCGATATTATATCTTGTGATGAGAAGTGAACGCTCAAGTATGAGCCTGATCGAAAACAAACTAACTCTAATTTGTTTATTTATCCTGACGATTCATTTCGGAGAAGCTTTAACAACAATCAAGGATGAAGGTAGGATGTTGGGTAATTTCGATGCAAATTAATTAGTTCATAATAGCGTACTGGTTTTTGTTATTCCAGTTTTGTAATTATTTGTAGAAAAATACATATATCACTCTTTCATCTTACTAAAACACAAGGCAATTAATTTAGTAATACTTCCTTATAAATAACCGACCCAATTATCGATTTTAAGTACTTTGTACAATCCATACTTACTCCTACTACTCCAATTTATTTCCAGATATTCCAGAATTACAGTTCATGGATACCACGGTAGACCCATGCGAAAATTTCTACCAATACACTTGTGGAAATTTCAAAAAACATCATCCCCTAGGCAAAGAGAGGGTTGTGGATGAGTTCACTGTGTTAACAGAGAAAATATGGAAGTTCATGATATGTGAGGTCAATCTTTCAAAGTTCAAACAGTTTAACGACAATTTCCCATACTTCCGTAGATACTCTAAAAACCACGAATGAAACACAAGGATCTGAAGCTTTGAACAAAGTAAAAACAGCCTTTGAATCGTGCCTAGACCTGAGAATAACAGATTCCAGGAAACCCTATCCAGAGGTGAAATTCCTGTACGAAGTTGGAGGGATGCCTCTGTTCCAAACTCCGAAAACCCAACCGGTCTTCGGTTGGAAGGAAATAGGGCGACTTACAGCTAAATATGGGGTACCACTACTCTTCAGGATAACAGTAATACCCTTCCCTATAAGCGCCACAGACAATCTGATAAGGGTAACCTGAAACCCAACAGTCTTCACATCATACTTTGCGTTTTCCTTGCAGATGGAGGAAGATACGTTTTCCAACCCCAGCATGGCACATCCCCACCATAAACAGTACTTACTGAAACTCCTTTCTTCAGACTTGAGAAGCTACTTGACAGAACTGGAAGGAGAAGACAGACCATTCGGTATATTCCTTCAAAAAGTGTTCACTCTTTTAAGAGACCACATCAATGTTGACGTAACAGATGAGGATATAGATAAGGGCATTAAAGAAATCGTAAAATTCATGAGAGACATCCAAAACTTCGCTGTAAGTGTTGTCAAGGCAACTGTTCCTATGGTTACAATTCCTAAGCAACTTAGGGTTCTCATAACAACTGTTCCTATGGTTACAATTCCTTAGGTTTCATTTGAAAGTCTCTGATTCGAATTTTTATTTCAAGGGTGTCCCAGATGACGCAAATATAACACCACTAACCACCACAACTGTCATAGGAGATTTGCAGCAGTGGACTGACCAGCAATTCCCTGATAAGTCACCAGTAAGTATAGATACTGTGGAAATACGAAAAAAATTAGATTCTGGAGAACGTACAGTTTGTTTCTAGATAGACTGGATAGAGTACCTGGATAAAGTATTCGGTGAAGCCGGGGTTAAGATGACCAACACCACCAACATTTACGTGAACAGCACCTACGTTTACAACGTCTTGAACGTGGTTAGAAATACGCGTCCAGATGTTGTGAAAAATTTCATTCTGATGCGTATTCTTCTGTTCTCGGCTATGGACAGCCATTGGCAGATCAGGCAGGCGTTGGAAGACTATTACAGGGTTAAAAATTTAACGCTTTACTCGAGGTGATCAAAAAACTTTATGTTTGGGTTGTAACTTAAAATTTTTTGTGTTAACAGGGAGGAATATTGTGTAAGACAATTGATAGACATCGAACCATCTGATATGGTTGTTGGTTTGAGCTTGGCTTCCGGTAGAATTTATGCAGACAATGACAATGGAAAGGATAGATTGACGAAGGTAAAGATGCATTGAACCACTTCTTCAAATTACTGTTTTGGGTTTTCTATGCAGGCTGGAACAATGATTAAGGATTTATCAGATACCTTATCCACTATCCTTTCGAACTCTGCATGGATGGATGCCTCTTCCGAAACCGCCTCGTTGAAGAAGGCAAAGAAAATCGTAGACCTTGTCGGTCTACCTGAGTTCGTTAGTAACAACACGCTGTTAGATGAACTATACGTAGGCCTCAAGATCAAAAAGTGGGACAATTACGGAAACAGCCAAAGACTGAGGGCTTTCAAGCAGGCCTACATGTTCTCGCAAATGGGGAGACCAAGAAACAGAGCCCAGTGAGTAAACTAGATGCAAATTACCCTTTTTTCGAAATGAGCGCATCCACCAAAAATAATTTGTTACAAAAATTCACTGCGGCCTTCTATTTTAGCTGGGATAGGTCTCCATTTGAAACCAACGCTTATTACAACAGGGCCAACAACAAAATCAGTGAGTGGACTATGTCTAGTATTTTAAAAATCACGAATTTGTTGTAAATTTTGTAGCTATACCCTTCGCCATGTTGAATCCAGTGTTTTTCGATGGGAAACTGAGGTAATCGATGGTGAAATTTGAACTACTATATCGAAAATTACAGAAAAATGTTTTTTTTCAGTCTCATGGATTATTCTAGATTGGGGGCCTTGGTTGGCCATGAACTAACCCATGGATTTGACAATTCTGGGAGACAATACGATGGTAATGGCACAATGAACGATATATGGACGAAGGAAACGCTGGATGCTTATCGGGAAAAAATAAAGTGTTTCAAACAACAATATGGCAGATATTTCGTCGAAGAATTGAACAGAACTGTTAGTAAAAGGAGTAATTATTCTCTGCAACAAACATACATTAAAACAACCATTATTCATTCACTATATCTTTATTTTTACTGATAAGAACTGTTTGTTTCACAAAAAATGTTATTTTACTTCTATTATGATATGAGAAACAATCTACAGTAAAATATGCAGAAAATTCGTGATATTCATGCTAAAACTTTGGAAGATCGTTATAAAAAGAAGGTTTATCATTTTTAGGTAGATGGATCAGTTAGCCTGAATGAAAACCTGGCTGATAATGGAGGAGTGAGGATATCATACGCAGCTTCAAAAAAATTCTTCGACAGTTTTCGTATGGATTCGAAGAAATTCACTGCAGAACAATTGTTTTTCATAGGTTTTGGGACAGTAAGTTCGAATTTTAATGCAGTTTATCATTATTTTTCTACAGTTGAGAATAAGCCAATGAAAAATTACCATTATTCACTAAATTTTCTTGGAATTCTTAACATTTTGAGCCCGTCCACCATAAATTCGTTCAGTACAAAACTGTGTTGAATGAGGTGGTTTATTCTTTCTTGTATACAATTTCAGACATTCTGTTCGACCGAAACAACAGAGTATCTTGAATACAGCCTCAACAAAGGTTACTCTCCTTCCAAATACAGGGTGATAGGTGCTCTGTCCAACATGGAAGAGTTTTCCAGAGCTTTTAATTGTTCCAAAGGCAGCTTTATGAATCCTGAAGCCAAGTGTTTCTTGTGGTGAGACGTAAAATACCGTTATAAATGTACTTGAATATTTTTTTAGTTAAATTATACTCAGAGTTTCGACTGTGTTTCAATCCAACGATGAAAATACCTCATCTAAGACTTCAAAGATGAAAATTTGGAAACAAGAAACTGGAAAATTGAAATATTTCGATGATTTTATAAACATCGAGTGTTTTCCTGAGCTTTAGACTAGAATTTACACGATTTTTTTGATCTAGAGCCACGTCGAACGATTGTTAAACACTCTTCCTGAACCCATCAAATTCGTACATCCTCTCGAACTCATTCCCCTCAATTCAAATGAGTATTTTCGACGCATTTCAATATGAGAGCCGCGGAATTGAGCGTTGATTGAAAAATGGGGCGATTACAACGATGTGGATCCTCCTACTGTTTTCAAGGTACCCGAACCATCGCTCCAAAGTGGTCCAGTTCCACTGCTGGTGCTCCGATGGTGTAGTGCGTAGAGTACTGTCGCTTATATGGTGCCGCAGTTATGGTGAAAGTCCAGCGAACCGAAGGTGAAATTTACCATTTTTTTTACGATCGGAGAATTCGTGGGAAAATTCATTGATGATTTCGACCCAGTGGGGTCGAAACGGTCTGGGCTGGTTTGTTTGGGTAAAATCTTCATGGGGTTTTTATGGCAGGCAGTGAAATGAGCAAAACATATGTTTTTTATCTGAAATTTTCATTGGGAATCGTTACGATTTGAATTTTAGGCTTTTTACAGTTTAGGAAGCTTTGAATTTACAATTTTTTTGGGATTTATGAGGCGATAACTCTTCATGATTAGCAAATCGAAAAAATTACCTATGAATAAAGTAAAAAAGGGTTTGTAAGTGTACTGAGGAGGACCATATTTTGGGTGTTAATTATACTCAAACATACACAGTTGCCTCTTCACACGATGAGCACTGAGAATTGAGAGTACAAAAGTAAATTTTTCTCGTATATCGTATCTCAATCTGTGCTTCAATCAATTCAGCGTGTCAAAACGTCACTCGCGTTACTGTCAACGAAGGCAAGACTCCAAACGGCACTCGGTAGAAGACGCACCAAATGGACAACACCAAACCACCACCACCAACCGCCGTCACCCCCAAGCCAAAACCGAAACCCGCCAAGAAGCTCAAGAAGACGACCACGCAGAAGAAGCAGAAAACCCAGCCGCCCCAACCCAAGTCCCTCTCGCCCCTATCCAAGAAGGACAAGGCGGCCAACCCCAAACAGAAGCTCTACGAGCTGTACGACAACTTCGAGAACTACGACAACAAGAGGGCAGACAACGAGATCAAGATGGCGGAGCAGAAGCAGCTTGAGGTGTTGAGGGACATGCTGATCAAGGGTTTCGCCGTCAAAAACTTACAGTCCTTGCATAAAACCCTCATGCCTGATAAGAAGAACGCGTCGGTTAAGATAAACGAGAGGGGGGACGGTCTCAAGATCGCCCTGTCTGAAAAAAACCCCGCCGCCCCTAAGGGCAATAAGGGTGGCAAAGCAGGAGGTGCTGCGGTCAAGAAAAATAAGCCGTTGAAGAAATCTACAGTGAAGAAAACCTGAAATCGATCATGCTTGTCGAATTAAAATTTTATGTTTAAATCTGGTTGTGTGCACACACTGTATATTGATCACTTCGATTTTTGTAGATTCCGAAGCATCGTGAAATTACACAGTAATCCTCCATCAATAGATCTGTATAATTTCGAGATTTATTTTTATAAACTGTCGACGTTTTTCACAATTATTTCTATTTTTCGATTAATTACATATAATCACGGCTGGATGATGAGGTTGAACCATTTCCGGTTTACATCTGTCCCAACAGTTTCCACGAAAAATTATCCAATCGATTTATTTCAATCGATTTATTTCAATCGCTAATTTTCAATCATTGCAATTTGTGATTCCTCAGAAGACCAATTATTGCAATTTATTTGATTTAGTGATTATGCACGCCTAATCAACCTATACATCAGAAATTAATGGTAATTTTGTACTGGAGCTCTACACAATCAATCAATAACGAAACAAAATATCAGTTTTTTTCAACTTCGAAATAGGAATTTCAAACATTCCCACAACGCTCATTTCATATTACCATTTCTTATCTACAAAATACGAAGTCGACGATTTGAACTATAAAAAATGGACTTAAATACACGTCACGTAGAGTACGTCTAGCGAAGTAATTATTAATGGTTAAAGAAATTGCGGAAGTCACAGTTGCGAAGCAATTTGAGCCAGGAATCATTTGGAAAATCATTCTCAAGGACCCTAAATAAATATTTGTTTTGGCGCACACGGTATCCAGGTAGATTCGAAATTTAACGATGGGATAATTACCGAAAACATTAAAATCGAGCCAGATATATTATTAAATAATAAAATTTGAGCCCCCAAACCGACCCCTGTGGAACGCCACGTTCTCAAACACCCCCAATTTTTTTCAAGATACCGGAGAGACAAAAAAGGATGGATCATCCACGTCATCCACTCAAAAGATCAACTATGCCGAAGATTCGCAGATGGTAAATTAAAAAAACAACGAATTATTTTTTTTTCCGATAAATTTCCCTCGATTTTCAGGAAATCGTGGGTTTTAGACTCAACAAATTCAAGAATTACTCGACTCATTTCATGTATTTCTTGACCCTCGGCCTCCTGAGGTTGTTCTTCCATTGGTACCCCCATTTGAAACTCTATTCAACGTATTCCAAGTGCAACTTAGAAATGGCTCAAAAAGTGTTGATTATTGTGAGTAAATTCGCTTTAGAAATTAATGTTTAACAGTGCCTTTATCATTTTTTCTCACAGGATACGTACAAATCGAAATTCAAAACGTATTTCGTGAAGGACATCAACACTAGACAAGTAGAAGGGAACAGGTAACGTTTTTCTTATAAAAAACCAGCTTATACTTTCATAATCGATATGTGGATCTATTTAAGTTATGATTCATCGCATCTGCATATGAAAGTGTCCAGTCATTTAATTATTTTCATCACTGTGATAAAAAAAATCAACATAATCCTATGTTCTAGTAAAGAAGATTGCCAAGGCATTAAAGACGGTCTCTCAACCCACAAATACACATTAACAGCGCACTTAGAAAATGGAAAAACCCTAGGTAAAACACCTAAAAAATCTAGCAACAAAAACTACAAATTTTTTTCCAGAATTAAAAGAAATACGAACAATCAGATGCAAGAAGATGGTTTACATCTGGGATTCCAAAGAAAAACTATTCTCCCGAATGGTAGGACTGGATCAGGGGTTGTTAAACTCCGATCTACATCTACAGGGTGGATTAACGAAAACCGAGCAAGACTTGAAGTGAGATTTCACCGATTTATCATCAATTCATTCACTTGCCTCTTTGTAGGAGGGCCATTTATGGCAGCAACGAGATAAATATACCGGTGCAGAGCATCCTGACCCTCTTCGTCTTGGAAGCCTTGACCCCCTTCTACATATTCCAAGTTTTCAGCGTCCTGTTGTGGGTGGCTGAATCGTACTTTTATTACGGGGTGGCCATCGTCATCATGTCAATTTATGGCATATCCTCCTCCATCATACAAACGAGAACTGTAAGGAAAACCATCATCAGTTGAAAACAACACTTATCGGATAATTCTTCCAGAATCAAAAGAACCTCAAGGGTAAAGTGTTCACCGAAGACACCGTGACAGTGTGTAGGGGCGGCAATAATTTCGAGGACATAAAAACCACCAATCTGGTACCTGGGGACCTCATTGCCATACCTTCGGAAGGGTGCAAGATGCCATGTGACGCCGTTTTGCTGAGGGGGAACTGCATAGTCAACGAGAGCATGTTGACTGGTAGGTTCCACACTATTTTCACTCAACACCCAACCATATCCGACTTATTCCAGGAGAATCAGTTCCAGTCCATAAAACACCCTTGGGAAATAACAACAACTGTTACAGGGTCAAGGAAGATTCAAACCACACCCTATTTTGCGGAACCGCCGTCTTACAAACTAAATTCTGCGGTAAGAGGGGTTCCCCAAGGTACCGTTCAGGGACCCTTACAGTTCTAAATTTAGGTTACAGGGAGACCCTGGCCGTGGTTATACGTACGGGGTACCTAACAACGAAAGGGGAACTTGTCAGGAGTATTTTATACCCACCCCCGGCTGATTTCAAATTCGACCAAGACAGCTACAAGTTCATCGGTATACTCAGCGTTATAGCTCTGCTAGGCTTCGTTTACACCGTGGTTACCAAGGTAAGACCTTCATTTTCGAACGTGAAACGACCTAAATCTCCTCTAGCTTTCCAGGAAGTTACCCTTCATCGACATAGCCATCAAAGCGTTGGACTTGGTCACCATAGCCATACCACCGGCTCTCCCCATAGCTATGACTGTTGGTAAACTGTACGCGATCGACAGGCTGAAAAAACGGAACATCTACTGTATAAACTCGAGGGTTATCAACGTATCTGGATCGGTAAATTGCGCATGTTTCGATAAGGTGACTAAAAACGTTAAAAAAATTCGAGATGGTATCTTTCAATCGTTTTTTCCAGACAGGAACTTTGACAGAGGATGAGCTGGATATGTGGGGGGTTCTACCGGTGACTGGGGGTTCTTTCGGTGTCCCAGTCAAAGGGGTGGATTCAATGGGGGTAGAAACATCGATTTTTAAAGGTATGCTCACCTGTCACACTTTGAGCCTCATCGATGGTAAATTATGTGGGTACCCGTTGGATTTGAAGGTAAATATGATGTATGTGGAATATTCTGGTGATAACCGATGAGGAATTTCAAGATGTTCAATTCCACCGGTTGGGAGTACCAAGAACCTAGTCGAGATGATTGTGAGGGGGAAACATTGATACCCGAAGCCATAATTCAACCAAATCCTACATCGAACGATGTGAGTTTTATCATTTTCAACTGGATTATTCTAGTAGGTAGTTTAAATTTCCAGAAAATCGAAATATACAGCCAGTTTCCCTTCATTTCGTCCCTACAAAGATCCAGCGTTATATGTAGGGACAGTTTGGAACCTTCGAACTTTGAAGTGTTTTGTAAGGGGTCTCCGGAATCTATTGTGATGTTATCAGATCCAAAAACAGTGCCTGAAGATATTTTTTTACGATTGAAACAATTCACCACCAAAGGTAAACGATTTTTAGGTGATTCCCACCAACACTTGATAATTTCCATCGTTCCTTCCAAGGTTATCGTGTAATAGCAATAGGTACCAAAAAATTAGACGTAGACACAGACGAAGTGATTAAATTGACCAGGGAAGACATCGAGCAAGACTTAACCTTCTCCGGATTAATAATTTTAGAGAATAAACTGAAGAAACAAACCACGGAAGCCATAAAAACTTTAAAAGATGCAGGATTGAAGATAACGATGATAACAGGTGACTATTAACCCCCAAATTGAAAAGTTACGAAGGGTTGAACGGAATTTTCAGGGGACAACATACAAACGGCTGTCAGTGTCGGTAAAGAATGCGGAATAGTCGAAAAAGACTCCCTTATAGTAGAAGTGGCTGCCATGAACTCTCCGAAAGAAGGTCCAAAAATTAGGTACAATTCATTTGATACAGATGGCTACGTGAGTTCTTCAAAACGATGAAAATACTCTTGTTCCCCCGGTTAACTCACTAAAATCCCAATTTTATTCCAGGATATCAATGAGATTATGCAAAAATCCTTGAAAATGGAGGATATCGAAGCCCCCTACACAAAGTACCAGTTCGTGTTGACCGGTAAAACTTGGGGGAACATCCTAGAACATTTCCCGGATAACATCCCTCATATTGTAAGAAAAGGAGCTGTTTTTTCACGAATGTCCTCCCATCAGAAGCAACAACTCATCGAGGAACTCAAGAATTTGGGGTACTATGTTGGTACGTACAGTGTGAACCCAAGAAAACATTTATTTCACTAAAATCTTCCAGCCATGTGCGGTGATGGGGCCAACGACTGCGCAGCACTAAAAGCAGCCCACCTGGGGATATCCCTGTCGGAGACCGAAGCCAGCATCGCGGCCCCCTTCACCTCCAAACACCCCAACATATCCTGCGTCTCCATGATAATAAGGGAGGGTAGAGCGGCTTTAATCACCTCCTTCGGAGTCTTCAAATTTATAGTTTGCGGGAGCTTAGCTGAGTTCTTCTGCACCATCATCTTGTACGGCATAGATTGCAACCTCTCCTCCATGCAGTTCCTATTCATGGACATCTTCCTCCAGCTGAATCTAGCCACTTTCTTCGGGAACACAGAGGCTTGTCCGAAGCTCCACCACAAACCTCCTTTAACCTCTATATTATCCTTCGTTCCCCTGATGTCCATGGTTTTATTCATGGTTTTAACGGTCGGTTTCCAAATTTTCTCATTTTACTTCGTTCGAACCTTCGATTGGTACCAACCCTTCGTTTACATCACCCACGTGACCGATGTTAGTAGATGCCAGGAGAATTTCCCGATTTTCGTCGTATCCATGTTCCAATACATAACGATGGCCATTTTATTCTCCAAAGGTGAGCCTTATCGACAACCGTTGTACACTAACAAGAAATTCACTTTGGTCCTCGTGGTCACCACTTTAATTTGCTGTTATATAACGTTGTTTCCGCCGTTTTGGGTGGTTAAAGTGATGGAGATTAACCTGCCTCCGGAGTTCGACATCAGGATCCAACTTTTGATCATGGCCGGGGTCAATTTGGTCCTCGCCTTCCTGGTCGAGGAGATCCTCATCGATCTGATGGTGGATAAGGTCGTTTACCCTTGGTTCAAGAGGTACCGGAGGTCTTTGAAGGGTGAGAGGGTCGATTTTCCCAACGATAAACAGACTGTGATAAAAAATGTTAATGAGCGTATAGTTAGTACAGGTAATGGAAAATTGGAGGATAAATGTATCGTTACAAGATGTTGAATGATAATTAGTTGTAAAAATTGATGTAAATACCGAATAAAACAATAAACCTCGAATTTTCACGTCACTGAAACAACTGTGAAAAAAGAACGTATTTATTAGAAGGTAAAAAACTCATTAACACAATAAATAATTATCAGATTCCGATGTATAAACTTTATAATGCACAAAACCAAAAGGGGCACCTACCTACTCTTCGGAGTAGTTCGAGCAGTTATCGTCCCCTGAATCTTCACAGTAATCTTCATCGTCGCTTATATATTTCTTCTTATTCTCTTTTTCGGCCTCCTCATCGTTTTTAACGGCTTTCACAGTCACCGTTGCTGATTTTTGGTGGAAAACGAACGAGATGTACTTGGACATGTCCCAGATTTGTTTCAACACCTGGAATCGAGTTCAAACCATTCCACATCGCATTTTTTTCGAAAAAACCTCCAAACTCACCAAATCGGCCAGGCCCCTTTTCTCCCACGAATGGTACCAAACCGAAAGATCCGAAGTACAATCGGCTTCTTCCGGGGGAGGTTTGATCTCGATCCGATTGAGACACCTCTTGCAATTCAACCTTCTGTGGGTGTCAGATTCCGTATCTTCCAATTTGAACAGATCCCTTAGTTCCGCAGCGCTGAAATGCCTCTCAGCTTCCTCATTATTATCGACTACGGTCGAACTTAAGGCCTTTTTATGGGCTTGTCTTTGGAAAATCTTCTCTTCTATCGTACCGGCCTAAAAAAAAAAAGTTTCAGTAGAATTCGAGGTTTCGAAGGTGAATTATGGACTTACAGCTAAGAATCTGTAGATAAAACAGGGTTTCTGCTGGCCGTCCCTCCAAACCCTGGCCATGGCTTGGTCGTCGTTGGCAGGGTTCCAATCCGGATCGAACATGATCAGCCTGTTGGCCCCGATCAGGTTCAGACCGCAACCCCCAGCCTTCGAGCTCAACATGAAGATGAACTCTTCGGAATCCGGCTTGTTGAAGTTCTCAACCACCTTGGCCCTCTTCTTTATCGTCATCGAACCATCCAGTCTTACGTATTTGTAACACCTTCAAACATCGATGAAAAACCAACCTTACATCTTTACATCGTTACTCACCGTCTTTTGCAGAGTCTCTCAAACAAATCCAGAGTCTGCGTATAATTCGAGACCAGAACTATCTTATCGTTGTAGTTCGCTTTTAGATTGGCTAAGAAGCAATCCAACAGCATCATTTTACCGGACAGCTCAGGTCGGACTTCGTGGTTGCCCTTCCCGTAGGGCATCAACTGGGAGGCCCCCTCCAGACCGTCAGCACCATCCTCTATCTTGTCCAATATGAGGTCGGGGTGATTGCACAGCTTCTTCAGAGTTGTGATAGCGGCCAAGCTACTCACGGTCTGCTTAGACGTTTCTCCCTCTTTCAAAGTCCTTCTAATCGCTTCGGAATTTATGTAATTGAGGTAGATCTGTCTCTGGAGCTCCGTCAACTGGCAAATTATTATCATCTCGAACTTGACAGGTAGATATTTGGTGAGCAAGGCCGAGGTTCTCCTGATGAGGCACTTGTTCACCAACGCTGACAATTCCTCGAGACACTCAACAGCCTTCTTCCGTTCCTCGTCCGTAGCCATCCTATCTTGACCTACAAATCGATTTTTTAAAGTTTAAATCAAATTTTCCCCAATTCGATTAACCTTTCAAGATGTGGTTCTCAAATTTCTTCCTAAACTCCACCGCGCTGCCTAACAAACCCTCGTTGACGAAATGTATCAGGCTGAAGTACTCGGTAAGGTCGTTTTGAATGGGGGTACCGCTCAACAGCACTCTCCTTTTGGCGTTCAGACCCATCAGGGCTTTATATGTCTGATTCTCGCAGTTCTTCAACCTGTGGCCCTCGTCGCAGAGCACCAGGCCTATCTCTCGGCTGTGTAGGACCTCGGCGTGGAGTCTAAAGGACTCATAGCTTATTATCAGGACTGGTATGGCAGTTCGACCAGTGGCGTGCATGAATTGGGCGAGCTTAGATTTGCCATCAGCTCCTCCGTCCATTATTACCGACAAAAGGCGACCTCCCAGCCACTAAAAATTGGTATGGCATCAAATACAGAACATTTATGATGGGAGACATTGTACCTTATCAATTTCATTACTCCAGTTTTTCACTAACGAACTTGGACAAACAATAATGGCTTTCTCGATGGTAGGTTTGCATTCTGGTCCTTGACGTAGCAAGGTCCACAATAACGTGATACACTGAAGAGTTTTACCCAATCCCATCTCGTCCGCCATTATACACCCATAAGACCCTGGTATTTGAATCCCGGTAACGCAATCATACATGAACTTCACACCCTTGAAATTGAGAAATTCAGAAACACATTACGACTATAAATCTATTAACCCTACCTCTCTCTGATGTGGTCTCAGAATATTACCCAGCAAAGGATCCACCACAACGTGTACAAGAACAATCCTAGAATGTTTCATGATTTTAACTGAAATACTTGGATTTACTAATACTTACGCATCACTTTTGAGCTTCTCATGTTCGGTTAATTCAGGGGGTGCATACAGCACCAATGCATTAGGTGCATTTGGGTCGTATAGAGCTCTTTTCACCCTCAACCTTCTTATACCTAAGTTTTTTCTCGAATTACAACCTTGGTAATTCGGCAAAGGACATTTAAACGGTTTTGAAAGCTTCTTGATGATATCTTCCTACGTAAATCAAATCTTTTTTTACCATGTGAGTGTATCAGAATCAACAAACTTACATGGTCCAAATCAAGTGTTATTCTACCAATATGTATTAGGGATAACGGTTTCCTGATTTTATTCTGTTGATCCCCAGGTTTTTCCCTAGTTCGTTTGCCTTGTATTTTAGGAGGTACATATTCTCTAGAGGGACTAGAAAACTTAGGTGATTGTGGTACACCGTACTTGGCTATCTGACTAGGAGCTAAACTTCTCCTCTACAAAGGAAATGTTTATTACTGAGGAGTATGGATAATCGCATGATTTTTCTCACCATAATAAATTCGTACGATTGATGCTATAAGAGTTATCCTTAAAATCATTGAAAACTATATACTTTCCCCTGTTTTTTGAGGTTTTGTTTTTAAAAAATTTAACAGTTCCGCCAAATTTTTGGTCATAGATGAGAATACCAAAATAAACCCAGTCATCTATGATTAATCGGGGTTATTCACAGAAATATCAATATATGAATTTTAATTATTTCAATCTTTATTTTAATTAGTTTTTGATCTAATGTGTACTTTTCAGAGACATCTCAGGTACATGTTTGGTCAAAATGAGTTTAACAATTCAGGCAAAAAACAATTTTTCATTGTGATCTACCTCTATGATACTCATTGACATTGACTTATGTCATATCTTGTTTGAAGGTTGGAAACATTGTTTTACTCAGAGACAACTCTATGGTCCAAGTTTAATCTTTGTCTATGGTTTTATTTTATGGTTAGAAAAATGTAAGGTTAGGAAGATAGAGAAATGTCAAATTTGATTTTCAGCTAATTTTCTGAAGATATATCTTTGGAATTTTCTGAAGCCAAATCCAAATCATGAGTTGAACTAATTCGAAAAGCCTCCTTCAAATTATTATATTAGCATTTGTAACACTACAAATCTCTTTGCAAATACTGCTTGCTTATATTGCGTATCATGTTCTTCGAACATTTCTCATAATATACATTTTACCATGTTTTTGAAAGAGGAAAACATGGATATGGGTGAACTTGACGTGAAGGTACATATTACCTATGATGAGTGACTACTTCTTTCTGCCTGCTACCTTTCTTTTCTATTATTTTACTTGGTTCAAATGGCTTGAAGAATTACCCGGAATTTTTTTTCAGTGAAAATTTGGAAGAGAACCTTATGATTTACAGACGTTTCTGATCAATTTTTTGATGAAAAAGGAGTTATTATCTGGTTATTCAAATATCAAAGACCACAAGTGTTATGCGTGTGATTATGTATCGAATAGAAAAAATAGCTTAGAAAGGTATGTGGAATCTGTCCATTTGAATATCAAGAAACGCGACTGTCATTCTTGCGATTTCGCGACAAATTCCGAAAATAGGCTTATACAACACGTAAACTTTCATCATTTGATAATTCAGAAACACAAGTGCCACTTATGTGTCTCCTGTATGTTTTGAAAAAATAGCGTTCGAAGGTATGTGAAATCTGTTCATTCCAATATCAAGGAATAGAAAAGACTCTTGTAGTTATGCCGAGGGTATAAAGAAAACCTTTAAGGACATCATGAAATCTTTTTACTTGAAAATTGAGGAACACAAGTGTCATCTGTGTATTTTTCCAAAATACTAAGGTGGCAGAATCATGTGAATGCTCTAAAAAGCATCTGACGTCTGTAGATTGAAATATATTATGGAAATAATGGATTCTCATCACTTCCTTCAGGTAATAAAACAATTTACATTTTATGTAATAAATTATTTTTATTAGGAAATAATTTGATTCATAAAAAAGAAAAATTTACATCAATTAATGATATGTAGTGTTTGTAAGGTGAATAGGTTTTTTTTCGAAATGTTGCATAAAGTACAAAGTGATAGAAAAAGAATAAATAACGGTTCTCGAAACAGATAGAAAAGGAGAAGGAACATTTCGAATGGAGAATAATTTAGCTAGAATATAAGTGTGTGAAGCAGTTATTTGGAGATTTGATTTGCTAAACTGTTCTGTCTAGGCTTTTGGGGTGGTGGCTTCTTCAGGTACAGGAGCCACTGTTGGGATTTCGGGGTATTCGAGCTTGGCTCCGTCCTCGCACTTGAAAATTGGACAGCAGAATGGGAAGGCGGCTGTCTTGTTGGTCTTTTCTGCAGGGCAAAGTTGAGATTTTAGTATTTCTATCGTGGTTCAGTTCAGATTAACCTACCTTCGTCGAGTTTGCATTTAGGGTTGGCCAAAGGCAGGGGTCCGCAGTCTTCAACGAGTTCGAGAAGCCTTGGTGGCTTGTCTTCGGAAACTACGCAAGTGGATCTACCACAGAAGGGGTGGAGCTCCCAGGTCTTGCCTGGTTCGACTGTTGCGCATCTTGTGCTTGCGAAGCACATACCAGGGAAATCTGAAAAAATAAAAAAAAACTAAAAATTTGTCTAACTTCTCAGCTTCACATATGACTCTATATTGTTATTATTTTTATGTATGCTGAGTGAAGAATGCTTGAGAACTCCTGAATTGGCCTTCATCTTGAATTTCAATGAGAATTTGGAATGATTTGGCTCATCTTGAGAGTTTTCACGAAAAATTTGATATGTAGCGCATCCACCATTTCATGAAATGGGTTATAGAGAGTCTGCGTTGAGTAATTTGGAATAATCGTGGATAAATTCTTTCATTAATTCATTTTATGCAAATATATACATTGTTAAACTTTCAGGAAGACATATATCTAGAATTAAAACCTTGGTCTTACGTAACATCTAGTTAAACGTATATTATTATTCTTGTCCAACTACCCGTAGAAACAATCGATGTATAACAGATGCAGTAATTCAATCTTAAGTCCACGTATAGAATGTCAGACGTGAAGAAATTGCGCTTTTGTAATTAATAATCAAGTGAACTCACAAGGACTTCTACCTTTCCATTTATTTGATTATATACCTCAAGACTCAATTGCTCCATTTCTACAAGCAGCTGATATTCATGAGATCTGATGAACTCCAATCAATAACAATTTAAATTGTTAGAAACGAAAGGAAAAGGGGCATTTTCATTGAAGGCATTGTAAAATAGACCAAAATTGTGACAGAGAGAGCTGCATTTTCAATATTAAAAAAAATCCCAATTATTTTCTGATTTGTTTCCTGTTGGAGTGTATCATGCAATGCATTGTCATCAATGAACAATAGCTGACAAAATTCAATGCCTTCTAATCTTTACCGAATCAAAAATATTCAATTAAATAAATTCGCAAATTGTAATTTGACATATTAGTTGAAAAAAAAAATGACTGGTGAATGTTTTAGAAAATTCCGAATTTATCTGTGCAATAAACTTGTTTCAGAGGCAAAAAATTTTAGATTTCTAATTTCACAGTGGCATATGAGGAAGCCAATGACCTCAAAGCCTGTAAAACAACAAAACAAAGGCACAGGAACAATTTGTTGACGACACCGTATCCTGAGGTCGTTTTTAGACCGTACCATTGGTTTTTTCTCATGCAGCAGCAAGAATAATTACGCTCCGTTGGGTACATGGAAAGGTCAACAGAGCATGGGTAGTGTGGAAACCAAACCATGACTCATGGGCGTGTGCTTTCCCATTACGAATGTATTATTTTTTCATCCGATTTCAACACGATTGTTTAATTAGCTGGTGCTCGGTTAACTGATGCGAGATGAGGTGTTACACCTCAAAATTGGGTTTCTTCGTTTGGGGTGTTAACTAATTTGTTAAATAATGAAAACACGAATAGGAAGAATATGTAATCAAATTAGTGGATGAATACATCGAGAAATCAACATTCGTGGGACAAGTGTTGGTTATACATATAATAAACAATGAATCATATTCGGATTATGTTTTAATTTCGATACATCCGATAATTATAATTTTCGCATCCGCCATTTTTACATATGAATAGAAAACGAGCCATAAATGCAATTTAACTCGATACTTCTCCTAATGCAGATCGAATAGAAGGGATTCCCCAATATTTCAAGGAAATTGATACGAAATTATGTCGATAGAAGCTTCCTGATCGATATAAATTCGGACAAATAAGCCATTACGGAAAACAAGTCGAAAGATCACGCGTTCCTTATTTGGGAAAAGTGTGCCGGTCAACGGGTTATGATGTCACCGCAAGTGGTATAAGTAAAAGTTGTGAAAGTAGTTTCTCGCTGGTAGAAAACGAAACTAAGCCAGTTCCCCGTTCCTGCCCACATAAATCACGGTAGGCGTTGCATCGAGGATGCACCTGGACGCCGAACAGAACCCTGAGGCATACCATTCGCGAAATTTTCGAAATTCACAACCGAAACAACAAATGACTCATTCTCGATCTTGAAAAGTTGATAACATTTTAAAGATCACTTGTTTAAACTGATGCAGAACTTCGAAGGCGTGGAACTTTTTAATTTATGCTTGTTTTTTTGGGCAAGAAAGTATCTAGAACTTGATTCTTTAATGCCAAGCGATGTTTTATCCTTCGAAGGTAAAAGGAGTTGATATTTTCGAGAAAATGGAGGATTAAAACAGATTTTAGTGTAGACTTATATTGATTGAATAAAAATAAATTATGAGGACTAGGGGAGATCCATGGGGATAACCATGAAGTAGGGGATATTCCTTGTTATCCAAATGAAATATTGAAGATAGAGATTGTTACTGATAAATGATATGTGGAGCAATCTCCTAATAATATGTTTTTATCGCTATGTGATAATGTATTGGTGTTCATTATAATTTATTTAATACAGTCCTGAGGATGTAATAATGATTGAATCACGTGAAGTTTCTACTTAATGGATTATAATTTTATATTCCTTGCCGTCGATGGAAGTGATTCAATGAAGTGTTCTGATGTTTATCGTGTTTGACATAATAATAACGATGTTTTGATTAGAAAGTTCTTGTTTGCAAAACGTTTCGAAAGTTTAGGAAACGGAAGGTTTGGCCACGTTTGATTTCATCATTTTGATCAATGAATATAATTTATTAATATATTTGGAAAAAAACACTGCATCTACAATACTTCACAAAAAAAATTATATATTCAGAATGACATTGTGTATATTTCATAAATAATATAGTTATAATTCGAGAATCAATTTTTCACTTATTAATTTCAGATTGAGCTTGGATAAAGTGTATTTTTTTTATTTTTTCAGTCATAGTTGTACCTTCCAATTTTTCTCCGTACAGTGGGTTATATGAAAAGTTTTACATGACCTAATATATATCCTTATATCTCAGAGCATTATCTACAGTATATATCTGGTAATACACATCCTGATTTCATTATTTGGTGCTCGAGGTTTTTTTTTATTCAACTTTATATTTTGGATGGAAAATTGATTGAATTTACTGAACCATTTCTTTCGATTATATAGACGGAAATGGAAATATTTCACTAGGAATGAATTAAAATTGAGATAATATTTTTTAAATCATATTCTTCCAAGTGTCTCTTGCTGAAATTACCTCATAAAAATAATTGCTAATTGACAAGATCAACGAATTTACTTATACGACCAAGAAGATTACGTAAATTCGTACAATTGGATGATTCAAACTGAGGAAGGAGCAATTTTGTGCCTAAATTTCACTGTCGATAAAAGCTATGGAATTCCAAAAATTTGCAGAGTTGGTTTCTATTTGGTGGATGCTCTTTCGAAAAACATTGTTGGTCGTCAATTTTTTCTTTTTGAGAGGCGGTCAATTTTTTTTTTTTTGAAAGGCTGTAATTTTTTTTTTCAACTCACCTCTGAGTACATCAGCTGGGATCAACCTCTTGTAGGTTTTGATGTCGCTCTCCTTTTTCTCTTCAGCGGCAAAAACGGCAACGGCCAGTACCAGAGCGGCCAAAAGTCCAAAATACCTGTTCATTTTTTGAGTTGATTCTTCGTGTACACCACACTACAAAAATGTATCTGCCGATCCAACTGAATGGTTCTTGGTGCCAGAGTCGCTTTTATAGCTTCGCGAATAGACAGACAGAATTTAGTAGCAGCGTGAAACTTATATTGTAGAAGGGGGTCGGTTCTTTTCAGATCGCTCAGAGAGCGTAGGTATTGAATACACCTATTTTATGGTTCTGGTTTCACTCAGATGTATAGTTTCATTGTTCAACGTCGCATATATAGGTACAGAATGTCCAAATCTGGTTCCAGACTTTTTTTTAAGTAAATACCTGCTTTCCACGAAGAAATTGCAGTTTTTTATGACCTTCACAGGGTTTAGGATTCCATTAAACCCTGCCAATTACTCACATTTATTCCAAACGGTTTCATCTACGTGAAAAATATTTTAAACTTCACATAAATAATTCCAAGAATCTTTGGCTTCATGATATCAGTCAATTTTTAACACCTCATGAGTACACATTTCTCAGGTATGATGAGATTCTAAAGGTTCCAACCTTTAGTCAATAAAATTCATAAATCCCAAGATTGATAATTAATAATTTAATACGATAAAAACTATAATACAAATTCTTCTTAAGACTGACCTGAATTTTGATGAAGAAACAAGTAAAAATAAGGAAAATGATGTAGTTCATTTCCTTCCTCATCATTCTAATCCTTTCTTATTGGTAATACATTCTGTATTGTTGCTATTTTCATGAAATTAGGCATTATCAAGTATCTTTAACAGCATTTCTTGTACCTTTTCCAGACACAAAACTATCCTCGATCTCATACAAAGGTTTATCTTTAGTTTCTGGCAGGTAAGCAACTAACACTAGAGTACCCACCAAAGTACAAACCCCATACAAACCCAAATTCCCTATAATGCTCCCGAAAAATTCGAAAAAATGTGGAAAAGTTTGGACTGCAAGGTAGAGGAAGACGTAACATACCAAAGAAGTTATAGCAGTGCCCACACCCCTGTAAGCCAAAGGGAAAATTTCCCCCATCATCGTCCAAGACAGGGGTATCATACCAACAGCTATGAAGAAGACGTAGCTCATCAACAGAGCCAAAACGACCAATGGATGATACTGGATGGACTTTCCAAAGAAATGGAGGTACAAACATAGGAGAAACACTGAGATGCACACTCCAAACCCACTCAGCTTCATCAGATTCCTTCTGGTCATCTTGAAGACCAAAACGCAGGACAAGATAGAGGCCAAAACCCTGAAAGAATCCATAAAAACCATCGCGAGGTACTCGTCGAAGATTTCACCCTTCAAACCGCACTCTTGTATGATCTTGATGGAGTAGCTAGCCACGGCATTGCTACCAGTGGCTTGGGCCGTGAAAAACAACACTGAAATTATAAGTGTCGGTTTCCAAAACTTGGGATCTCGCAGATTCTTCAGTTGGTCCAACAGGCACAGTTTAGGGGCGTCATCCAGGTTTTTTTGACGTTCGATCAGTTCTTCCAGTTCTTTTCGGGATTCTCTGGATTCTCCTCTGCACCAGTAGAAAGCCTTGGTAGCTGCGTCCACCTGTCCTTTCTTAGCCAGATAGGTGGGGGATTCTGGCACGAAGAACATCAAAACAACGATTGGTATTGGGATAAGTCCGCTTATGAGTGCTGTGATCCTCCAAGTGAAAAAAGTGCCTAATAGGTGTACCCCAAATACTCCTGCAGTTATTGCAACGCATGTTGACATGATTAGGACTCCACGGGCGTTTGGATGTGAGGTTTCCGCTATGTAGACGCCAGTTGGAGGCCCAAGAAGGCCATCACTGACACCTGTCAGGAACCTTCCTATCAAAATTATGAGTGTGTTTGGTGCTAAAGCTATGAGAAACCATCCTAGTGTTAGAGGAAGACAAGACCAGATGTGGATGGCTCTCCTGCCTATTTTCTCCATAAAAAAACCACCTAGGAGACATCCCCCAGCCATTGGTAGAGCTGACATGGATGCTGAAATGAAGACAGTTCGAATCTGTTGAAGAATTCAACTTGGTTGTCTAGTTACTCACCTATAAGTGAGGATAGTTGAGTGTCTATTTTTATTGTACTGTTTTCATGTTGGAGCTGAGGTAATAAAATAGCAGAATAACCCTCTGTCATCCCTAATCCACAGGTTATTGCTATTGGACCAGCAGCAACAAGAATCTTCAACAAGATAAGTTTATTTTGAAATGTTAAAAAGAAAACATGTCAGTCCTACCTGTTTGAACCATGGTTTGTCTAGAAAACCGAAGATTGTTTTCATTATTTCCCTTGTATTATCACAAATCAATTGAGGATATTCTTCTTTACATATCGAATTCTTCCTTTAAACTATTCCAACGTATAAAACTACTTTGAATTTCCATGAAATGATGTTAATCTGAAATCCCAATATACTGCAGTGTAAATATTTGTCAGTACAATCTCCCTATAGTGGGAAAGGGATTAATTTGGTGTTTATTATTTTCATTGAACGCTTAAAATAATACTTTTGCTTGGAATAGAATCAGAGTGTTCTTTGCAAAAACTGTCCAAATATTCTACCAGTCAACAGCTCCATATATTTTTTTTGGGCCCAATCAGATTTTCAAATTAGTTTCAGATGGATTTAGATGTTAATTTTGTTCCGCATTCTGCATAAGTTTTAGCTGTTTAACCTTTGAGAAAACCTGTAGACAGTAGACGAAAGTAAAAGTTCAAGATGGACTGAATGTTTGACCGATACAAATAACAGTTCAGCACTTTGATTGAACGATTCTGCATTACGTAACAGTCTTAAGTTATAAGTTGAGATTAGATTGTAGTCTCTAACAAAGGAGAAATTATTTAAGTCTCCATCATCAATTTAAAATACAAGGTAAAACTAAAAAACGAAATAAATGTTGAGTAGGATGATCAAGGAAATAAGGACTCAAAGAATGGATTTTGCCATACGGTAAATATTGGGGATATCTCTAGAAGAATACGCCAAAATATTAACGATCAATTTTTTTAATTTTTGGCAAATTTCGAGGTCATACATTCCACTCTACCCAACCAACTGATACTGTTTGAGTTGGTAGCGTTTCCACGTTCTATTATGGACGATTTCCTGAATAATATCCACAGGATCAATAAATTTCTTCTGTTGAAAAGGTTGCAGAACAGGTGGAGGAATTCTTCCGCTAGCGGAAGATATGATTTCATGGCCAACTACAACGTTCGTTTCCAGAAAAAAAAATTCCACTAATTGGGTACCTAAGCGAAGTTGAGAAACTTTCTATATTGTTTTGCTTGGCTTATTCTTGATTGTGATGGCTGGTCTGCATTAAGAGCATATCTCTCTACTGCTAATTAGTATTGTTGAGGATCAGGATGCTGCAAAGGAGAATGGCGAAAGGGATTTTTTAGAAAAAATGCCGAGTGAAATAGGTAATTTTCTGTTCATGCGTTAGATTAATCACCATATACAGAATTATGGTCTTTATACGTTATAAAATATACTTCTACTCCTCTTAGGTAGCCCTTGCAGTGGATATTACCAAATTGTGGAGTTGATGCATAACCCGTTTCGTACAAAATCGAAAAGACAATGATACAAACAAGAGCCTTGCGAAATTCTTCTATTGTGACCATCAACTGCTAACCTAGTCTCATTTCAAAAGAGCAAAGGCGTATATCGCACGAATCTCAACCTTCACTTTTGTCTCTCCTTTGGCGAATTTCAATAACTGGATGCATTAAATAAATAATTCAGATATTAACATGAGAAGGGACCAATTTGCGGCTAGAGTGACTCATTCTACCACTTGATTTCCTGCGAGAACTCCTTCTACCGTAAAATCTGGCGTCATTAATGTTAAAAAGACATAATTCAATTTTTTTTTCAAGTTTCACTTCGAATCCGTTCTGTTGAACAAAGAATGAATTGCGTGACTTTCATGATGGAACCATTAAACTGCACTTTTAAGCCGAAACACTTATAGTAATCATACAGTGTGGCTCTGTAAACTGCGAAATAATGGCAGAATGGTTTGAGGTGACCTAGTTCTCTGTTCACTAACACATTATTCAGCAAATCGTTTCAGAAAACGGCAGAACGTTTATATCATCATAATTGAGAGTACATACAGATATTTTGGGCAATACAACAACTGAAGGTGAACAAACATAAGCAGTTGTCAAAGAAAAGAAGGGAAGCTTTCGCATCCATCGTAAATATGTTTTAACATCATAACGAAGTTTCATCAAATAATAAGATTATTTAGAAGTAATTCTGGATATATTACGATCAAAGGATCACTGTCTGATAAATTCATAGATATAAAATCCAAAAAACTCCTAGTTATTCTTGAAAAACGTCCATTCTCTGTTGAATTTAAGAATTACATGAACTTGATGAAGGAGATACATCAAATATCTCTACTATGATACGAATATTATAGTTTCGCAGGGTACAAATTATTAAAACATCGTTTGGGTGTCAAAAACATGACTTTGATACACCTAAAAAAATTCCCCCAATCGAGCGCATCCACCATAACTTTGGAATACCTCGTTATAACAGTTTTGGTTGGCGTATGATCTCATATTGTACAGAGGAAGGAAATTCTATAACTCTCTCGTAATTCTCGCAATCAAATTGCGAAAACCCTACAGAGAAATCCTTCTATATGGCGTTTTTACGAATGACAGTGATGGAAGACACTATAATGAGTAGATTTCTAAACAGTAGTATAACGGACATCGAGATAATTGTAGTGGCGGATATTATCCAATCCGAAATACCTAATTTAAATGAATAAAACAAACAATTGTTTGGAGTTATGACAGAGCAGGCAGCTCTTGACAATGACCGCTTTTACCACGCCAAAACTTGTTATTTTCAGTTTACGCAATGTGGACATTTTGAAACTGAGATGTGGAATAGACTTCCGAGAAACTGATGGACTGGGTGTGGTTATTGATATACAGAGTGTTCTTCACCCTTGTAAAATCTTCAATGAAAACCTTGAAAATCAAGATGTGATGTAGATTTCTCATTTGATTGACCAACCCCTTCAATATTTCCACACTTCCACCCTCTAATCCAATCTTTTTTTGGTCCGGAAAACACCCCAATATGCTGACTGACGTAAACAATTATCCCTCCTAGCTTTTCGAGCTTATTTGAACGATTAGGCATGGCCAGAAGTCATATTAGCAAAATCTGGGCCCAAATCAAAACAACCCCTCTTGTTTCACGCTAGTTATGCGCTTTACGCCGCACGTGTCTCGTGACAAAGGGGATGATTTGCCCAATATTGTGACTGGAGACACTTGCGTTACAGTTTTCATTAAATACAATATCACTTTCGATGTACGAATCTTAATTTGTCGTATTTTCGAGGAGGGGTTAGGGATCTCCGAGCTCCCCTATCACGATTATGATATTATTTATGCAGTTTTGGCATTCACTATTCGATATGGGTAGGGCAGGTTAAATTGAGCTTAATTTGAACTGGAGAAAATGTGTCAGACTTCATAAATTGGTTTCTATTCTCTTTATATAGGAAATCATTAAGTTTTTGATTTACTGCATCAATCAAATCACTTTTTCATTTTTATCCTTAAAATCCAGATTCTTGAATTGAATACCCTTAAGAGTCTTTTTGGGCCTGATAAATATGATGAAATTCATAATTCTTCCAAATCATAAATCACCATATTACATATTTTCACAGAACATGTTTCGAAAGTCAATATCAGCACTATCAGCTATTGCAACCCCTAAAATCACCCCTTGTAAGGTCCACAATGGCTTTTACCAAGGGCGACATGCTTTCGTCGCCCTATTGGTTACAACTGGGGGTTGGGATGCATAAAACCCACCCCTATTGTGGAACATCCACCAATGAAAACACCCTGAACGAAAAATGATTATTATACAATTTAATAAAGAAACTGTCCAGTATTGAGAAGATCTTTGATGTAGTGGTTGATTTTCGTTGTTGAAGTTGTTAAATATAGCTGTTATCGATGAAAATGTCTTTCTCGAATGATCCTCCTTCATGGGATCCAAGCAATGTGAGTGAAAAATTTACCAATTCTTCTTAATCCTATGATACATGCACAAGATTCAAGTTCTTAACTGATTAGAATTTTTTTAACGCACAAAAAAAGTTTTGACCTCTTGATGATTAGAATTTCCTTTTTGTAACAATTTTCCAGTGTAAATGTGGATATTATCAGACCTGAAATAATTCTTCACAACTCTCTAAGCAAAAACCAATAAATTATGGAATTCTAAACTGCAAAACAATACCTGTTCAATACGCAAGAAATATATCACCAACTCAAGAGTCAAACTGAACTTAACAATTAAATAAAACTGCTACAAACAATTGGAGTGTATCTTTAAAGTGAAATGGATCAAATGGTTCAATTAAAAATACTTCGTCTTTGATATTGAACTGAATTGAACAATTCTGTCTGTAATTGGATTACTCAGTGACATATGAAGAAGAATCTTTAAATATTCAATTATCTCAAAGGAAGATAAAAATATCTGCGAAAACTAGTATATCATATCATATATTTGATTTATTTTGGTTTTTTCCAATCATAAACCCTGTGCAAAATTCTCTCAGTTAACTCTGGGTTTTTAAAGAAAAGCTCCGAAGACAAATGATGTTTTTTCTCTTGTGCAGGGTACAGATTTTCCTTCGTATCCACCAAGCGATATATCTGCTGGATATGGACCTCTCTGGGATCCACACCATTGTCTCAGTGCTGCAGCAGTTGCTGCTACAGGACAAAACCACCCTTCTGCTGGCCTATCTAACTACCCAGACATCTTAAGTGCTGCTTTCAATTCTGACTTAGGTGAAAATTTTATTCGAATCAATTTCATAATATATATGCTAGTTGTGAAGTACTGTCTTATACATGGGCGGTTCCAGTGGGGGAAAATATTTTTTCGGAATAAAAAAAGATGGTCAGTTGAAAATTCGTTAAGAACGAACGGTTGCGCCTAGATCTAGATGGATGAAATTCTCAGATTTCTTACTAGAAGAGTTGCTCTTTCAGAATATGTATCACATTTCCATCTACGGTTACTTTTATTGAGAGAAAAACTACTCGAACGCTGACTATCGAAAAGATGGGGACAGTTAAAAATTTGTCACTACCAAAAACAGTCAGTCAATCGAGTTACAGTAAATTATAATTCACTGGAATATTTTTCGATCTGTCGGATACGTTTGACCATTTTACAGTGTGGCCCCGCCAACAATGTGGAGGTATGGTTTCTAACAGATTGGCAAGAAGTGGACCAAATTCCATCTCGTCCACCAAGAAACCAAGGAGAAGAGTGGCCACTTTGGCTCAGAGGAGGGCGGCAAATATAAGAGAAAGAAGAAGGATGTTCAATTTGAACGAAGCGTTCGATAAGCTAAGAAGAAAGGTGAGTGCTGGAAGAGGTTTTATCGTTATCTAGATTTGATGTTTCTTTTTTCAGGTACCAACGTTTGCTTATGAAAAACGACTTTCCCGAATAGAAACTTTGAGATTGGCGATAACATATATCAGTTTCATGGCAGAGCTACTTCATGGACACCCAGTGGATCATAAAAGTTCTGACTTGTACTCACAGAGAGAATACATTCCGTATGGTCTCATCAATTGAAGCTTTTTATGAATTATATTATTCTATTCTAGTCATCCAAACGTCTTCCAGTTTTAATTAAAATAGTTTTAGTAGTTTAATCTTATCAATGTGCAATAAATGAACTGAATGAATGAGAAAAAATGATTAACAGCATCTAGTTATATCTTCAATGTAGGATAAATCGTAAAAAATAATGAATACTTTGTCATCAATCACGATTTTATCCTGATGTATAATCTTTTTCGAAAGAAAAATAGAAGTTTTGCATATTGAACTGCCGTATACGAGATAATTAATTCTGAATCTGAGCTCAGTGTTGACGAGAAAAAATAACTTCGGCTGCCATGGCCTACCAAATTTGCAGCCCTTCGAAAGGGCGTAAAACGAAAAATAATTCACTTGAAGAAGAACCGAAGGCAGTTTCTGATAGAGAATAGCCTAATTAAACTATATTTTCAATATCAAGACGATACGAAGAAAAAAGCATTTTCGGCCAAAAATTTTCATGATTGAAGTGCCGTACATGTTTTTTGGATAATTCGAGGTCCCTTATTTCAACTCTGAACTCAGTTTCGCTATATGACAAATAGTTCTGCCGTTTAAACACTTTGAAATTTGTCCATTCTTGAATGAAATTTACGAAAATTCTCCTGCTCCGCCATCTGGTTCAATTTCAACGAACATCCACTAATTTATTACAGTGTTCTTTGTCCTTTATAGTAGAAACCTGTCTCTCCCGCAAAACAGTTTTCTACTTCGGCTGTAATAGAAAACTGTAATGAGTTGGTCTATGTTCGTTAAACACCTACTAGGTGGCGCTACAATAGAATTTATGGAGATTGAATATGATGTGTTGCCTATGCCGATATTTTCAAGGCGCCTTTCATCTTTGTCGATTTTTCGTCTAGAATGGAAAAAGCTGTATTCTACGAAGGCGTAGAAGGGCCACATAATATTTTAAAAATATTTTTCCTTAAATTCCGACTTTGAAGTCGGAATTTAGTTAAATTCCGAGTTCAAAGTCGGAATTTAACAAAATTCGGAGTTCGAAGTCGGAATTTAACTAAATTCCGAGTTCAAAGTCGGAATTTAGTTAAATTCCGAGTTCAAAGTCGGAATTTACTAAATTCCGAGTTCAAAGTCGGAATTTACTAAATTCCGAGTTCGTTAAATTCCGACTTTGAACTCGGAATTTAACTAAATTCCGACTTTGAACTCGGAATTTAACTAAATTCCGACTTTGAACTCGGAATTTTGTTGAATTCCGACTTTGAACTCGGAATTTAACTAAATTCCGACTTCAAAGTCGGAATTTAAGGAAAAATATTTTTGAAATATTATGTGGCCCTTCTACGCCTTCGTAGTATTCATATTGAAGTGCCGTACACATTTTCTTGATAATTCGAGGTCTCTGATGCCAAATCTAAGCTCAGTTTCGACGAAAAAAATTTATTTCAGCTGCAATGGCCTACCAAAAATTCAGCCCTTCAAAGGGGCGTAAAACGAAAAATAATACACTTGAAGAAGAACCGAAGGCAGTTTCTGATAGAGAAGAGCCTAATTGAAGTATATTCTGAATTTCAAGACGATACGAAAAAAAAAGCATTTTCGGCCAAAATTTTTCATGATGCGTTTGTGTAGTGTGTCGAGTGTCGAGTGTGTGGCGTGTGTGTGGTGGGGTGTGTGTGTGTGTCTGTGTGAGGGATTTGTGGGGTGTGTGGGGTGTATGCGTGTGTGAGTGGGGGGGTGCAGGGTGTGTGTTTCGAGCGTCGAGTGTCGAGTGTCGAGCGTCGAGTGTCGAGTGTCGAGTGTCGAGTGTCGAGTGTCGAGTGTCAAGTGTCGAGTGTCGAGTGTCAAGTGTCGAGTGTCAAGTGTCGAGTGTCGAGTGTCAAGTGTCGAGTAACGAGTGTCGAGTGTCAAGTGTCGAGTGTCGAGTGTCGAGTGTCGAGTGTCGAGTGTCAAGTGTCGAGTGTCAAGTGTCGAGTGTCAAGTGTCGAGTGTCGAGTGTCGAGTGTCAAGTGTCGAGTGTCAAGTGTCGAGTGTCGAGTGTCGAGTGTCGAGTGTCAAGTGTCGAGTGTCAAGTGTCGAGGGTCAAGTGTCGAGTGTCGAGTGTCAAGTGTCGAGTGTCGAGTGTCGAGTGTCGAGTGTCGAGTGTCAAGTGTCGAGTGTCAAGTGTCGAGTGTCAAGTGTCGAGTGTCGAGTGTCGAGTGTCAAGTGTCGAGTGTCAAGTGTCGAGTGTCGAGTGTCAAGTGTCGAGTGTCGAGTGTCGAGTGTCGAGTGTCGAGTGTCGAGTGTCGAGTGTCGAGTGTCGAGTGTCGAGTGTCGAGTGTCGAGTGTCGAGTGTCGAGTGTCGAGTGTCAAGTGTCGGGTGTCGAGTGTCGTGTGTCGAGTGTCGAGTGTCGTGTGTCGAGTGTCGAGTGTCGAGTGTCGAGTGTCAAGTGTCGAGTGTCGAGTGTCGAGTGTCAAGTGTCGAGTGTCAAGTGTCGAGTGTCAAGTGTCGAGTGTCAAGTGTCGAGTGTCGAGTGTCGAGTTTCGAGTGTCGAGTGTCGAGTGTCAAGTGTCGGGTGTCGAGTGTCGAGTGTCGTGTGTCGAGTGTCGAGTGTCGAGTGTGTGTGGTGTGTGTGGTCAAGTTGTGCGTGGGTGTGGTGTGCGTGGGTGTGGTGTGCGTGGGTGGGTTGTGCGTGGGTGGGTTGTGCGTGGGTGTGGTGTGCGTGGGTGTGGTGTGCGTGTGTGTGGTGTGCGTGTGTGTGGTGTGCGTGTGTGTGAGTGTGTGTGTGTGTGTGTGTGTGTGTGGGTGTGTGTGTGGGGTGTGTGTGCGGTGTCCGTGTGTGGTGTGCCTCTGTGTGGGGTGGGGTGTGTGTGTGTGGCGTTTGTGTATGGGGTGAGTGTGTGTGTGTGTGTGTGTGTGTGTGTGTGTGTGTGTGAGTCTGGTGTGTGTGTGTTTGTGTGGGGTGTGTGTTGGGTTGTTGGGTAGGTGTGTTTGTGTGTGTGTGTGGTGTGTGTATGTGTGGGTGGGAGGGTGTTATGGCCTAACAATTTTTCATACCTTCAAGAGGGCGTAAAAGGAAAAATAATTCACTTGAAGAAGAACGGATTGCAGTTTCTGATAGAGAAGAGCTCAATTAATCTATATTCTGAATTTCAAAACGATACGAAAAAAAAAGCATTTTAGGCCAAAAATTTTCATGATGTATAGTCTTGCGTTTTTTTCGATCGGAATCAAAAATCCAACTTTTAGATATTGAAGTGCCGTACATGTTTTCTGCATAATTCGAGGTCCCTGATTCCAAATCTGAACTCAGTTTTGACGAAAAAAAATTATTTCGGCTGCTAGGGCCTACCAAAGTTTCAGCCTTCGAAGGGGCGTAAAACGAAAAATAATTCACTTGAAGAAGAACCGATTGCAGTTTCTGATAGAGAATAGCGTAATTAATTTATATTTCGAATTTCAAGACGATACGAAAAAAAAAGCATTTTCGGCCAAAATTTTTCATGATGTATAGTCTTGCGTTTTTTTCGATCGGAATCAAAAATCCAACTTTTAGATATTGAAGTGCCCTACATGTTTTCTGCATAATTCGAGGTCCCTGATTCCAAATCCAAGCTCAGTTTTGACGAAAAAAAATTATTTCGGCTACTAGGGCCTATCAAATTTCCGATCTTCAAAGGTCGGAACTTTGATGAACTTTGATGAAGGGCTGCAACTTTGGTAGGCCATAGCAGCCAAAATAATTTTTTTTCAGCGAAACTGAATTCGGATTTGGAATCAGAGACCTCGAATTATCCAGAAAAGATGTACGGCATCATATGATTAATAGGAAATTTAATTTTACAGATGCCAATCACGTTGATGGAAATTCGCTAGTGCTGCCCAATAACGAAGAAAGAAACTGTCCACAAGAAGTCAGAAGTCATTCAGTTATATAACACTCCCTTCTATTTTTGATATAAACATGTATATTCATTGATTTTTATGTGAAAAATTCATTTACACTACTATTTTTTCACTTTTTTTATGACAAAAACTGTATAATTTTACGAAATAAAGAAAGAAATTGAAAAAACGAATGTTTTATTTCTTGAAATTACCCCACTAATGACTAGAGTTCGAAAAATGAACTTGTCTAGAGAAAAATAGAGAAGCCCTGAAAATTCGGAAATAGGCAACACACAATACACCATCACGTATGTTTGGTTGCCTACCGCATGAATCAGGCGCTACTCCGGATACCTCCTCTCTCTCCTGTGATCCTAATACAAAATCGAAAAATTCGAAGATTTGTACCTCGAGAATTACACAAAAATCAGATTTTGTATCAGGATCACAGGAAAGAGAGGAGGTATCCGGAATATCAGGCGGCCCCTTAAAAATTCGGAAATAGGCAACACACAATACACCAACCGTGTATGCTTGGTTGCCTACCCCACGTATCAGGCGCTGCTCCGGATACCTCCTCGCTCTCCTGTGATCCTAATACAAAATTCAACTTTTGTATCATTCTTGGGTCATGAAACTCCGAAAATTTGGATTTTGTATTAGGATCACAAGAGAGCGAGGAGGTATCCGGAGCAGCGCCTGATACGTGGGGTAGGCAACCAAACATGCACGGTTGGTGTATTGTGTGTTGCCTATTTCTGAATTTTCAGGACGACTGTATTTTACTCGTTTTTCGAACTCTAGTCATTAGTGGGGTGTTTTTAAGGAATAAAACACTCGTTTTTTCAATTTCTTTCTTTATTTCGTAAAGTTATACAGTTTTTGTCATAGAATAAGTGAAAAAATAGTGGTGTAAATGAATTTTTGACATGAATATCAATGAATATACATGTTTATATCAAAAATAGAAGGGAGTGTTATATAACTGAATGACTTCTGACTTCTTGTGGGCAGTTTCTTTCTTCTTTATTGGGCAGCACTAGCGAATTTCCATCAACGTGATTGGCACCTGTAAAAAAAAATTATTTTGGCTGCTATGCTTCACTCTTTATACCTGTTTTTCAGTGGAACGTATCAAAAAATTTACCCGACTTATGAATCTTTCCCACTATGTATACATATATCAATTCGATCTATATCTTGAAATTCCAGGTGCATTCATAAATATTGGAGTAAGAGTTTTAGTCCAGACCGTCACCGAACCGGTATGCTGTGATAAAATTCAGCAGATCGGCACCGGTGGCGGTATGGTCAGCACTCATTCATCTGTTCCATCGTATTGAGGTCGTGGAAACAAGCAGGCCATTCTAATATGTTTACTCATCTTTCAGTCTCCAATAAGACATATTATCCTGCATAAATTAACCTTAGTCTATAATCTTTGATTTGCAGTGAAGTGCAGGTGCAGGTGATGCCATCCAAGTTCAGTTGGATCAAAGATGAAAAAAGAGGCCGAAATTACTTTTTTTTCGTATCGTCTTGAAAATGTAGTTTAATGAGGCTCTTTTCTATCAGAAACTGCCTTCGGTTCTTCTTCAAGTGAATTATTTTTCGTTTTACGCCGCCTTGAAGGCCCCAACTTTGAAAGGTCGTAGCAGCCGCAATAATTTTTTTTTGTCAAAACTGAGTTCAGATTTGGAATCAGGGAGCTCGAATTATCTAGAAAACATGTACGGCTCTTCAATATCTAAAAGTTGGATTTTTGATTCCGATCGAAAAAAACGCAAGACTATACATCATGAAAAATTTTGGCCCAAAATGCTTTTTTTTTCGTATCGTCTTGAAATTGAAAATATAGTTCAATTAGGCTCTTCTCTATCCGAAACTGCCTTCGGTTCTTCTTCAAGTGTATTATTTTTCGTTTTACGCCCCTTTGAAGGGCTGAAACTTTGGTGGGCCCTAGCAGCCGGAATAAATTTTTTTCGTCAAAACTGAGCTCAGATTTGGAATCAGAGACCTCGAATTATCCAGAAAACATGTACGGCACTTCAATATCTAAAAGTTGGATTTTTGATTCCGATCGAAAAAAACGCAAGACTATACATAATGAAAAATTTTGGCCGGAAATGCTTTTTTTTTCGTATCGTCTTGAAATTGAAAATATAGTTTAAATAGACTATTCTCTACCCGAAACTGCAAGCGGTTCTTCTTCAAGTGAATTATTTTTCGTTTAACGCCTCTTTGAAGGGCCACAACTTTGAAGGGCCATAGCAGCCGAAATAAATTTTTTTCTTCAAAACTGAGCTCAGATTTGGAATCAGGGGCCTCGAATCATACAGAATACATGTACGGCACTCCAATATCCCCAGCAAACACTGAAATGCAGTCACTGTACAAAAACTGTACTTCGTTGCTTCAATTGACTGCAGTTACGGTAATGCAATAACTGCACAAAAAAGGACCGTATATGTCCAGGTGGACTTTGCAGTTACTGTACAGTACAAACTGCATTCGACATACAGCCACAGCTGCACTTCAAAAACAGCGATGGCATCGCAATCCACGGTACAGCAAGCTGCAATTCAAATGCAGCAGTGACGTGCTAAAACTGTACAGCAAGTTGTACTTTAAATGCAGTGGTCACTGTGCAAATACTGTACAGTTAGCTGTGTTTTATATGCAGTTTGTTCACGCAAGAACTGTACAGCAAGCTGTATTTTATATACAATAGACACTGTGCTCAAACTATACAGTAGCTGCACTTTAAATGTAGCAGTCACTGTGTAAAAACTATTTCGAAACTTGCAATTACGAAACAATATTCTATTAGAGAAGTTTCCTAGTTATAAACAGAAAATCTATTCTGCAAATCAGAAATTTTCAATTTCACTTAGTATTTTTGCGGTAAGCGCAAAGGTGACTTCACGCTAATTGAGACATAGCCTACTCTTAGGGGTGGAGATTAATGAACCGTAGGAGTTAGCTACGACAATCGTCGAGGCAGCGTAGATCGTGCCTTCTATAAACGCTGGTTACATAGAGGACATAGAGTAATGCGTCGCCGGTGGCGCCATCGTTTGGCGTATGCTGCACCGCAATAGACGTGTATGCTACCCTGTGATCGCAACCGTCAAGAGCAGTGATGCCATCATTTGGCTAATTCTGGTACCACCATGGTGCGATTAAGTATTCTTCTATCATGGGTATAATCCATATTTTGGTAATGAACGGAGTCTTCAATTATTGAATTAAATCTGTTTATGAAATGTCTCATTAACCTTCATAATCGAATTTTCAACTTCTTGAAGAAGGTATATGTTTAAGTTTTAGGAATTCCTATGAATTATTATTCTAGATTCTATTATTAACTCTATATCAAATACTCCATTTTTGAAATCAAGAATTGCAAATACAGAAACTGTGCAGTCACTGTATATCAAAAACTGCGTTTTGAAAATGCAGAATAATCAATACAGAAACTATGCAGTCACTGTACATCACAAACTGCATTTTGAAAATGCAGAATTATCAATACAGAAACTGTGCAGTTACTGTACATCAAGAACTGCGTTTTGAAAATGCAGAATTATCAATACAGAAACTATGCAGTCACTGTACATCACAAACTGCATTTTGAAAATGCAGAATTATCAATACAGAAACTATGCAGGCACTGTACATCAAAAACTGCGTTTTGAAAATGCAGAATAATCAATACAGAAACTATGCAGTCACTGTACATCACAAACTGCATTTTGAAAATGCAGAATTATGAATACAGAAACTGTGCAGTTTCTGTACATCAAAAACTGCGTTTTAAAAATGCAGAATTATCAATACAGAAACTATGCAGTCACTGTACATCACAAACTGCATTTTGAAAATGCAGAATTATGAATACAGAAACTGTGCAGTTACTGTACATCAAAAACTGCGTTTTGAAAATGCAGAATTATCAATACAGAAACTGTGCAGTTTCAGTACAGCAATCTCTGTGCTGCATTCTGGTGGCATTTGTAGTGCAGTATTTGTACAGTTGCTGTATATTGTGTTTGTTGGGTCTGAAACTTCGATTATTGATTCCAATCTAAAAAACGCAAGACGCAAAGATGAAAAAAGAAAAGTTTTCCTTTAGACATTCTTGAAAATATTGCGCCATGACTAGAGACATATCGGACAATTGATCTTCAATCTAACGCAATCTGGATCAAGGATTAAAAGCACATCTTTCTTCAGACATTATTGAAAATATTCCCTTATGACTAGAAACAATCTATTATTATGATCTTCAATCCATGATGAAAAATTTTGGCCGAGAATGCTTTTTTTTTCATATCGTCTTGAAATTAGAAATATAGTTTAATTAGGCTCTTCTCTATCAGAAACTGCAATCGGTTCTTCTTCAAGTGGATTATTTTTCGTTTTACGCCCCTTTGAAGGGCCTCAACTTTGAAAGGCCCTAGCAGCCGAAATAATTTTTTTTCGTCAAAAATGAGCTCAGATTTGGAATCAGGGACCTCAAATTATCCAGAAAACATGTACGGCACTCCAATATCTAAAAGTTGGATTTTTGATCCCGATCGAAAAAAACGCAAGGCTATACATCATGAAAAATTTTGGCCGAAAATGCTTTTTTTTTCGTATCGTCTTGAAATTGAAAATATAGATTAATTAGGCTATTCTCTACCCGAAACTGCCTTCGGTTCTTCTTCAAGTGAATTATTTTTCGTTTTACGCCCCTTTGAAGGCTGAAAATTTGGTAGGCCCTAGCAGCCGAAATATTTTTTTTTTCGTATCGTCTTGAAATTCAGAATGTAGTTCAATTAGGCTCTTCTCTATCAGAAACTGCCTTCGGTTCTTCTTCAAGTGAATTATTTTTCGTTTTACGCCCTTTTGAAGGGCTGAAATTTTGGTAGGCCCTAGGAGCCGAAATAAATTTTTTTCGTCGAAACTGAGCTCAGATTTGGAATCAGGGACCTCGAATTATCCAGAAAAACTGTACGGCACTTCAATATTTAAAACTTCAATTTTTGATTCCGATGCAAAAAAACCCAAGACGCAAAGATGAAAAGAGAAGGTTTTCCTTTAGACATTCTTGAAAATATTGCGTCATGACTAGAGACATATCTGACCAATTGATCTTCAATCCAACTCAATCTGGATCAAGGATTAAAAGTTCATTTTTCTTCAGACATTTTTGAAAATATTCCATTATGACTAGAAACAATATATTATAATGATTTTCAATCCATGATGAGAAATTTTGGCCGAAAATGCTTTTTTTCGTATCGTCTTGAAATTCGAAATATAGTTTAATTAGGCTCTTCTCTATCCGAAACTGCAATAGGTTCTTCTTCAAGTGAATTATTTTTCGTTTTACGCCCCTTTGAAGGGCCTCAACTTTGAAAGGCCCTAGCAGCCGAAATAATTTTTTTTCGTCAAAACTGAGCTCAGATTTGGAATCAGGGACCTCGAATTATCCAGAAAACATGTACGGCACGTCAATATCTAAAACTTCGATTTTTGATTCCGATCGAAAAAAACGCAAGACTATACATCATGAAAAATTTTGGCCGAAAATGCTTTTTTTTTCGTATCGTCTTGAAATTCGAAATATAGTTTAATTAGGCTCTTCTCTATCCGAAACTGCAATCGGTTCCTCTTCAAGTGAATTATTTTTCGTTTTACGCCCCTTTGAAGGGCTGCAACTTTGGTAGGCCATAGCAGACGAAATAAATTTTTTTCTCCAAAACTGAGTTCAGATTTGGAATCAGGGACCTCAAATTATCCAGAAAACATGTACGGCACTTCAATATCTAAAACTTCGATTTTTGATTCCGATCAAAAAAAACGCAAGACTATACATCATGAAAAATTTTGGCCGAAAATGCTTTTTTTTTCGTATCGTCTTGAAATTCAGAATAAAGTTAAATTAGGCTCATCTCTATCAGAAACTGCCTTCGGTTCTTCTTCAAGTGAATTATTTTTCGTTTTACGCCCCTTTGAAAGGCTGAATTTTTGGTAGGCCCTAGCAGCCGAAATAAATTTTTTTCGTCAAAATTGAGCTCAGATTTGGAATCAGAGACCTTGAATTATCAAGAAAATGTGTACGGCACTTCAATATGAATACAGCTTTTTCCATTCTAGACGAAAAATCGACAAAAGTGAAAAGCGCCTTGAAAATGTCGGCATAGGCAACACATCATATTCAATGCCCATAAATTCTATTGTGGCGCCACCTACTAGGTGTTTAACGAACATAGTCCAACTCATTACAGTTTTCTATTACAGCCCAAGTAGAAAACTGTTCTGCGGGAGAGACAGGTTTCTACTATAAAGTGCAAAGACCACTGTAATGACTTAGTGGATGTTCGTTGAAATCGAACCAGATGGCGGAGCAAAAGAATTTGTGGAAATTTCATCCAAGAATTGACATATTTCAAAGTGTTTAAATGGCAGACTATTTGTTATATGAAGAAACTAAGTTCAAATTTGAAATCAGGGACCTCGAATTATCCAGAAAACATGTACGGCACTTCAATATCTAAAACTTCGATTTTTGATTCCGATCGAAAAAAAACGCAAGTATCATACAGCCAATCATCACCGAAAGCTTTGATTATTCATTCTGATCACAAAATAAAATGAATATCCCAAGGGTTTAAACACCATTTTTCAACCTCACCTCAAATCTTCCACATAAATAAGCCACAGACGAAACAAAAACACCAAATAAAAATAGATTCTTCATTTATTCAAACACATCTCGTATAACAATATAGAAAAATGATATAATGGTAGGAAACACCTAATGAAAACATTCAAGAGTGATCCGTATGCATAAATGACTATAAAATATACACCACGATAACAATGAAATCCAAGATTTCAGAAATATAGTCAACAGTGATTTCAAGTTACGTCGAGAGTGAAAAATATATCTCATTCATAAGTTTTATATAAACTTCAATAAAAATCCCATAGTAGAAGTAGAATACGCAACTCTTTATGTAATTAGAGATTATGCATGCATCAAATCGAAAAATATTTACCTGTATAGTGAGCTCCATTTCAGTACAAAGTTTTTTATCACAGTGAATGAAGAAAAGGAAGAAATTATACTTGTCTCGCCACTTTTCTTTGGTTCTTGTGAAGAATTCACAAAAAAATTAGTATAAAATGTGAAGAAAAAGACAAAATTAAAATAGTGATGCAAAAATTCGAGTAATCCCCAACGAAAAACAAATATTTGATAAAAAAACCTTCAGTAATAAACGTTAACATCCTCTATCAGCTTTTCGTTCTTTCCCCCCAATGTTTGGTTCGAATGCGTAAACTTCCAGATCTGATACTTGGACCGCTTGCATTTCTCGACCAAGAGCCCCTTCCCAGGCTCAACCTCGAAGCTCGTCAGACATTTCCTGGTAGACGGATGATAAATTGTACCGTTCGAGAAATATGTCCAGTATTGGTTCCTTTTGTGACCGTGACACTCCGTCAGCTGTACCGAACGCTGGTTGTGGACCTCAGCGCAAAAATTCTCCTTCCGGAGTTCCCCCTTCGAGCTCAAGGAGAAATACTGGGACATGGCGATGTTCGGATGACAAACGTACAGTCCAAGAGGTCCAACCTTGCCTAAAAATGAAAGTTTTGGCTTTTATATCGAATTTTTTAAACGTTCAACTAACCTTCTGCCAGTTGCAAATCGTCCAGACAATACTCTTCTCTATTCCTAACTTGGCCGTAAGCCAAGACGTTCTCGTCCGGCACAAATTTCTCCGGATAAATATTATCCAAGTACCACTTGAAACTCTTGCATCGCAATTTCTGCCGAAGCTGCTTGCGATGCGTCAAATCGCCTATCACAGGATTGTTCTCCAGAGACGGTTCGAACATATAAAAAAATCTCTTGTAGTCGTCCATCCAAACTTCCACCAACCTTGCCGTGTTAATACCATGGGTATCCTTGTTATCAGGGAAAGAATAAGGATGGAAATCCCTAAAAACATGTCCCACTCTCGAACAAGGCACCTACAAAATAAAGATTGAAAAAAAATACCAAAGATCAAAAAACTTGTTACCGTTTCTAATTTTCCCCCGCACTGCCAGATACGGAAAGACATCTCCAGGTTTTCACCACCCCATCCATCCATTTGCTCATCGTATGAGCCGATATCCCAGAAATAGTTACGGTCTATGGCAAAAAGTCCCCCAGCCATTGTCGGAGACCTAACAGGCCTCAAAGTGTCTTTATCTTCCTCCTTCTGGATATCTATCCAAGTGAAGTGTCCCGACCAAGAAAATCCACCCACTTGAAAGCTTGTTTCACCTATCACAAATTGAATTTAATAGTCTCAATTATAAGACGAATTTAAAAACTTACCATTTGTGGAATAAGCGAAAGTATTAGCTTCTATAACATCGATGATAGGGACCAATACTGCTGTTTTATCTTCTTCGATCCTAGATAATAAAGGTTCCAACCATTGTTTCGTAGCCTCGCAGTGAGAGTCAAGAAAAACTAGAACGTCTCCAGTGGCTACACGAGCTCCTTGTAAACGAGCCCTTATAAGTCCCATCCTACTCGAAAGGCGAACTACTTTTATGTTTTGGTCTTTCAGTCTTGTTAAAATGTAGTAGTCAAGGAGATCCTTCAAAGGTTCTACAAATTAAAGGTGTAGAAAAAAAATCATCGAACATACTAAACACTAACCTGTCGTGCTACAGTCGTCAACTAGTATAATTTCCTGTAGTAAATGCTGGGGCGTTTGTAAAATGACACTCCATACAGTACGAAGAACTACCGATAGTAGTTCATTATAAAATATAATTATGATAGAAGCTTTCAATTTGGGGTTGTAAGAGAATTCTTTGCATCTGAAAAAAAATTATTGTGGAATCTACTGGATTAACTTAAAAAACTGGCTACCTTGGGCTTCTTGGGTCTCTCAGTTTTCTATCCAAAGGCATTCGATCGCTCAGGACTGTGTTCAAAGCGAAAATGTTCAACGATTTCTCACCGTACTTCTTATCCTCTCCTTCCAAATAAGCCGGTTCTCCTTCATCCCCCAAACCTGGGATGATCTTCGATTCGTATCCTTGTAAAATACTCTCATATCTACCGGATAGGAGCGCAACTGTTTCATCGTTTTCGTCGAGAATTTTGGTTTTGAAGAATTTGATGTAAACAATGAGCCAGAGTATCAAAGACGAAACAACCAGTATTCTCGTATGTGATTTTTTCAGTCTTCCGCACCTGATCAACATACTGCAGATTTATCACGGCGTTGAGTTTATGAATAATAGGAATAATGCGGAAACTACATTTTCCGATATGGTTTTACGGTTAGAAAGAAGGTGACGTCGTTCGTTTCGTAGGCGAACAGTTGGTTTGGGTCATTTTTCTGGGGAATTATAGGATTCATAAACGATAATCCACAGTTTTGAGTTTCTCATTCAAACTTTCAATACCACAAGTAATCTTATTTTAAAAATTATCGGATGTTTTGAATAGAAAATGAACCAGATTAAATTTGTGGTTAAGTTGAACCCGAAGTGTCAAACTCAAGGACAATCACAGAATTAACTCATCATAATAAAGCCATAGAACTCTATGGGACCATAGAGTTCAATGCAAAAAGCAAAGATTATAGAGCACTCTGAGTACTCTACTCTATAATCTTTGCCATAAATATTGAACTCTATGGTTACCATAGAGTTCAATGGTCATAAAGTATCATAATTGTGTGTGTTCTGTGCTCAATATTCTCGACCATAGAGAGTCCAGAAATTTTGCAGTTAAATTCATAATTTTCAATAATTATTAATTTACTATCGATTTTAATATTTAGAATTAGGAAATGAACAAAAAATTCATTCTAATTGATAAAAAATTATAAAGGTTATGAATAAATTCGACAATTTCTTCTCATTTCTTTTAATCTAATCGTACAAGTTCAGAAATCACCAAAATATCTGAAACTTTTAAATTAATGCACCACTGCATTAAGAGGTTCTGCTTTTATATTGGCAAAGTTCAGTCGATTGTCTATATCTTCATCTATCAATCCAATGATCGCCCTAAAACGGATTATATGAGCTCGTTGAGAAAATTGAAAATGAGAGTATCTGCTTACACATTATCACCTCTTATGATATGTAGTCCAAGCATTACTTGTTCAACCCCTGAAGAAGTAGAGTATACTCGTTCATGAGATTCGTCCAAAATTATGTTTATTGTTTGATCGAAGCCTTTCAGAGTACCCTAAAAGTGTTAGATTGAATTTTTGACAAATCCCGAAGAATGCATACTCACAATGAAATTTCTACCATCTGATGTTATGATTGAAACAGTATCTACAGGAAATGTTAAGGAAAGTTTGAATAAAATATATTCCAATCAATGTTTAAAGAGCTAATTGGAAGGATACGGTTAACAAAAGTATCTAAACCGGAAGACATTGCTTTCTAGGATTTGCAGTTCGTCAGGATAGAACGATAATTGTATACTTTTATATTGTTATTAATTATCGCCTTTTTAAATCTTTAAATAAATTTTTTAGAGGTTAGTCATTGCAACCATAGAAAAAATAATTTTGATCTATGATTGCAACCAAAGAGTAAATTTTTCATTTTCTTCTTTCTTTGGTGCTTCACCATAGTCGTAATTAGGAATTCGTCAAGATTTTTTCAGCTATATGAAAAATATAATCTTAGCAAGTAACTGTATCAATTATTATCATATTATTTGAAAATATTTTGGATCTTTTCCAGGATTTCAATCAATCTAATCATAACTTCTCACAATATTTATTGTGTATGAATATTTTACATAAAAAGTTAACTATATAGATTTTTTTAAATTCAAAATATCATACCAGTCATACTTTATTCAAATGAGCATTATTTTCATGGCATTTCAGGTAACTTAAGTGATTTGTATCAAACTCACATAACTGACACTTGTGTTTTTTCAACTTCTGATGAATCGTTTCGATATGCCTCTTTAGGTCTGGCTTTAAACATGTAGCATACTTACACGAATGATATTCATACTCCTTTATGTTCATATGGACAGATTTTATATGATTCCTCAATTGGCTTTTATCACTCGTGCCATAATCACAGAAGTGGCACTTGTGGGTCATAATATACAAATGATTAGTTTTCACATGTCTATCCAGGTTACCCTTATTGTTGGTAGCATAATTACATAAGTCACACTTACGATCTTTGATTTTGGAATGAACACATCTTATATGCTTGTCAAGGCTACTCTTTCGATTCGTTAGGTTAGGTTAGGTCGTAGAAATAAACATGGTTTTATCTTGATCAATTCTGGAAGGTGAGCTACTGGACCTATTGTGTTCATTCTTGATTATGTATTATTTCGGTCATGCACCTCTTCTACATCAACATCTTCTGAAACTTCTAACTTCACTCCACAATCAGCACTAAAACGAATCCAGCTTTCTGAGTCAAGTAGATGTAAGGAATGATAGAGGAACACACTTACTCTCCACTTGAAATATTGTTCATGCCCCTTTCTGTATTTTTGCAGAGAAGTTCATTTCAATCCATTATTACTTGAGAAAATCCATGGGGAAAATTAAATCTGGAGTTCCATAATATCGACGTTTCACTTATTTCAAGCAGTAAGAACAATGAGGAATCTTTGATAATACCTTCCAGCAATAATAATAACAATAATTTTCAACACTTATAAAAACTGCACTTTTTTGAGTTCACTGAATAAAAATATTAAACAAAACCTATAAGATTACAGAGACATCTTACAGAGACCTCTTTCCCTTTCTCTATGTAAGATTACTCTGTACTCGGCACCACAGAACTCGAAAGAATTTAATTTATTTGTGATCTGCAACACAGAACACTCATATACAAAAAAAAATCAATTCAGAGCTTAGCAATAAATGCAAAGGTAAGTTTGTAAGTATTTTTTTGATTACTTGTTAATTTTTCAGCATAATAAAGACTATGAATAAAAAGTGGATGCCCATACCATTTGCCATGAAAGCAATTCTGTGGAAACCACTTTCTCTGGTTTACTTTCGCAAAGCAGTCAGATTTTCAGACAATCTGTTAGAATATCCGGAAAAAACATATTGGGAAAACTAGTTTTCCACTCAGGCACAGCAAAAATGAGTGAACTGGTATGGGGAATTAAAAACGGTGACTTGGACCAAGTGAAAGACATCGTTGAGAAAAAGGTTTCTAGTGAAAAACGCATCAAAAGGGAGTGAATCATAGCTAGTTTTTCATTTTCAGGCTATAAATTTGAATGAGCAAATTGACGGTAGGCCCCCAATCCACTATGCCGCAGATTATGGACAGAAGGACGTTATAGAATATCTCATTTCTGTAGGAGCTAATGTGAACGTAAGTTTTGTAAATTTGATGAATTTTTGAGATAACCTTAGCTATCTTTGCATTTGTAATTTTCTAATTAGTTATGGTATGTTGAGCTGATTAACTGTTGTCTGGTTTCATTGTTTTATGTATGGAATGAGATTCTGAATGCTCAAACTCTTCCATATAAGGAGTTTGTGAATATTAAATTTTTTTTCAGTCCACAGATAAACATGGTATTACCCCAATTTTGGCTGCTATATGGGAGGGACATACAGATTGCGTAAGGCTTCTTCTTGACAAGGGTGCCAAAAAGGATGGCGTGGCCCCAGATGGCAAATCTTACTACGAGTCGGCAGAGAACAACGAAATCAGAGCACTTCTAGCTTAGGCTCCAGGCTTTATCGAAGTCCATTTTAAATCGTATACTTAGAGTTTCATGGTCAATATTTTATAAGTTCTGATGGTTTAAAGAGTTGAAGGTCGTCCGATTACCTATCAGTTTCGAAAACATTTGATTTTAAAAGTACTAACAAATTACAGAAGTGATATATTTTGAAAGTTTTTTCGGGAGTTCTGCGACTTGGAGAAGTTCTAAAAGATGTATATTTATATGTAATTTAACTCTCCCAAAATGAGGTGGTTCGTATATTTATCGTGAGTTGCACGCTCAAATTTATTTATTTTAATTCGATTTATATGTTGAAATATATAATGGGTATATTTTCTTTATGACTGTAACGACAGGATTCAATAAAGAAATTTATTCTTTCACAAAACTCTCATTTCCCAGCAGTGACGAGCTTGAATTTTCACAATTTATTAATCAAATCTGTTCAATGAGTTCCTACAAATAACTATTTTAAAAAATGGGAATTCTGTTCATCGACTTGTTGCGTTCTCGTAAGTTGGCAGAGATTCCTCATTTTGGACCTCTTCACTCTGGTTCTGACCGTCATTTCCATTAGCTCTTGAATTCGTTGATGGTTTTTGAGGCTTGGGCATGAAGAGGGCCTCATCGTAGCAGGGGAGTCCGTTGGGTTTCGGAACATTGAGCGAACAAACGCTGCTATCTACAGGACACTCTATATCTGGATATCCTGATGAAAAAATCAGAGTACTGCCGTTGAAAAGTTCTTTCTCATCAATTTGATTCATTTTATAAGATGAGGTAGTAATGTCAAGTGTTAACGCATCCACCAATTTATCGGATCGGATTAATTAGGCGTATCTCCTAATGATGTGGATAAAATGCGATAAATAATGATGAGTTGCGAACATAAAACGTTTTCCTAATCGTTAGACTAGCTGTATCATAAAATTTTCGTGAAAAACGTGGATTTTTATGTAACGATTGCCTGCTGCCATCTACCTGATTCTGTTTGAAGTTATCGACACTCGATGATGAAAATTCTTTCGGCGACTTCATTTAACACTCGTCGAGTCACTGGACGCGTAATGAGAAGAATTTAAAACGCAAATTTAAAAGAATAATGACGATTTTTCTCCACGATCTAACGTTTCCAACATTTACGAGTAAGAAAAGTCGGTTAGTTCAGTCAGCTTTCCATAGATGTCGCTACGTGTATCGGATTTAAATTTCAAGTGTAAAAAACGGAATTTGAACCGAAACCTGGCCCAAACTTACTGATTCTGTACTCTTGAATCAACTGCTCTAAAAACTGATCAACGTTAACGTTCTCGATTTCGTTCTGAACGGGCTGATGGGACGTGGGGGCTAAATTCTGGGCGAAACAGCGTCTCCTATTGTGCTGGTGAACGATCTGGTGATGCTGATTGTTCCTCCGCTTCTCAGCGCCCATGCAAAACTGCGACAGGAAGTAAACAAGGACGACGAAGAACACCACGGGGCTCCTGCAATCATTCAGAAGTCTCAACTTTGGAAACCGACCATTCTCACCCTCACCAAAACTGCCAGGACTGCACGTTCCTCATGGAGTAGCCTGCGCAGCAGCCCTGCAGACAGCAGACCTCGTAGGTGTAGCACACATATTCGATGGAGGTCTTCGAGTTCAAATTCAGGGTGCAGTACTTGAGATGGGGCTGAAATTTCGTCAGGTTGTAGGTGGTGGACGCGTTCCTCTGTATCCTATCGCGAAGGGTTGGGGGCGGCATTTTGTTGGATTAATTTCGACCAGGAGTGACTTTTCGGGGATGGAATTTTCATTTTGACAAAATGAACAAATGTCCGTTGAAAATCGTCATTATTGAAGGATAAACGTCGCTCAACCTGGTATCTTGATGAAAAAATCAAAAAAATCTCGGTTTTTTCCCTTAAAAATTCATTTTATTTCATATCGAACAGGTAAAATGAAATGAGAGGATAAAGTAACTAATTTTATTGTTGGTTTTCATAATACAGTAAAAAATAAATTAAATAGTTGATTAAAATCGACCTCGAATTCCGACAATTCATAAAAAAAATTCCCACTCAATCATTTGTATAGTTTTGATATAACTTCATGGGCGTGAAAAATTTATATAAAATGAAATTTTTTTATCACAAACACATGATATTGCAACAAGTTTGCTTCGTCTGAGAGGACCAGAATATTTTCCAGAAAACCGTTGTTGAAAATCACTTTTTTTGGACAAAAATCAGAGCAATTCTCTTCCTCAAAGATAAGTGTGACATTCAATTCAGTATTTAAACACTACAAAAACTGAAACGTGAAAGGTACCATCATAAAATAAGGATCGATATACAGAATCTTTGGCGAACCAATCCAAAAATGTCAGGTTTTCTTTGAGTAACACGAAACAGATCAGATAATGTCAATCAATTCAACAATAATATTATTCAACAGCTATAGCTTTTCTAAAAAATAAATATGTTATTTCTTCTGCTCCTACTTAAATACTATGTACAAGCCATCACATATCATTTCGATATATTTTATATTTGCTTTTTTAGAAAAGCCCCCAGGACGACGCCCCCAGAGAAGTATGCAGCACGGATTTATGATTTATCATCACGAAACTTAGGGAAAAAATTCATCGGGATACAGCAGAACATAGATCATGCCAATCGCTTTATTATTCGATAGTGGTGAAAAAGTAGTTCATTTGTACCAAGTCTTTGGATTGTGGAAAAAACAAATTAAAATTGAAAAAAATGCATACAAACTTCCACGCTCTACTGTATCATGATGAAAAAAAAATAATCATATGGTAAAAGTTAAATTGAAAATTACTGGGATAACTTTTGATGATTAAAAATTAAAGATTCCATCTCGAATCTTTCTCTAAATGAGTCGATTTCGATTGGCGAGGTGAATCAAGAAACAAATCCAAAAATATGCAGTTTCGAAAAGGTCAAAATTAGAAATCCCATACAGGGTGAGTCCGAAACTACTGGACATTCTTGAACATTGATTTTGGTCAGTACGACCAGAAATTCAGTTAAATTACATGCTTAGCAGCTCCAATTCATCCTTTTGACTCACCCACAAACTCGAACAGATAAATAAAGGAAAAAAAAAACAATTTCGAAGCAGTTCAGGTACAAAACGCATACTCCATTCCACTCACGACCCACCCAAAAATCTGAACTTTCCTCTGACTCCCTCGAATAGGAAAGATAAAAAAGTTTAACCTAATCGGGTGCTTTTTCGCTTCGAAATCCTAACCGCAACAACGAAGAAAAATACCAATCTACGATAAATCTCTAAAATACCACTTTAGGTCGGAATTTCTAACGTTAATTCATCCTTATCTCTAGGAAATACCGAATCAGCATCAACTAAAACTACTTCCTTCTGCCGTTGAAAGTCGGGTGGACCAAAAGATCAAACGAAGCCATCGTAACCAACACAGATCGAGGAATACGGATAAAACTTTGTACTTACATCTTTATTTCTATGATTATCCGACAGATTAATAGCTAACCTCACTTTTTGACGTTTCTCACGTCACAATGCAAGCGAACCACAGATCGACATGTTTGTGGAGGCTACAATGCCTCCGTTCGATCCAGAAGAAGGGCGACTGGCTGAACCGAGGACCGTTGGAGGTAGAGAGATAGAGAAAACCACTTTTATACTTATATCACATTAACATTCATCGCGGGACACTTCTCTGGCCCGAGCGCCCACTCAACGATCGGAGAACACAAAATTAGGACGGGGAGTACCGTCTTATAGGATGGCGGCGTTCTCCATCCCCCTGTTGGGTATCAGGGGGCTCAGGGTGCCCGCTACTTTCTGCCCTTTCTCCACTTCGTAGTGTGTATCTAGAGGTATGCCTGCAAAACAACGATAACCTTTAAAGTTACAGAATTTGAATAGACGATACAAAAATCAATTTACCCAAGCATTTTCCGCAGATAAAAAAGAAAAAATCGCAATACTTGAATCATCGACTCACCAACTCACTTATCGTCTTATTTTTTTCACCAGAAACTAAGAAATAATCGAAAATTCTGGACCACTCGTCCGAAATAAACCAAACTGAAATAAAAAATAAAAAAAGCTCGATGCCAATACTTACGATACCTACCGGATTCTGTCCTCTTGGAGGTCGGTATAAAAGAAGCGGTAAGCAAAGCACAAATGACTAGAAATGCGCCGAATACAAAAGGGGGGCCTGGTACCAGCTGAAAAACGAAAAAAACCTTTAAAAAGATCGAATCCAAGACAAGCAAAGTTTCAATCACCTGAGAATACGTTTCGAAGAGTGCAGGGGCTTTATTCTTGACTTCGTGATTCTCCCCCTCGTTGAGATCCACGTGGAATATGTAGAAAATCAGACCGTACATCGCTGGACCTAAACCGTTGCAGAGACCTCTCATCCCCGTGACCATCCCTTCAAAAATACAAAATCCCAGTTGGCATACATTTAAAACTGTCAGATATGTCAACCTGACATTTCTCTGATAACAAGACCATAGAATAGTTGTTTTTGTTTGATAAAACTCACCCTGCACTACGCCCTGCTTATCCGGGGTGCTATGGATCGATACGAAAGCTGATATGGCAGGATAGGTTATGGAACTCATCGATGCGAGGAAACCGGCTGCCCACATCATCCACGTGGTGGTACCGAAACCGTACCACAGCAACTGGAGCATCTCGAAGAGCAGTCCCAACATTATTGTATGCTTACAACCTAGGTTTTTCATTAGGGCGCCTATAAAAATTCAGATGGTTTAAACGCAAGAAATTTAAAGAAAACCACTGAAAAATAAACCGGAAATAGGTTAAATCGGTTGTCATGAAGCTAGGTTAGGTTAAACAATCACAGAAGAGGTTAGGCTAGTTGTCATGAGGTTAGGTTAGGTTAGACGTTGACAGAAGAGGTTAGGTTCGAAGAAATGATCAGGAAAGACTCACCTAAACACAACTGAGCCAAGACGGCCAAGAGCCCGACCAGGCCGACGAAAACGGCGACCATGGAGGCGCTCCACCCCATGACCAGCTTCAAATAGACGAAGATGCAGCTGTACTGTCCGGCCTCGGGTAGATACGAGAGGAAAACGGTGATGCACAGCAGCAGTATAGTCGGATCCTTACCCACGTTCCTCAGCGAGGAGAAGGGATCTGCCTGCTCCCAGCTGATGGGGGACAGCCTCATCTTCTCGGGGAGACTCTCCGGAACGGCCACCAGTATGAAGAATACATCCAGTATGGCTACAGCCGTTGCCAGGGCCACCACCAAAGAAACTGACCACCTAGAACATCTAAATGTAAAAACAGCCTACAAAAGACTCCGAAAACTCACCTCTCCATCAAATAGGCCCCCAGAGCGGGCGATATGACCATGCTTGCAGCGAAAGTGGCGCTGACCAGTCCGTAGGCCAAGGACCTGTCTCTTTCATCCGTAACATCGGCAACATAAGCAAAAACCACGCTAAAAGTCACGGCAAAGACCCCAGAAATGCTAATCATGGCGAAGAACCAGAAATTGTTGATCGTCATCAGGGGTATGGGTAGACAGGTGAAGAAAACAGTGACTAAAAGGAACAATTTGCGGCCACACACATCACTCAGGGCTCCAACCTTAAAATATTCGATTTCATCAATGCTGAAGACAAGGATATCACTGTTAAAGACTTACCAATGGTGCACTTAAAAACGACAATATGCCTTTGATGCCCATAATGAGTCCGTTCATTAAAAAAGTGTGGTCTGGGAATGTCGTGTTCAAAACTTGAATGAGGGGCATGGTGAGCAGCCCCCACGCAAAAAATTCCAGAAAGATCACCACCAGGGCATGGTATAGGCTGGGCATCCCTATACCAGAGTTCTATAACAAAAAAATGCGTTGAAATTTCACAATCACAATACGACAGGAAAAATTTCTTCAAGTTACTTTTAGTTTTTTAAACTGGAGCATTCTCATCACCAGAACTATTAAAATTGTTCTAAATTTTATTCCATCCCATCTTTCTTGAGCTAGAATGAATGCAATATCAACAATGTTTACAATTTTGTTCCATATGCACCCAAATAAGTGATTTAACCACAAAAATATTGTTATTTAAAGATGTGCATACCTAAATAACCCTTTAAACCTCAATCAAATAACTAGTAATTAAAGCGGTACACCTACGACCAAATCAAAACTGGAATAAATCAATTGTTCAACGGTATTTCAAGATAAGAGTTGAAATAAGTGTCGTTTTAAAGGTAAATGCCTGAAACGTATTGTTTTCCAATTTCGGTAATAACAAATAAAACACGTAATATTGTTCATTCATCCCATTATATTTTCATTCAATAATAAAACTGGAAGATAGAAATGACGTGAACGATTTTGATCGAATGGATAACAAATCCAACAATGAAAATCCGCAAAACCACATCCCTATGAATCGTGAACGCTATAAAAAAAGAAAGTTTCCTGAAAGTTACAATTTGGCAATAAAAATAAAAATTGACATGAAAATATCACGTTTTCAATTCTTTCCGCTACGAACATGGCTATAATTTCGAATTGGACGAGAATTTTACGTTCACTGGTTTTTAAATTCAAATTCTGATATACCCACCTGCTGTTATCAGGTCATTTTTCGATCTAACATGAATTTTCCTGAACCCACTTACGAGATAAGATTAATCGCATGACTGGGTGCGTGAACAATGAGACTATAATATATACCAAAGAAACGAAGAAAACTGAATGATTCAGGTGAAAATTGATTAAATCTACTGTTATAACAAATAAAACTCACCGTCACTACGGCATCTTTGGCTATTGATTTTCTGGATCTTATGATAATCCCTGCTACCCTTTTCGAAGGTTTCGCCTTCATATTTGATTGAGTGTCTAATAATGCTGCAAAAACGTAGCTAATTGCATTGTAATATCGAAATCATTTTTGGTTTAATCCAATATTTTTGTAACTGACAATCATCACTACTGCTATAACCTTCTGTTTAACAAAATTCACCATTTGTCCACCACCGTCGATCGCGCACATCGACATGAATTGACGGTTAACTTGACATTTTCGCTGAAAGATCTATGACAACAAAACTACATGGTGGATGCGCCAAATATCTCTATATTTACGACTAACGCATCCACCACTATATCAGTAGTTAATTTTGTTTATTTCATAGATAAATCATTGGAAATTCACCTAGTTTCATCATCAAAAGTTGATTTAATATCGCACTGAATTAAATAACAATGAATTTTTTTGAATAAAAATCATTTGAAATCGAGCAAGTATATTTTTAAGTGAGTAAAAGAAATAATCAGAGTATTTCTATGGTTGCTACAAGGTTTCTGGCCAAAATTTTACAGTGAGGTTAAGTTGACATCAATTTTCGCGGTAGCAGTTAATTTTATCTGAAATCTTTGCAGATAATTAATGTTTTGGTAAAGTTTGATTTGTTGAGAGTGATCACTATCCAAAATGAAAGATAAAATCAAAGTTACGAACGGGAATGATTCCTCGATCTCCCACAACCTCACTGAGGAATCTGGGGACGAAGCAGACGAAACTTCAAGTGTAGGAAGTAATTCCACCACCGATACGACTTCCAGAAGTGCTACACCCACAAATAAGTCCTCGAAGAGAGGAAAAAAACGAAAGAAGAAGCTGAGTATCATCAAACCCCCCAAACCATTGTACACATTCCGTTGTAGCATCAAAGAGGATCATGGTCAACCTCTGTTTGGGGCCCAGTTCAACCACCACCTCAAAGAGGGGCAACCAAAGATATTTGCTGCTGTAGGAAGCAATCGTGTCACTATTTATGAATGTCCAGAGCCCAATGGTATCAAACTGGTTCAGTGTTACGCTGATCCTGATCTGGACGAAAACTATTACACTTGTGCATGGACTTACGACGACGAACAAGGAAGGCCCCTTTTAGCTGTGGCTGGGTCTCGTGGTGTGATTCGTATTCTAAACCCAGCCACTATGTCTTGCATCCGTCACTACATAGGTCACGGACATGCTATAAACGAATTGAAGTTTCATCCTTGTGATCCCAATTTGTTGTTATCGGTATCGAAAGACCATGCTCTTCGACTTTGGAACATCAAAACAGACGTTTGTATCGCTATTTTTGGTGGCGTTGAAGGGCACAGAGACGAAGTGTTGAGTGCAGATTTCGACATATCCGGTAACAGAATCATGTCTTGCGGTATGGATCATTCGCTCAAATTATGGAGGCTGGATACGGATACCATGAAGGAAGCTATCAAACAGTCATATAACTGGAACGCAAATAGGAATAGCAGGCCGTTTGATTCCCTAAAAGTGCATTTTCCGGATTTTTCAACCAGAGATATACATAGGAATTATGTGGATTGTGTTAAGTGGTTTGGTGATTTCGTACTCAGCAAATCTTGTGAAAACTGCATCATTTGTTGGAAACCAGGTCGTTTGGACGATAACAGACTTCGTAAAGGTGAGACTACATCTACAATCATACACAGATTCGATTATAAAGAATGCGAGATTTGGTTTATACGTTTCGCCATGGATTTTTGGCAGAAGATTTTAGCGTTAGGGAATCAGACTGGAAAAATATTTGTTTGGGACTTGGATGTGCCAGATCCAAGTCAAGCTAGATGCCACACTCTGCAACATCCTAGATGCAATACAGCAGTTCGACAGACCACTTTGAGTCGTGACGCAGGTATTTTGTTGTGCGTTTGTGATGACGGGACTATTTGGAGGTGGGACAAAGCCGAATGTTGACTGAACAGAATAAATTAACTTCTGTAGGAAGGAGAGAGGGATGTAATGATTATAAGCTTTTTGCTTAGGTTAGAATTTACCGACTCTCGGAAATATTGTAAAAAGTTCTATATTTATTTTTATTTGTATATAATCTCTAGGTAATCAAAATAAATATTATTAAAAACGTTCGTTTTTTCTCTGTGTAACTCTTTCAATGGGAAATGAAAGACTGCCAAAAAAATTACCCTATTTATTATTTACAAGACACTTAACCTATTTAACATATACAATAACTTAAATGAAATTTAAAAGATTAAACTTTAAATATTAAAGTTAGGGGAGAGAACCAAGTTACATGAACAAAATAAAAACAGTTCATCGGTAAAAATTTAAAAGAATATCCTTCATCAGTTCCTCAAAGATAAATTTGTACTTGTGGACTTAAATAAGCAACCGTTAAACATCAAAATACAAACAATATTAAGACTCTGTGAAGATTTTTGGTTTTGGGAGTGAAAAAGAAATACCTCTCTACTTTGACGGTTTTTTTTTGTCCTTACTGGTGGATATATATGAAAATTCAATTTGACTCTCATCAGTCAACAAATTCTACATTAAAATCGTTGTTTTCTTTGATACACAACTGAGGATCGTGAAAATTGCATCAGCTTCGAAAACCTTCTGATAAATCGATTTTCGAAGCAAATGCCACCAAAAAATTGTTACATCTGCGTTTCTCCCAAGTTCAGATTAAATAAAATATTCGTTTATGGGGGGAAAAACGCAAATATGACAAGGATTACGTTCAACTTAATCTGCCCATAGAATATGAAATTGCGTCAACTTTTTCATGTGTTTGGGTGTTTCTCTTCATCATTTTTGCTACTGAAATTTGATGGACCTTCTAAATCAAAAAGATCACATGTAAAAAAACATGGAATAAAAAGCTTGCGGTCTTCGGTTTCCCAAAGCTAACAGAAACATCCATGAGCTGCTCTCAAAGTAGGGGCATTCTTAATCGTCTGTGTTTATGTCTAATCTGTTTTATTTCTCTATATTTACAATGCATAGTTGGTTACACCTCTGAAAATCAAGATATTATGAAGAAATATTTCTCTAAAGTCAATTTTTCACAAGAAAAACCAAGTTTTAGTGGGTTCTTACCTAACTTAGTCTGTATAAACAATATATTCAGGTTCTGCAACCTCTACCTGTACAAATTGAGGCTGCAGCATCTGTAAATTATTTGGTGCCCGGGATATATTGTTTCTTGACCTGCAAATACGATAAATCATTGAAAATCACTGAATCTTGTGCAATACAACGAAAAATACTCACTTAGCTTTGGCATGTGTTAAAATATGACTTTTTAGATTAGTAGACTGAGCAAACTTTTTATTGCACCCATCAAATGGACATACATAAGGTCTATCACCTGTATGTATCCTAACATGTGTTCTGAAAGAAAAATTTCAATGAGAAATAATCAATTTATCGTCCTCTTCTTTGCTTCGATCTCCAGGTTGGCTTTCATCAGTTATAACGACAAACATGGCCCTTTGATTATATAAAGACTCACCTCAAGTTGAAGTCCAAACTGAACCTCTTTCCACAGCCCTCGAAAGTACACTGAAAAGGTTTTTCCCCCGTGTGTACTAACTGATGCCTTTTCAACTTGGACGATTCCACGAAGGCCTTGCCGCATTCAGCACACACATGGACCCTGGGGCCATGCGTGTGAAGATGTTTGCGCATAGCTGAATTATCTCTGAACATTTTATTACAACCTTTGTGAGGGCAGGCTGAAACCGAGAATTTTATATAATTTTATTCATAACGAGCGCATTCTTCGTGCTGGCCAGCAAGAATTTACCAATTGTCCTATCGGAGCAATCCTGGTTAGGCCTTCGGACTCTTGGACTTTTCAAACCTGGTCTGGCGAATTCGGCCAGTTGCTTTGGATCCGATAAATCTAGACCAGGCATTCCATCTGTAGGAATTTTCTTCCCCGTCATATATTCTTTTAATTCTAGATCTGCCTCAGGATTTGACCCTTCATCTAAAATTGATAATAATCTCTATCAGTGATATAAATGATCGATGTTATAAAATGCTTTATTTCAAATCTGAATATTTCTTTTCGCAATAAAAAGAAATAAAATAATAAACCGGAACGACCCCCATCGAGCGAAAGTGAACGTACCCTTTGATTTTCTATGATTACTGTCATTACTGACTTTTCGGTGACATTAGCAACCTTGACGTTTAAATTGCCAAAATTGACATCTCGTCAATTTGTCGGAGAAGTTTAGAAGGAATTGCATGTTAATCTTGAGGAAATGTTAAATTTTCTTATGCAACAAACACCTGAAGAAACGTATAACACATATTCTTTCAGCAAGGTCAAGTATCGAATGTTTGTAAATAACCCCGATAACGATTTTGTAATCAGAACGATACCTGGGACTAGAAAAACAACACGTAAACCGGTTTATGTGACAAATTTCTACCTAATTTCGAAGAATATCTGAACCTACCGTCGCTGGTGCCTGAAGCCCACATTGTTACCGAAAATTCACCTTCCATGGTTTTGATCTGAACCTGTTTTTGTTCCCATTTTCTGGGTTTTGTTTCTACATGCATATCACTCAACAACATTTCGTTTTCCCTTCTTCCCATTATTCCGCGATTTTTATTCAACGTTCTTTTCTTTTTAGAAGGACCAGGGGACGATTCCACGTATAAATCAGACGAGTCCGGTACCGGGACGTCGTACAAATTTAAAGGATCACCGGAATCGTCTATAATTTCTTCTTGTGTTTCTAAAATTATGTCCCTGTCTTCCAGAGATTGCATTCCCATTATCGTATCACCGCATTCGACTATAGTCTCGACTGCATCGCTCATATCTACTGGAATAGACTCGATTTCCACACATTCCTGTATGTCCGGCTGTATTTCCACTTCGCACATTAAATTTTGGTGATCCGCCATGATTATATGGCTCCCTATTTTGTTTATAAAAGATGGACGCACAATATGGCCACTAACACACAACAATGGCGGACAAAACTAGTTTAATTTCACAGACGCCATCGAAATTATTTCAAGTTCAAGGAAACATAGAACTAGCAAATAACTACTTGGTTATTCTTTTCTCACTCTAACTATCTGTGATAGAGAAGAACAGAACATAAGGGGTTTGTTCGGAAGTTACGATTAGTACAGAAAAAGTGGCGCCATCTACAGGCCAGTAGGAGAAACAAGACATGACCTTTGATTTCTGTCAATTGTTTGGACTATTTAAATTGTAAATAAACAATGGTAATTTTAAATATGTGAGTGGAAAAGTTATTTTCAGCATGTTTAATTTCGACATATTCGTTTGTAATACTTATGAAATATAGTACAAAGTGTATATTTTGAGTTTTTCAACCATCATCCGTTCAGAATGAAAAAGGGAGGAATAATATATCCTTTTACTGTAAAAGTTTTATATTAGCTCAATAACCAGTCGAAGGGCTATAAAAAATTAAGTACAAAGTAACAAATTGGCACCATATGATACTTGTTATTGCAAGAACCCATACTTCCGTTGACAGAAAAGCCTACTTCGTAACTGGAGCCAAATATTTATTTCGAAATCGGTTCAATCAAGGAAATTTTTTTCAGAAAAGGAAATTCGATTTGATATGTGATGTAGAAGACTGAAGAAAGAGTATAATTTATATAAAAATCGTTCTATTGACGTGAAAAACACCAGAGCATTCTCAGTAATAATTTGCCATTTCTGGAATAACATTTTTGTTAGCTTATACGGAAGACTTACTAACCATACAATTTTCATTAAATAAGTGCAAAAATAAATTAAATTGAAGCCACGTCTTAACCTAGATATTTCACAGAAACTTAAATCGCTTAACATTGAATCATCAAAGGTAAGTACAGTATTTATATACAAGATAATACGCCATCAACAATTTAGGAACTTATTCTGATATACAACAATAAACATTTGAGCACTAATGATCGTTATCCATCTAAATTGAATTGATATGCAATTAGAGATAAAATATATGAAATATAAATCAACATTCTATTGCAAGAATGCTTAAAATCTGTAATGAAAAATGGTATTTAACAGATCCTAAAACATTCCTAGAATATGCAAAAGAACGATTGATCACGTTGGATATTGAAGAATAATAATTACTTCATTATTTTCATTTCATGATTTATTACGTGATTTTGAAGAATGAAGGAAAGGCAAACATGAATTCAAGAATAAACTTTATCGAGAATCGCAGATAACGGTGATGCAATTGTTACTCGGATTACCAATAATATACGACAAAAAAAAGTTTAAATCATTGGTAAATCCTTCAGTTCAACAATTGGAAATTTAGATCGATTTCATACCATATGCGTTGTTATTCCAATTAAAAACCCAAAAATTCAAATAAAAAAAAATTGTACATCAAACAAAACGACACACAAACCTCAAAATTGCGAATCTCACCCATAAACCACCAGAAAAAACGTGAAGATTTACCCTTCAAGATCCAACCTAATCAATTGTATCCAACACTTACAACCTAAAAATGTAACGCCAGAGAAAATATAAATATGGATCTTTCCGCCAATGCGAACCTAAAGCTAGAATATTCACAGATTGTAATAGATCTCATGGAAGCACATAAATAGCATTTATAACCTACAAATCAGTCTGGGGTTTCGATCGAGATGATCGGCAGCACTGGCTTCAGAAGATCGGCTCTCTTCATGTAAGCAAGGTCCATCTTCTCTGTCTGCTCTAGTTCGACGCCCTCTTGTCTACGTTCCGGATAATAGGAAATGTTGGCATACTCTTGGAGGCACGGGAATACTCCCAGGATGAACGAACAAAAGTCCTTTCGCATCCCGAACCACCCTGAAAATATTCGTTATGTTTCCAAGATTCTTTATCTGTGAAATTAAAAACTCACATTTATTGCAACCTTTTGCGTTGAATGACATGATTATCAAGGTTACGAATGATATAAACAGAGGACTTGTAACCACTATATAAGATACTTTTATATCGTCGTCTAGTTTATTGGCTAAGAGGACCTGAAATTGATAATTATTACCTCAGACACCAATATTAGGGAAAAATATTACCTGAAATATTAAAATAGGTATCACCAAGAAGGTATAGCCGAGAGCAGAATGAAAACTGGCTCTCCTTTGTTGAACACTGACTTCTGGCGTTCTTATGAGTATGGCGGCAAAAATTATCGTATATAACACTCCAACCTTCAAATAAAAACAACGATACATACAAGTTTTGATTGATTCATAAGATTAAAATAATTCTCACCAAAGATAAACACATCACAATCCATAATGGCACAAAAACGACCTCCCAAGACCAACTGATAAACTGATCTAAACGTAAGGCAAGAAATATGAACTGCAGAACATTTACTGCACAGAATAGCTCTAGCTGCAAATAACCCATATTATTCATAACCAATACTGGATTTAAAAAACCTACCTCAAACGTCCTGTCATGTTTTACAGCCCATATACACACCGCTATGCTAACGATCGAGATAAAAATTAACGGGATGAATACCAAAATCCATAAATGCCTTCCAGATTCTAACTTATCACATACAAGCAACTCAAACATTAAGAGGATCAAATGCAGTGCAAGAGAAATCAGCATAGACTTGTAGTGGATGTAGGCTTCTCCTTCTAGTCTGAAAGGGAATACATATTGACACACTTAATGGGATTAATTAATAACCGAGTACATACCTAAAATGTGGATATCTCCACCAAACATAGCTTCCAACCGAGGCTCCTAGGATAACCAAGCCTTTCCAAACCCATATTGGGGTGAAGACACACCAATAAGACCAAGAGATCACATTATCCAGTTTCAAAGCGAATAAAATTGTAAAAATCAACAAACAGGTATGAACGACGAACTTACTGAAAGAACACATCTTGTTAGCACTTCGGCTGCTGTTAGTCGATTAATACAATTAAAACCCAGAGTTTAAAACCAGTTGAAGGGAAGTTATGCAAGACATTCAAAAAAGGGAAAAACTAGTATAACTCATGAGTTACGCAACGTATTAATCATCAGACGTCTCACCTCGGGTTAAAATCTTGAAAAACATTCAGCAAATTCATTTCGTATGAATTTTTGTTCAATAAAATAATATTTTGAATTCCATGTTTATTTTGCTATAAAATTGTTACTCATTTGTCAAAATGTGACATTTAGAGCAAGGTGAGTAGTTCATTCGACCTAAAACCAACATAAAAAATTTAAATTCCCAACGTCAAAAGATCGAAAACGTCAAATACGTTTTTTATCAATCTGGCATTTAGATTAAAAATGTAAATACGTGTACTGTTACTGATATATTTGTTTACCTTATATCAAAGACTTTTGCAATCGTTTTTATGAAGTGTTTGCAATTTTCGACCACTTTCAATACATACAAATACTCTAGTGAAAGTTATAGGTAGTCGAAAATCAAAAAATATGGAAGAGACATTTATGTTGATATCTTTGGTGTTGGTTATGTTAATAGGATCGTTTTTATCAGGAAATATACCCCTGTTTTTCATATTCTCAGACGTAAGTACTTCACAATGCATAAATACTCTAAAACTCATAAATCTCGAGAATTCCCCCAAACATCCCATTTCATATACAAATTCACTATTACTTTCTTATTTCGACCACTTTCACTGGATGAAATTCATAATTGACATGAAATTTACGAGTTTTGAGGAAATTGAATGATTTCTTTTGAAAAATACTCAGTTTATATTCAAATATTGTGGTTTTAATGTTTGGGAGATTCTATTGTTTCACTAGATGAAACCGCCTGTTTATTCAATATTTTTAAGTTTCATTATTGTTTAGAAACATTCTTTAAGTTTTATCTTCTCTAGCAGAGAACTTTTCTTGAACTTGATATGCCAGTTTGATAAAAAGGTGGATGCGCCGCCAGAATGGAAAAATTCATTCATTTCGCTATCTCGTATTGAAATTTTATTTAGGTACGACTGAAATTGAGTGAATATATCACTGAATCATTGCCCTAACCGTATTGTAAGTCCGAATTCATGTACGTATCACCAAAGTTCAAAATGATGAACCAAATGGTGAAATGGTGGATGCGCCCATTTCGAAAATTAAAATTCTCGTCGATAGACCCAGATTTTCCGAGTTTTCAGGGGGTTTTCCTCAATGGTTTATCACGTGTTCTGCGAAAATCACCGTGAGCGGTTGTTTTCATTGTGCCGGCCCTGACTTTGACGAGTGTTGGGAATTCATTGTTTATATGAGACGGTCAAACATAAACAAAGCGCATTCTTTTATTCGCTCAGTAGCTTCGTTCGCAGGTAGACATGGTAGAAGGTCTAAATTTAGCTCTCCTTAACGCGGCAGTGTTTTTGGGGCCCATGTTGGCGGGTTTCGCAGCCCTGTTCATGCCAGAAGTAAGTACCGCCGTTTTTTTCGAAATATCGCTAAAAAAGTTTGTAATTTAGATATTCGTCTGGTATTAAACGAGAAAGAGTTAGGAATGGAATGTTAGCAATGTTTTTGAAAGGAAAATTGTTTTTGCGATCTGTTAAATCTAGAAATTAGCTTGTTGCATTTTGTGAAATAAGATTCTTCCAAATGAAAAGTTTTTGGGTTCTTAAAACTTCGGTCATGATTTGAAAAAGGTTTTCAGAACTGGAATAATAACAGATACTAATCAGATCTTAGAATAAGCTGTTGATAATGGTTCATTTTTGTCCTCAATAGTTTAATTCTCTTTCGAGTTTCAACCAGATTTTATTCAAAACAACCCAATCGATATTGTCGTGAAAAATCAAGGTTGTACAGGTGTTTACACAATGAAACTTTTGCACGAAGTTCTACAATGGTACAGTTGAATCTATCGATAAAAAAAAACACGAAATGAATACCGTTCATTCTTCTACTCGATCTTTTCTTAGTTGATCGTCACGTAGTTTCCCAACTATGAAAAGTAATCGTTCTCTTTGAAATCTATCGATGGCAGTCAACAATTACCGATGATAAAATCCCCGATTACGAAAACAACAGGTTCTGAAGCTGCAAATACCGATTTGCAATTCAAAAGTGAAGTGTTTCTTCGAAATGATTCTGTTTTTATTTTAGATGTATATTTGCTTGTCTACCTACGAGGGGCGACCAAGAATATAGACTAGTTTCAATGATTTTCTTCGAATTTTATTTCGTCATGAATTCGCTGTAATTATTATTCCTTGATTCTTGCAGGACAGACTGAAGAAGATAACGGTTTTCGGCGCTGGCCTCTTGATAGGTACAGCGTTGGCTGTGATCATACCTGAAGGCATAAGGGCATTGGCGATAGAAAAACCACACAACCACACAGTCGAAGAGGATGACCACAGCGACCCCTTTGGCCCCATCGGAATCAGCTTAGTTTTAGGGTTTATCTTCATGCTACTCATAGATCAGGTGAGATATGCCGGTGGGGTTCCCCAGGGGTCAGTCCTCGGTCCCCCGTTTTTCTTCTAGTTTATCTAACTTAACATTCTCTGTAGATTTTCCAGAACAGGAACGAGAACGTCAACGGGCCTGAAAGGATAAACACTGCCACCATCGGTCTGGTGGTTCACGCAGCGGCCGACGGTATAGCCTTGGGGGCTGCTGCCACCACCAGTCAGACCGATGTGGAGATCATAGTTTTCCTGGCCATCATGCTGCACAAGGCCCCTGCTGCCTTCGGCCTAGTTACTTACCTGATGCATTCCGGAGTTGAAAGGTGAAAGGGAAAATTTGAAATCTTTCGAATTTCAAACTATCCGTCTGTTTTAGGACGAAAATAAGGAAGCATCTGTTGATTTTCTCCCTGGCTGCCCCTGTCTTGACCATCGTTACTTATTTCGGCATAGGACAGGAGTCCAAAGAGACCCTGAATCATTTCAATGCGACAGGTGAGGTCAAATCCTAATAAGTTTAAGAAAATTACTTGATCGTTTTCCAGGTATTGCTATGCTTTTCTCGGCTGGTACTTTCCTGTACGTGGCAACGGTGCACGTCTTATCCGAGCTGATGCAGAGCTCCCACGACCATTCTTCGTACTCGAAATTGCCCACCCTGGAAAACAGCAAGCCCTCTTCGCTCCTGAGACCGATGGATCTGTTTGTGCTGGTGCTTGGATCACTGACGCCCCTGCTGCTGACCCTAGGTCATCACCATCACTAATTTGATCCCTTTAACCGGTCTAGATCCAGAATTTGGTCTTTCTTTACCTTTTAAATCGTCCTATTAGACTTAACGGAAGGACGTTGAACTAAATTAATCAGTTGTTGAAAACAGAGGAAAATGAGTTTGATTATTATTAATTTCACGTTATACCCAGTGATTAAATTAATGGAGAGTACCGGTGAAGCGTTTAAACTCATTTTTTTTCTGATAGATTTTAAATTCTCGGTCGGATGGAACATTCTGTTTTGTGATATTTTCAAAGGTGCTTCTATATTCACCTTACATTAATTCCGATTTAATGGACTCTTCAAAGGGCAAATGTAATTAGTCGTCATGATTTCTTAAGGTTAATTTCATTTTAGGACGTCAGAGAGGAAGATTGTCGAAAGTTGCAGAGACCTAAGGCGATGTTATAAACGAATAATTCAATGGACTTAAACTGTGACGATTGATTGTTTATTTAGTCTAACTGCAAATCGACAAGGTATCTATTTTATAATTTTTGATATATGTGATTTTCCTATTGAACCGCATATCGTTGTATGTGTCAAAGTTAAAGGAGCCCTATTTATACCACACGTTTGATATTTATTTCCTGGCGTTCCTTTAATCCCAGATAAATCCGGTTTTTTTTTTTGGACTAGTCATATTTCTACAAGAATTATACACATAGTTTCCCAGATGATTTGGAGGTGTTTCTCCATGAATAATTTTTTATTCTACTTGAATAAACCGATTTTTACAGATATTGTGTTTGATTTTCTTAATTATATTCGATCAGACATAAATTAGTAATACATTTTTAGTAACGACGAAAACATCATTCATCATTATCTTCATCTTCAACCAAGTAGAGAAAAGCATCCTCCTCATGAGTAGGAAATAAAAACCTACAAGAAATATCGAAAACATTACTTTATCCAATTTTTCATATTGAATAACTTACTCAGAACGTTCAAATACTTCCATATCCGGAATTTTGAAATGATCTTCGTCCCTCATATGCCGCCTCAGTTGTTCTAATCCTTCGAAATGTGCATCGCAACATATACATTTGTGACCAACCATCTGCCTTCTTATATAATTGATCAACTGTATCTTTTGGAAGAAAGTGAAAGATTTGGTCGATTCTTCAAAATCAAAATCGTGGGTGGTTTTCATGTGTTCACAATGTTTATTTATGCCGATCTCTTTGTGTTGACAGAAAAGACAGGTTATCTGGCCTTCTTCTTCTTGCCAATCGGAATATTCTTCGTCTGAATTAGCCTGTTCGCCTACGGTTACAGCGAATTTATCGTTTTCCTTTTTTATATCGTGCCAGTCTTTTCCGTCTTCCAGATAATTGACCATGAAAAATTTATCATACTCTTTGTTCTCATGATTTATCCTTTTATGCAGTTTTTTCCTCATATGCTCTTTCAATGTGTGACGTTCGGGAAATTTCTTCTCACAATATAAACATATAAGATCATTGAATTTTTTCTCGATTATTTCAATTAATTCTTCGATAAACACCAAATTATGGGGGTTTCCCAATTGTAAATTGTGCTTAGTAGACAGGTGTGTAAGAAAATCCTGCCTTTTTCCTGAAACATTTCGATTAACACCTTGAAACCACTGAATTACTGAATCACTCACCTTCAAACTCTAATTTGCAATATAAACAAGACTTCATATATTTTTCATCTGTCCTTTCAAATTCTTGAACTTTGAGTAAATAATTTAATCTCAATTGGTGCCTCAACTCCTTATCGTCTTTGATCAAGGATGAGAGAAAATAGTATTTTTTATCGGTAGAGTCAAAACTGACAGATGGAATTATTTCCTCCATGGCTCTACATTTGAACTTGCTCCTCCAAAATTGAATGTACCTAAAAGAAACCTATTACCATCAATCAATCATTTCAACTCGAACAACCTACTCTGTCAGGTAAAATATGTTCTGTACTTCTTCGATAACTATACTGTGAACTTCGAAGAGGTGCCTCACAAAAATAGGTAGGCCCTCTTTCACATTGAATGTGTCTTCACACAATAAACAAGGAGTCTCGGAGTTTTGACTGGTGGATTCATCCAACAAAAATGGACCATTTTTTCCTGCAGCAGCTTCTGAAACAAATAATTTCAAAGTCACAATCGAAATAGTGGGTTATTCAGGTTTAACTTGCCCGTTTGATCCTTGAAATAATAAAAGTTATCCATTTCGAATGAAAAATTTATTTATTTTGACACAATAACACATAAAAGTTAGGTTAGGTTAGGTAACCTAACATTTTGACATTTACATAGTGAAGCGGACCTACTCCAGAGATATATATATATCTGACCTACTCTTCGAAGAATAAGATTGATAATGGAAAATCTTTGATCATATTTTTAAATTTGATCTGTGAGCGAACCTCACATTTATTTTTAAAAATGGGCCAGTTTATCTGGGATTTTTGGGCTATAAATGATTTAAAATTCGGTTAAATTATGGCTCCTACCAAAAATAAAACAACAAGTTCTCCCAAAACTGCAGCCTTATCATGGGAGTCCCTACGAAGCAAATACTTGAATAAGAATTTCGTCAAAGAATTAATATATAATCCTAGATATTTGCTACCTACTTGTACCTTACTATTCTTCTTTGAGGTAGTATTGAATATTTTCATAATTGAGAATGTGAGGTACACCGAAATTGACTGGGTTGCATATATGCAAGAAGTCGAAGGTTTCTTGAATGGAACGTTAGACTATAGCAAGCTTCGAGGTAAAATTAACTTATGCAAGATTAAAATAACGTTCTTATAAAGTTTTTTTTAGGAGATACTGGGCCTCTTGTATACCCTGCTGGATTTGTTTACATATATTCAGCGTTATACTATCTAACATCCCAAGGAAAAAACATTTATTTAGCTCAATATATATTTCTAGTTCTTTACCTTTTACAGACGATTCTGAATTATAGAATACACATTATTACTGCCAAAGTGCCTCCATATGCCTTACTAATAGCAACTCTAACGTCCTATAGAATACATTCAATATATGTTTTACGATTATTCAACGATCCTGTAGCCGTTTTCTTTTTCTATTTGAGTATGAATTTTTTCCTGTCTAATAAGTGGCTCATTGGCAGTATCTTTTATTCCTTAGCTGTGTCTGTGAAAATGAACATACTCCTTTACGCCCCATGTCTTCTAATAGCCTACTTGACCAATTTAACCTTGTTTCAAACCTTTTTGAATCTTCTCGTGTGTGCTCTAATACAGTTGATGTTGGGGTTACCATTTTTAATGCACGATTATTGGGCTTATATTAAGGGTAGTTTCGATTTAGGTAGAGTTTTCGAGCATAAATGGACTGTGAATTATAGATTTCTACCTAGGGATGTTTTTGAGAGTCGCTATTTCCACATAGTTCTTTTGCTTGTACATGTTTCATTATTATTAGTGTTTTTACCGCTTCTGAAGAGGTATTTATCAAGTTATGCAAAATTAAATGTAATCACCTCAGACGTTAAGGATTTTATAAAGAAAGAGAAGCAGCAACGAAAAGGTGAATTGCAAAAGAGGAAAACACCTGAAGAATTCGAAAAGATGGAGGATAAAATGAGCATCATTGCTCAGTTATTCGTGCTCCCCTTTTATATAACGAATTTTATTGGAGTGGCACTTGCGAGGTCCTTACATTATCAGTTTTATTGTTGGTACTTTCATTCGATCCTGTATCTCGTTTTTTGTACTAAGTATAAGAAACCTGGCATGTTTTTGTTGTTGGCCGTTGTGGAATACTGTTGGAACGTCTATCCAAGCACTAATTTGTCCAGTATATTACTGCATGTTTGTCACGTTTTCATTATTTATGGTGTTTATAAGAATATGAAGCCTTGATTTGAATATATCTTTTTTGACGACTTTTCATTTCATTTAAGCAACCAAGCTGTTAATTTAGAGGTTTCTTCAAGTATTTGTTGCCATCATCAGGGTACGCTTTAGAAACTTTGAGAAATAAGAGGAATTCACTTTATAAATTTATTTTATAGGAACTGAAACATCTAGAATTTCACAAGTTGAACAACTAAAATAATTCTCTTAAATAGAATTTTCTTTAAGTATCAAATAGTTCACATTTACTTACACTTACAATCACAGAGGTAAACCACTTGAATTTCGAATATCAACGACCAAGCTAACTATACAATCTATATCGTATGATTTATGTGAGAATATAAAAATTTCCATTAACCTATATTGCATACAATCATTGCACTTTCAAAAAACTTTCACATTGCATCAATTTTGGACCTGGCCTATATACACAATGTTCAAAAAAAAAAGCAATCCCCGATATATCCTTCGATAAAACAACTACATTTAGAAAACAAGAATAAAAATCAAGTCAGTTCTTTCAACGGCAGTTTTTCACAACTCAATGTGATACAAATTTTAAATAGGAATTCCCGTTGTCGATAGAATACGAATTTTTAAAGCTATATACAGTCGACGTTAAAAACCGTGATTGATCGAATCTCTAAATACGAGAAAAATATACGCTTGTACTATTACCTGATACCCAGCTCGAGAATCCAACCGATCACAATTTAAAACGGAAATACATAAATTCGAGTCAAATCACTCCATGTTATCACTGGAATTGCTGAAGAAATCCTGACTATTGTCTAAACACTGAAGGAAATCGACTCTGGGAGCCATTTTGAAACTAGACCTGGGGCTTTCAGTCACCCCGCACTCTTTAACGTTACTAACAAAGGTAAAGTCGAGTTCGGAAGTTTCCATGGCCAGAGGATCGTAAATGGTAGACGTGGAAGGTTTGGAAAAGTCCAACGCCATTTGGTTCCTAGTGAAGGACTCTGCAAACCTCAGTCTCTTCACAGTTTTCTTGGGTCGCATCTGAATAGTAGTCAAATGTTCCCTGAAGTACCTATTGAAGAATTTGGGCTTGAAATCGAACTGCAAAAAAAAAGGGATTCAGTGGATACTCAGCGTGTTTCAGATTTGACTTACGTCTTCCGCTTTGCGATCACCAGATTTCTTTTGGTTGAAGTTGAAGGTACGCATGGGTCTGTTTTCCTTGTCGAACTCTGCGATTTGTTCCATGTACCTGCTATCGACTTCTATGTTGTTTGGGTTTATGTGGTTTATTAGGTTAGTATCCATTTCTCTCTTCAATTGGTAGATATTCCTGCCACTGCCGTCATCGCAAAGGATGGCAGGTTGTATTGCTGATTCTTCGTAAAAGGTGATATTGAGTTTTTGAGATGGGGGAGTGGCGAACTGCCAGTCGTTGGAGGAGAACAGATATTCAGGTACTTGGTGCTCGACATCGTCCATACAATCATGCGTTAACTTCATGAAAGTCCCCATGCCAAGAGGATCAGATTTTCCGGTCAGGATGTCGTTCACTCTCTCTATTTCCTCAAATATTCTCCCCCTCAAATTCTCAGCAATGTTCACCTTGAAGTTTATCTGTATTTTGTCCAAAATGTTTCGATTGAAACTCTCAGCTCCACACTGATTCTTGTTGGAAAAGAACGACTTCAGGAAATATATACTGTTGGAGAGGGTCTGGGAAGAGATGATTTTTCTGAAGAGACTTCTAGAGTTTCTGTTCTGGTCGTCTTCAATTTTTTGCAGAAGAGGGAAATAATTCAGTTCTTCAATATTTTCAGATGTTTCGTCGTGTTTCGAAGATTTGGGACTTAATGGTTTTTTCTGCCTTGGGTATTTACGTTTCTTAGGGGTAACTTCAGCATAATTCACCACGTCTTTCTTGGATATCCTGGCAGATCTTCGTAACGACGAATTATGTTGATTGTTACTTAGGAAAAGACTGTGCAGATCTTCTTTGAGTATATTTTCGTTTCTTTTATTTTCTTCCGCTAAAGATCGATCTTTGAAATTGCATATTATAAATTAAGATTGCACGGACCTACCTTCTTTCTTAGCGGTTATCGCTTTGACACCCTGACTAAGAAATCCCGGCAAAACCTGAAAAGATGGTAGATGTTGGAAGACCGTTGAAACAGGAAGAATTTTAGCGGGCAACAAACCGTGATCCGATTGGAGGAAATTTTCGGTCGGATAGTGGTGTCTTTCTTCTTTTTCCCAAGACCCACCTTGAACTTGAAGAAGGTGCTTTTGGGCACCGATTTAGCTCGTTTTCCCATCTTTCTCGTACTTTCGCGGTCTTTGCTCCACTGTCATTTCATTTCCTCTGAAAACGTTGACGTTTTATTATTTTTAACTTGCCTGAGCCTTTCTGACAGAAATCACAGAAAAACGATTCAAAATTCAAATTCAAAAAAGATCACATCCTCCCATACATTTTCCACACTTTTTCCTAAATTTTTGATTTCACACTAGGTATACATCAGTAATAGGAAGTCGAAACACTCGAAAATGAGCGTTAACATCAATTTGAACCTTAGAAAATAATCATTAACGGAATACCTCGGATTTTCTTCCATGTATTCATTTGTTCAAATTTTTGACATAAGGGTAAAAATTGATGGTTTGTAATTGAAAAATTCACGTAATCAAGATAATTAATTAGAAGGAAAACGAGTGTTATAATACAGATAAATTAAAAAAAAAGAAACAGAACTCCTTTCAGTTCACCTGGATTTGAAACATAAAAGATAAAAATTCACGAAAGGAAAATCTGCTAGAATGAATTTTCCGGAGAATATTCTATGAAAAAATGCGCATCGCTCTCATTTTCCCGACGAATAATCCTTTCAAATCAGCGAAAAATCTTTTGATTTAATCATTCAAGTCCAGCGCTCTTTTCAATCCACCGGGAAAACTCGTTTAGCTCCAATTTATCTTATCAACGTGCGAAAAAGCATTGAATTCAATTGACGAAGAAGATTTTAATTGAATTCCGCTTTCTGGAGTAACGTTACTGGAAAAATCGAAAGAGGAAATAAATAAAAATATGGACATGCGCCCCGCAGCACATTTTCCGAGGGAAATGTAGGTAAGTCGGTGGAAATCAATAAAGCTCTGCACAACGTGTGCCCAAAATAGAATTCCCAACTCGGAAAAGTCTCGGAAAAACTCAGATGCATCGAACGCAAATTCCCGACATGGAAAATGTGTTATCGGTCGAGTGAACGTAGTTCCGATGGTGAGAAAAGTCGGATTTCCTATGGGATTTTCCGGAAAATCGCCTAGGTGAACTCGGCATGTTGCTCTCGATGAAAAACTGATTTCTCGGTGCTATTTACAAATTTCCTCCGGGATGTACTACGGGTTACGAATATTTTTTTTAACTCTCGTTTTTGGAGTTTGTTCCTTACAAAAGCCTAACACGGACAATAGGAGACACGATGTGTACATTGCTGGATTTTTCCCATATGGAAAAGGGGTGGAAAACGCAGATACAGGTAAGGAAAGCTTCGAATACCCTTGAAGAAAATTTTACTTCAAGGACGATTTATGTAGGTGGAAGATTGACCTAGTATTTCTTTACACACACTAAAATAAAATAAAAGGAAATGTTGGCATTTATTCATTTCAAGATATAATAGTATGAAATAAATCATAGTAAACAACGAATTTTTTTTCCCGATAATTTTTATTCATGCAGCGCATCCACCAATTGATGCAAAATAAATCATTTATATTTTTGGCAATAACTAACTTGACTGATGGCAATGCAAATGGATGTTTTGAATTTGAAGAAATTAAGACGTATTAGAGCTTCATTTTTCTGCTAGCATTCGTGGGAAACGGTACAGATCCATTATCCATTATGAAAACTAAAATTGAAACAAAATTATTCCTTTTGAAATTGCCTAACACTGTTTATGAAGTTACTGGCAACAGTTTCGTCTATTTAAATATGACTACATTCGTTTGAATATGAATATATCCTGAACATTAAAAAATTTGATGAATAATGTATAGTGAAATTTTGAATTGAGGTTATTATCTTTACAAGAAGTCTATTTTTTCAGGTCGGGGGGTCATGCCTAGTGTCAAACTGGCCTTGGATCACGTCAATGAACATTCTGGAGTACTAAGAAACTACAGGCTTCATATGTGGTGGAATGATACTATGGTAGTAAATTTTTTTTGTTGGATGCGTCAAATTATGAAGTAGGATCAAAATTATTTATTCTTCGAACTGATCTATGACTATTTCTAGAAACAAATACTTAATACTGTATTATTTCCAATTGATTCCACAATTAGAATCATGATTTCCACCGAAAAACATTAGAAATCATAAATAAGATTCCGCGCATCCACCATAACTTAAAAAAATCGAGAAACTAAGAACGCTTACATTTTCTGACAAGTTCGGGGATTAATTTCAACGAGGATTTCCCGAGAGACTCAGGACAAGGTCGGGAAGACAGTTGCGGCGGATTGGGAATTCAATAATTCGTTCCCTGTGTTCCCAACCTTGTCCCAGTCAATCTTCTGGATGCTTGTTTATTTAGGTCCTCCACAGGGACAGTCAGTTTGACCGTTTCAGGCTAACACGGGTTGGATTTCAGCATGGAATTTGTAATTTCACAACTTCGTCCAGAATAAAACGGTTCTAAACCAACATAAAGCATAATTACATAAGTGTCACTTGTGTGTTCCACATGATTTTTTGAATTGTTTCTTGAAAACGCAATTTTTAAGCGCCGATCGTATTTTAAGTGCATTGGAAAAATGTTGTAGTCTCAAATATTGACAAAATTGAAATATATATTTCAGTGCAATGCAGCTGTTGGGGTGAAAGCCTTCTTCGACATGATGCACAGCGGTCCGCATAAGTTGATGCTTTTTGGTGCCGCCTGTACACACGTTACAGACCCCATAGCTAAGGCCTCCAAGCACTGGCACTTGACACAGGTACAAACTGCCTCAATTTGAAAAAACTCACCTTTATCCACCGGTTTTTCCAATCTTTTATGATCGGTACTATAATTTATCTTCACAAATTGTTAATACGAGTTTCAAGCTATCAAACATGGAAAAGTATCACAGAAGTGACCAAAAAAGCTTAGGAAAAGTCAATTTTCTGCACATTTTTGAAGAATCGTTCGTTTTGTAGCTTTCGTATGCCGACACCCACCCCATGTTCACCAAGGAGAATTTCCCAAACTTCTTCAGGATAGTACCCTCAGAAAACGCGTTCAACCCTCCCAGATTATCCCTACTGAAGGAATTCAACTGGACAAGGGTAGGTACCATCTACCAGAACGAACCCAGGTATTCCCTGGCCCACAACCGGTAAGTCCCATCGTTTCCCCATATAATTCTCCAATTAAAAACATTCATTTGCTAGATTGGTAGCTGAACTGGATACCTTGGGGTACCAAGTGGTGGAAACTCAAAGTTTCACCAACGAGGTCAACTCTGCGCTATCCAAGTTGAAGGAGAAAGATACAAGGGTTATTTTAGGTAAGGGGGGTTACGTTAACAAGAAAAGACAGTTTAATCATCCATTTCCAGGTAATTTTAACGAGAAATGGGCGAGGCAAATATTCTGCGAAGCTTTCAAACTGGAAATGTTCGGAAGAAAGTACCAGTGGATAGTTATGGGTACGTATAGGAAGAAATGGTGGACGAGGTTAGAACCGGACCTCAATTGTACCCTAGAAGAACTGGAACACGCCCTGGAACAGACCCTACTCACCGACCTCCTACCCCTTTCAACCAGCGGAGAGATAACGATATCAGGAATAGTAAGTTAATTCAATTCAAACCGAACGGTCGAGAATTCAACATGAAGCTTTTCTCTAAAGACAGCCGAGGAGTACCAGATCGAGTACGATTCTAGACGTGGCAAGGAATACTCGAGATTCCACGGATACACCTACGACGGCATATGGGCTGTAGCCTTGGCCATACAGAACGTAGCCCACAGGATCAAATACTACATCAAGAACACCACGGTGGTGGATTTCCGGTACAGGGACCCCTTCTGGGAGAAACTCTTCTTGGAGGCCTTGAAGAACACCAGTTTCGAAGGTGAGACACCCTGAAAACAAATTTAGGGGTTAATTTCGATTGTTTCCAGGTGTAACCGGACCGGTGAGGTTCTACGACAACGAAAGGAAGGCTAGCATATTACTGAAGCAATTCCAACAGGGGGAAGAGATTAAAGTCGGGGAATACAGTGCTGCCACCCAACACCTAGACCTTACGTTAGGGGCCCCTTTGAAATGGATAGGAAGGTACAGAAACATCGGTTTCCACCACTGTTTAACACAGTCACCCTGTTATTTTTAGGTATCCACCTAAAGATAGGACCCTATTGATAATCGAACACACAAGGGTGAACAAAACAGTCTACGCCATTCTGGCAACTTTAGCAGTTTGCGGCATTATAATGGCATCGGTATTTTTGGCCTTCAACATAAAGTACAGGAACCAGAGGTACATCAAGATGTCCAGTCCCCAACTGAACAATCTGATCATCATCGGCTGCATGTTGACCTACACCAGCATAGTGTTCCTAGGGTTGGATTCAGGATTATCGAGCATAGGTCAGTATTTTTCGAATTTCCCTCGGGAACTTCCAAACCCCAACTTGATATTCCAGAGGCCTTCCCGTATATTTGCACAGCGAGGGCTTGGACCCTAATGGCCGGTTTCTCCTTAGCCTTCGGGGCCATGTTCAGCAAAACGTGGAGGGTACATTCCATATTCACCGATGTAAAACTGAACAAGAAAGTCATAAAGGATTACCAGCTGTTCATGGTAGTGGGGGTGCTTCTTTTCATCGATCTGGTCATCATGACCACCTGGCAGGTTGCGGATCCTTTCTACAGGGAAACCAAGCAGCTGGAGCCTTACGTAAGTAACGAAAAAGTTGTAACTCGAGTTGAAAGCTGTAAAAAAAAAAAAATTTCAGCCTCATCCCTCAAGCGAAGACATCATAATCATACCAGAGAATGAATATTGCGCATCTGAGAGAATGACGATATTTGTCGGATCGATTTACGCCTACAAAGGGCTGCTGATGGTGAGGAACCTTCCTGAAGCTCTAGCTAAATGATAAACTTTCTCATTTCAGATATTCGGAGCTTTCTTAGCTTGGGAAACGAGACATGTATCGATACCAGCTTTAAACGACAGCCGACACGTGGGATTATCCGTTTACAACGTTGCCATCATGTGCATATGCGGCGCTGCCGTTGCTCTAGTACTGGTAGACCACCAAGATGCCATGTTCCTGATCATAGGTGAGAAAATCTCCTTCTTAATGTATAGGAACCGAGCGTTTCGAAGTTATCCATTCATCTGGGCCCATAACCAGTTGGTAGGAACAAAATAACAGCTATTTAAGTAACCTTAGTAGAGTCTCCTTGAATTTTTATCTCTAAAACATAACATTAACGTATTAACACATCAAGCGTCAATTTTTATAGGTGTTTTCGTCCTCTTTTGCACCACGGCCACCTTATGGCTGGTTTTCGTCCCTAAAATGTTGGAATTGAGGAGAAACCCCGCAGGTTCCATCGACAAGAGATGCAGGGCCACCCTCAGGCCCATGTCAAAGACCAGAAGGGACTCCAGCGTCTCAGAGCTGGAGACCAAGATGAAAGACGTCAAGTCTTTAAATTCGAAGTACAGAAAGACCCTATTGGAGAAGGAATCCGAACTTCAGGTATCCATTAAATTATGTAACCTAACACCCAGCTAATACTATGATAAATAACCCGGAAGAATTCTCTTTGAAGCTTTTTTTATCCAGATGTTGATCAGGAGACTTGGGAACGAAGCGAAAGAGATCCTAGAGGCCAGGACGGACTCCCTGAGCGAAACCAACAGGTTGTCCGTGCCCCTGATCAGGAAAGAGGCCCCCAGCGCCACTGAAACCAGCGACTTAACCTCACTATGCAGCCTGAGCTCCCAGGACTTCACCTCCCTGCATCACAGCGACAGCCAGAAGTGAGTACACAAAGATACCCCTTCCGCCCATCAAAACCCGACGATTTTCAGGAAAAGAAAACCGACAATTCAAGAATCCCCCAAGCACAACACCCCAATCACCAACAACAACGTACAGTCTAACCCGGTGGAGCTGGAAACCGAGAAAATCACTCAAAATGGCAACATAGCCAAACAGGTGGCAACGAACATTGTTGTCAAGTCGGAATACCAGAACCCTGACCCGAAGGAGGTGAACTGCACCAAAAATCCAATCCTCGAAGAGATGGAGAACAAGGAGAACATTTTACAGGAAAGGGTTAAGAGGATAGAGGTTGCCTGTAAAACCCCAACTAAAACACCCACACACGAAAGGAAAATATCTAGGGTGAGCGAAATCGACACTGAAATCAACGAGAAAAGGAGGTGTAGCATGAAGAACGAAGGTACTGAGTATAACGAGGACAGCACAGGGTGTCCAAGAAGGGTCAGTATACCCAACGCTAGAGGTACACCCAAGAAAAAACCGGACTGTGGGACACACGTAGTGGCCAAAAGTGAACTCTGGGACACAGGCAATCAACATAGGTGTTCGAAAATTCATCAGAAACCCCTCAAGATGATATCTCAAGACGAAGGTGAGATTTTCGTATAAAAATAAGATAACTAACACCCTAAATTCCACAAATACACATTTGAAAATAGCACAGTATTTTAGATTCTTTTTCAGATGACGTTTACGTGCACAGAACAGTTTCAGAGAGGAACCGTCACAGCCAGAAGAGGGACAAGTCTCCGACGCCCAAGAAGGAGCTCTCCTCGTCCAACATCAGCAACCAGCAGTGCAACAAATTGGGTTATTACCAGTCGACGCCTAACGTGGCCGCTCTGAAGCCATCCATCAAAGCTAAAAGGGACAAATCGATGTACAATGCAACGTCAGAAAGTGAACTGTTAGATCGCGAGATCTTGCCAATTTTTCAAAAACTTCTAACGGAACGTAACAAAAGCCAGCACAATATAGCTTTCGGAAGAAGCTGCCCTAACATTTCTATAAAGTGTGATATTGTTGAATACCTTTAGTCCAGTATCATCCGACTATCGGTTAGATTAAATTAAATTATATTTATTGTAACCCGATTATTTTTTCTTTTCATATCATCAATTGTTAAGGTTCTTTATATATTTTATTGACTGAGTTCTTTCCAAACAGCTTTAATAGAAATTCAAATGATTATATTTATGTAAAACATATTTAAATAACTATATTATTGTTCTAATGTAAATAACCCTCCAGTTTATTACTGAAAGCAGAAAATACACATCATCGACTCAACATTCATTTTATATCTTTGTATAATGAATAGATTTAATTTAGTAATGTTAAATGCTCAACTAACGAATTTCTTCGGCTTTTGCTGTTTATCTATTTGTTAAGTTTGAAAATAGAAGAATCAATGAATTGCGGGAAGTTGAAAAATACTAGCCAAAAAGATAAACACTATCCTGTGTAATTTTTCAAAAATTCCCTATATTCATACTTAAATCCTATTTTATAATCTATTAGCTAGATAATTCATCTCCTATAATTGTATTTTTATTGTTTATACTTAATGATACTGAATGGAGATAATAAACAGATAAAACCTTCTAGAATTTAATCATTAATATTTTTAAAACAATTATGAACAAGGCTCAAGAAAAACCCAACGAATTTCTAAACACATAATTTTATGTTACCTTCAGTATGATAGCTACAGTTCATATATATATACACTTTCCTGTTTCTACGAGGATTTAGGGGGCACCCAGGCTTCTATCTTTGGCCTTGTCGTTGAATAAGGTATGTATTGTTCAGGAGTATTGGTAAGATTTTCAGTGTGGTCTAGCATCCATTTGTATTTAGGCCTAGAGGGGTCCTGATCTGGTGTTAAATCTGTTTTATAATGCATCCAACCAAACCACTCAGCCGGTATTTGACTAGCATCGTAATCTGTACCATATTTAGGGGCATATTCTATCCAACGGTTTCTTCCAAAGAAGAACCTATTGTTCTCAAAGTATTTGTTACCATATTTATCTATTCCTTTCAGAGTTCCAGATTTAAGGTCATCCGATCTGAAGTTAGAGTAAATGAGAATATAATTCTGTCTTACATAACCCTCCTACCTATAGAGTTTATATAATGAGCTCCTGATACCTCCATTTTCCTTCACAATACGAAAAAAATATGCTAGTTTATCAAGGCCTAAAAACTTAGCCATAATATATTAGCTGATTTTTCGGGGTCCTTTTTGAAATAATTATTTTTTATTTTCATTCAGGGAAATGTCAAAATGGAAATTTCCAATTTTCAATTGTGATACATTTGACCTACGCATCACAGAATATTATTAATATTCTGGGAATACTATTTTCAGGCTATTTTTCTCAATAACACTGTTCTGAAAACCGTATATCGGTAAGAGATTAGAAATAATTAATTCTTAAAAATTTTTAATTTGAATTACTTTTAGTAAATTTGATTTAGGTTTATTCAGTGATCCATGGCTCTATGTTTTTAGGCTCATTTTCGGGTAGATCAAAAGTATTTTCTGGATTTTAATGTTTTGATTGTGATTTAAATTTTTAAAAAACTTTCTTATGTTTGTTGTTTCGTCTTGTCTCAATATAAAAGTTAGTGATAATAGTTATTAATCAACAGTAAGTCAATATTTCATCCATCAATGTTTTTATTTCACCAAGTTCGAATTTTATCGTTATCATGCGATTACTGTTTCAACGTATCTTGAAAAAGTTGATTTTATTCAACTTATTCATGCAACAAGAAAAACCTTATTGGAAAACTTATATATAGACTTTATTCCTTCAAATCAATCACTTCTAATTCTCATAAAACATACTTATTACATACCAAAATTTCATCGAGTTATTATACACAACACAACTTATAAAATATAATATTTTATTTATACATTAGAAAATAAGCGAAACTTTGAATCATCCTAATTCTGAGAGGACAGAATCCAAATCATCTTGAAGAGAAGCAGTCTGCTCTTTTTGCTTGTTCAGATCATCTTGCAGTCTTTCAGCGTTGGTTTTAAGCATATAATTTCCTTTCTTCAAGGCTGCCAGGATACTCTCATGTCTTTTGACTCTCGTTGAGTAATTCTCTTTCCTCTTAGTTGGAGGTGCATCTTCCGGTTCACTCATGCTCTTTTCTGAAGCACTATCATCGCAACTTTCCTCGCTTTCACTTTCTTCACTCGATTCTTCCTCTTCCGTCTCCTCTTCTGATTCCTCCTTCTCTTCTTCATCTTCCCCTTCTTCACTTTCGTCGTCTTTCATCAAGGCAGCCATCTTAGTCACCTGTTAAATCCAAAGCGGCTTAAAATTACTGTCCGGTATTGGTACTAGCTACTCACCTCTTTCTGTAACACCCTGTATTTTTTTCTTTCTTCTCTGATGGCCGTTTGGTGTTTCTTGATTATTTCCCTCAAAGCAACTCTTTCCTTTTTGGCATTGTCCTCTTTGTTCTTGAAGTTACGGAGCTTGTTTGTTAGAAGTTTGATGTGTTTCTCTAATTTTTTCTGTTTTGTTTCTTCATCATCGTTTTCACTTTCTTCGCTACTCTCACTCTCTTCTTCTTCCACTGATTCTTCTCCGTTGACCGTACTGATTTGTCTGGCAAGTGATCCTCTTTTACCTACAAGTTATAAATATCTTGAATACAATGTTTACTATTCAAACTGTTTGTTCAGGTACAATACATTTTTTAGTGTACAGTAGATATTGTTATATCATATAAGGAAACGACATATGTATTTATAAAAAAAAATTTTTTTCAGGGCAGAATACTCGTTCACATTGGGATATACAGAAACATTACAACAATTTTCCATGCTGTCTTGTCTCAAGGGTTTCTATCCTTTCTAATTGGGAAAAAATTACCTCCGTTGATCATATTGTAGCTCCAAGTGTGGTAAGTTCCATTAACTGAATTCCAAGATAAATTAGATGAATTTCATTAATTATAGAAATGCAAAGTAAAGTGATAATTTAAGGGATATTAATAAAAAAAATAGGAAATGAAATTATTCTTCATCCTACCTTGTAGGATATCCTGTAGTCTTTTCTCCAATTCCAATTTATCCTTTTTAATGTCTTCGAGTTCGGCTTTGGTGTTTTCCAATTGGTCAGAAGCCTGGTGGTATTTTTTTTCCATTTCCTCCTTCACTTTTCTTGCTTGGTCTGCTTCTTGTTGTAGCGATTTTATTTGCTGCAAATATTCTTGTTGTATTTTTATCCTTTTTTTTTTCAGAGACAGACCTCACCTTTTCTGCAGTCTCGTTACTGGCTCCACTGCCACCGTTCTCCCTATTTTTGGCCCTCTCCTTCTCCAGTTCCTCTTCGAGAGCCTGCAGTCTAGTCATCAGCCTCTTATTCTCCCTGATCTGAGCCTCCTTGTTCCTCAACTCGAAGGCCAGCATCTGCTTCGTGCTCTGCAGATCGTCCCTAACCTTGTCTATGTCGTCCATCTCGTCCACCTCATCTGGTATCTCCTCCTGCAATTCGTTTTCAGTAGAAAACTTGGGAAAAATACAGAAAAATTTGAAGTTTTGGGTGTCTGAAAGAATCGTTTTGTTTTGTGCATATCGAAGGTGTTATTAAAAAGCTACAAAGTTTTTTTTCTAGTTTAATTCAATGCACTCCATCATCGGGTTCAATTCTCAATTAGTCCTTAGTTACCGTTTCCATGGATTAGTGGATGGTTACTAAGTAACTGAAGTTACTTAAGTTGCTAAGCAACTCTTATGATAGAATTTGTTATAATGAAGGTTACTATGGAGCTTTTGCCATGGTGTAGGTTGCTAAGGGGATGGATTAGCTGATTTTGGTTGGATTATTCATTGGTGGCAACTGTTTTTTAGTAGGGTTATTGATTCTTTTGAGGAGATTGGCTTACCGGTGGTATGCTAGCCATGGAAACGGACTTTTGAATTTGTTCTTCTATAGTCATTTGTCTCCTGAATTTTCTCAACCCCTCCAGTTGGGGTTTGCTCCTGTCGTTTGTCTTGACCCTCTTCAGTTGAACTCCTTGTTGTATCTAGAGATCAATTTTGTACGGTTTACCTGTTTCTGTGTCTGAAAATTGATTTTTCTCACCTCTTTCAGCAGTTCGTTGTGTACGGTGCTCTGTTGTGCTTTCTCACTCTCATACAGGAAGTGTTCTCCAGTCTTGCTCTGGGATTTGCATCTTGGAATGATGGGAGTGGACCTGTCGTTGCATTGTACATGTTTCAGGGCCTTCTTCGATTCGATTTCCTTGAGCATGGAGGTCCAGTCCGGACGGGTTTTGGGTCTTGCTCTATTGGGTCGAACATGATTATACGATTTGATCGTTTAGAGTTGCAATATCGAATTGTTGGGTTTATTTTATCGTTGTTGTTGGAATAAAAGCAATCGACAGAGAAAAGATGATCTGGCAAAGTTTATGTTCGTCATTTCCATTATTAAAACGAATTTTATTATATCGGTGGTTGCCAAAAGATCGTTGCTGGGTATACAACTGTTTTCTTATTTATACTTTCATATTTTCGGGAGAAATTATTGCTGTAATGCTAGAAATTGAGTAAGTTTTATGTTTTCCTTTCAAATAAGATAATGGGGAAGAAGATGACTTAAATGTTGGGTAATTATGGTTAACACTGTTTGAACTGTTATCGAACTCAAAATATACACGTTATTTTTAGTTTATTATTCGAAATATCAATGTTCGAAATAGAGTAAGAAAAATAAATTCTAACACAGTCTGAAATTTGTATAATTAACGTTTGGGGATTCAAAAGAGCTTATTTTGAGTGAAATTGGTGTTGTTTATATTTGGAAACTCATTTCTTTTTTTAATAATGATGTCTGGATATCATACAGGGGTTTACCTGAGGGACTCCAGTTTTTCCAGTTGTTCTCTGCTGAGGGGATTCCTTTTGAAATCTGGCGGCATCGATGGTGGCGCCGGAGGGGGCGGTGGGGGTGCCGGAGGGGTCTGTGATAGTCTCCGTAAACTTTCCTCCCTCACTAATTTGTTCCTCAGTGCTGGGATTTCCTGTGAAGTAGACATTTGATGTTGTTTTTTTTAATGAAGACACTGTTACTTTCGAATATTTCACCAGAGGAAATTATGGAAGGAGAAAGGAAATTGAAAGTGAGGAGATGTTTTCTTAGAAATGATCGGTGGTTAACTGTTCGGTGTCGGAGACAAATAATGGACGACAACTTTTTGTTTATAAATAGACGCGCCAACGTTCGATTTGTGATTAATTATAGAAGATTTCGGATGTTTTAAATCTGGTTTTGAGGTTTAAAATGAGAGGGTTTTATAGGTTTTGAAAATTTCACGTTTTGGACATGGACGTTTGGATAAACGAATGAAAAAATCGGAATTTTTTACAACAGACGTCTTACTCCCCATGCAATGATCCAACCACCCTACCCAAGGGGTAGTTGGTCGTATTTTTCTGGATTTGGATTGACAAAGAAGGAATGTTTCGATGATTCTTGGTGAAAAGGTGATTCAGCGTGTTTTATCTTCGTTTTCTTGTGAATCTTCGACAAACTTACTGGTTTCACTCGCCACTTTTGATTTATCGGGAATATAAACCGATTAATTGGCTATGTAGAGCACATCAAACTGATGCTCTTAAATGCTGTTTTTGGCAACCAATCCACGTATAGGTTCAAGTGATTTGACCGACTAAATACTGCGGTAGAAAATAGTTGGCACTGAACTTTAATCCTTTTTTTTTTCTATCGGATAAACAGACGGCGTGTAGAAGATGTTGGTGTTGCAGTATGTGTTAGTGTTGAGGTCCACTCACCCTGTCCAGTTCAGATTCGATGGTTGGTGTCCTTCTAGGGGGTTCCTTCTTGATCCTGGCCTCAACGCTGTTGAGCTTGACATCGAACTTCAGCTTCTCCCTGGGTTTCGGGGATACCTCCCTCGGAGGGACGGGTTTCAAGGGTGGCTTGACGAAGGTGACGTCTTTGGTTCCATTTTCGGGAGGCTCTTTGCTCGGTATGGAGGTTTTTCTGAGTTGGACGTTCGCTGGAAAGTTAAGAGGATTTTTCGTGTTGTTTGTGGTGCCTTAGGGTTTTTTTTGAGGGTGGATTGGGAGAGGGGGAACAAGGAGTCCAATGGTTGGTGGCTTACCCAGGGGGTTCTCAGGTTTTCCATCGCTGGCGTTGCTGTCCCTCCTGGGGTTCTTCGACTTCCATGGGGCGTTGGGCATGGGTAGGGGCGAGGGTCCGTCTTTGACCCATGGCGGCCTGAAGGTCTCCCTGGGCTGGGTGGCGCTGGCGTCGGATTTCTTCCTTTCTAACGTGCCACCGCCTGAAGGCATCTGTGGGGAAGGTCAGCAATTATTTTGGCTTGGGGAGGAATAAGCCCTTAACCTCATAAAACCCCTATCTAAGAAAATATCTTTCTTATTTTCAATTTTGATTCAGAATCCCGCGTTTTCATAGACTGAAACACCGCCAAACCCTGTTCAGACGCAGGTTAGATCTCTGCCAAGTTGTTAATTTGATATGATTCATTTTTGACAAATCCAGGTGGGCGTTTCATAGTTTTCGATCAGGACGGATTTTTTCAATTTGGAATCGGTTGATTATCGATACGGAAGAAACTGGAGGTATACAGGGTGGTTCTGTTATGGAAATCGTTGTCGTTGTTTGATTTTTCCCTAGTACACGTCTGATTGTACTGAAGGTGTGTTTTTTGTGTGGAACGAAGGAAACTGTGGACTACGTGGGTTGTTCACTGATCGCTTCTCGGCTATTTAAAGCCGGCCTTGTTCCAATATCGAGACGAGATCTGATTTGTTTTTGTTCCGCAGCATCGGCGCTCTTAGTTTACGTATTTGACAACAAAGCTTCGAAGGTTTATGAATGAATTTATCGGCTTTAAGGATTTTTGATGGACGCTGATAAGTTTAGAGGTAATTGCAGTTTGGAAAAAATCGTTCATCGGCCGTTTAAGACTGAAAACTACTGTAGAAAAAAAAATTTGGTTCAAAAATTGAATTCTACCTGAGAACTGATTTTTATTCGATCTACTCCTTTGCAGGGTGTAAATTAGGTGCTGTTATTCGAATTTCTGCGTCAGGAAAGAAATTAAGCACTCATTCTGTGGGAGAAAGAAGATAATCACCCTATAATTGCAAGGGTTAGTAAAAGCCACCCCCAAAGTTGTTTGGCAAGAAAGTTTTTTCCTTATTCATATTATACCATTGGAAATTAATTTTTGACAGCCTGTTTCATTCAGAGCGAATAAACTCTCTTGTGATTCTTGCTCAAAGTGTCGTTTTATGAGAAAAAAATTCATAAACGTAGCCTCAGTCGAATTTTCCTATTTTATGTTACGCGTTGATACAAATTAATACAATTCCTCGCTTGTTAATAATATTCTGTTGTTAAACTAATCGTTAAATGCGCTGTGCTTAATTTTTCATCGCTTACCTCTAGATTTCAACTACCGAAAGCGACAAATATACAGGGTGCGCGTCTAAAATTCGGACGTATTTCGAAATTACAACGAGTAATGGTGATATGCAATAGATTTTCGTCAATACAAAGCCAAGCTTACCTCTCTTAACTACCCTCGGCTGGCAAATCGAAACTGTAGCACAAAGAACGCCGGCCACTGGGAGATCCGGATTTTTTTTTTCCAGATTTTCACGGATTTTTTCGACGAGGTATTTCGCGTTTCGTCCGCGTTTCCGTCGAAAGGTGCCGTGGAATGTCTAAGCGTTCGGAAATAGCCAGATCTATTTCGGGTCCCGTGACGCCGCCACACTCAGACACTCCAGCCGCATATTTCACGTTTCGTGTGGCGAAAAAATCTTCCTTTTTTTCCGCGCCGGCCGGGGGAGAGACGTTCCGAGCGCAGATGGCGCCACCGGCGCGCCATACGTCAACGTCAAGCGTTTTGACGTCTGTCATTTTTGGGAAAACTCGATTTTGCCCAAGAGGAAACACTTAAAGAGTAGGGTGACATTTATCTTAACCGTATTGTAGCTCAAAATGTCAGAATTGTGTGGAATTATGCTTCTCTGAAGTTTCCCGTATCGTTACTAACGATCCTAAGTACGTCCCTGACGCTCTATTCTAGAAACTCACAGGACTGGAACTTATTGAATAGGCAACACATGTTACAGGACCAAGTATTTCTAATAGTTGATATAAATAATGCAAAATTAGTAGTGCTTAGTGAATTGTCACATTTAATCAACCCTTTAGGTTAAAAGGTTTCCAAATTATACCTCAAAAGCTTGCGAAAACTGTTATTGAACTCTTTGAATAGGCAACACATGTTACAGGACCAAGTATTGTGAATAGTTGATATAAATAGTGCAAAATTAGTAGTGCTTGGTCACATTCAATCAACCGTTTAGGCTAAAATGTGTCCAAATATACCTCAAAAGCTTGCGAAAACTGTTATTGAACTCTTTGAATAGGCAACACATGTTACAGGACCAAGTATTGTGAATAGTTGATATAAATAGTGCAAAATTAGTAGTGCTTGGTCACATTCAATCAACCGTTTAGGCTAAAATGTGTCCAAATTATACCTCAAAAGCTTGCGAAAACTGTTATTGAACTCTTTGAATAGGCAACACATGTTACAGGACCAAGTATTGTGAATAGTTGATATAAATAGTGCAAAATTAGTAGTGCTTGGTCACATTCAATCAACCGTTTAGGCTAAAATGTGTCCAAATTATACCTCAAAAGCTTGCGAAAACTGTTATTGAACTCTTTGAATAGGCAACACATGTTACAGGACCGAGTATTGTGAATAGTCGATATAAATAGTGCAAAATGTGTAGTGCTCAGTGAATGTATCACATTTAATCAACCGTCTAGGCTAAAAGGTTTCCAACTGAAACTCAAAAGCTGGCAAGAACTAGTTTATTAAGCGATTATAGCATTGGCTCCACTGTTGACGTTTTCCAAGTACACCCCATCGTTTGGGGGCTCCGCTATCCAATGCGGCCACGTTTTGATCTCTTTGAACAAGGCGTCACCAGGACACTCCGTGTCCCTGACCTGTCTGTGCCCCAGCAGCATATAGTCCGGTCTGATTTTACCGTTTTGAACACCGTAGTCTATCAGTTTTTTGACCACGTCTAGTTGTGAGGTGGGCGGTAGTTCTTCTGCAGGAAAAACAAGAATTTCATCAGTTTCTTTTCGATAATCGTGTAAGGGTTGGAAGTTGTTTGATATTTTGAAATTTACTCACCTGTCCAGTCGCCAATGACGCATATGCCGATGCTGCGGTTGTTGTAGTGAGGCGCGTGCGCGCCCACCGCCGACCAACCCCTGCCCGTGTAGGCCCTGTTGTCCCCGCCCACTGCGAAACTGTATCCGATGTCGTTCCAGCCCCTGTCGTCCTGGTGATAGCGCTGCATCGACTGCATGGCCTTGACGCACGCCTCTGGCGTGTGACAGGCGGCCGGTTGGTAGCTGTGGTGGATGATGACGTACGGCACTGGGTTCGGCATCGGTTCCACCAGTTTTGGGGGCCTGGCGTGCCATTCTTCTCGCGTTACTATGTCCAGGTCCGATATGGAGTATCCTGGAGATAGAAAAAAGGTTAAATGGATGACTTAATACGCAGGGTGACGTTGAAACATGTAAATGGTGGTTGGATCCTTACCCCTGGATATAATAAAGTAGATGGAAAGACCTAATGCTACGTTCCACATGATCCAAACTGAATTATTTTTATGAGGATTTGATTTACACTACTGATAAAATGATACTGATAGTTTGGTAGGATTTAAAACGACAATTGCTATGTTTTTTATCGAACTGATTGATTTGGAACACTTGAAACTTGCAATCAGATGCATATCGTTGAGGAGATATTGTTTTTGGCTGCGTTGAAAATTGTAGATTTCCCACCAGTGGTTTCGGAAGTGATTTTGATATGATTTTATATTCGGAATCGAATTTAAATTTCATCGAGACCGGTGCAACTGTTCGATCTTGACGAATTTTTAAGTGATTCCATCTATTTGGATATTTTTCGATAGTCACCGTTGGAGTCGTTTTTCCCTCAATAAAAATAACCGTAGATGAAAATGTGATACATATTCTGAAAGAGCAACTCTTCTAGAAGTAAATATTCGAAAAAATATTCCTCTCAAATTCTCAAAAGGGTAGGGCTATAATAATTTAAATTTCGTACACAAGTGTATGTTGGGTTGCCTACTCTCGATGGAATGATTGATACTTATCTAATAAAAACACTAGAAAAAAAATTTGCGAAGCTCAATATCCCACTTAATGAAGATAATAATTCAATTAAAATTGAATATTTTTTTTAAAATTCAAACTACTAATTTTCCCGAATTTTTTTTCAATCAAAAATTGAAAATTTGTTCGATTAACACAGTTACAGATTTGAAAAACCAAGAGAAGACGATACCTGAGTTATCTGCTGGTACCTACTTCAAATTTAAATAATTTCAAATAGACAGGACAATCATCAGATGTTGTTCATAAAAAAAAAATTGAGAGTGGAATATTTGAGTTATTGCTTTGAGAATTCTGGTTGAATTGAAGAACTTACCTGTAGTGAATGCCATATGGCTAAATATCTCCATTAGAAATAATAATTCAAGTAGAAATGCCATCTTTAGCGAAACAATCACTTATTTTCAAATAATCGAGAACAAAAATAGTTTTTTCCAAACTACCGATAGGGTGATTGTACAATATCGAGTAGCTTCAAATGACTGGTTGGGAATCTGCACCAAAATCCTTATATATACATTTTGCACAAACAGCAGAAACGGGAATTGTTTTAATCCCCTTACTGAGCAAAGAGATATCGGTTAATCAAAAAAAAAATAATTTTTCATGAGCATGATTGAGTGGGCCACTTTGACGTAAACAAATGACGAAGCTCGTACTTGGTTTATTAGATAAGATTAGACCTTTGGATGGGGGAAAATCTCTTCAGGACCTCTTGGGGAATTTTATAGAAAAATAAGAAATGAAAAAATGATCAGATGTAGAGATTACTTCTAGAATGTTCATAATCGATTGGAAGTACTGAAAAAAATCGGTTTTGATTGAATCTGAACCCTGGTGATGGCCACCACCACCTCCAGATAATCCCCCTTTGGTTTTTTTTTCGGATATCCCTCAAATAAAATAATTTAAAGTTGAGAAATACGTTTAAATGCATCTTGAATCTCACCTCTAGCGTTTTGAGTTAAAATCATCACAGTCCACAGGCAAAATACCATATCGCACCGATGTTAAACAAACCGGAAACTGGTCGTTGTCTATATCGGACCGCGAGTTGTAGAAGAAAAATTCTCGGGCAGCATTTTATCCTTTTATGAATTTTCGATACTATGCTCTTCACCTGGTCATAATAGACTCTGATTGATGTCATTATTTAATCGGTGAAGTACCACTCGAAGCGGCTTCTAACCAGCCATTATTCGACCGACAATAGGAAGTGAATTAATTTTTTTTTCGACGTTTAAAAAAAATTGACGCCGATCTATTGTGGAGAAGATGCGAACGCTGTTTGAAACCTGACGCTTCACATCGGTAACAAACACCTCATTGACCTCGAGGTGAACTGTGGTTTTTATTTATTTGACTGTTGCTTTCGAGGATTTGAGTTTCTTGGTTCTGCAGAGACAGAGAGTGTCAAAAAGTATGGGAAAAATGAACTGGTTGAGTATTAACATGTCCTAATCTTCAGAAACACCTGGTTTGGTGTTTCCAATGATATCCCAGCTCATGGCTCATGAGGATCGAAAAGAATGGCCGAAAAAATTTTTTTTTTCATACAAGGGATCATGAATTGGTTGAATTCTTTCAGATTCAGTTCGCGGTGGGTTTCACTTCTTGAACACCTTTATATGGACCACAATTGATTGCTCTTCGATGGAACCATTGAGGGGACTCCCGGTAAGATAGTAGTAGTCACGCTAGAAGTGAATTATTGAGTCAACACGAATTATTACATTACAATTTGACGTAGATTACATATTAATTATTTTTATAATAACATATTTGGTTGGTTTTCATCGGATAAACTTCGTTTGCCGATCGATTTTAAGCGTTTAGTGGAAAAAAAAAAGAACAATGGCATATTTTTGGAATGTTTCACTCGATCTTATAGTTAATTTTGCGGTAGAAAAATTCCAAATACCGATTTGTTTCCACGAAAATTCTTATCTTCCGGAAAAGAGATAGCTTGGTCAGAGAATTGGCCGGATTTCTTTATCAGACACACAATTTGGTTCATCATATCCAATAGGGGACCCCTTGTATAACCACCACCGCATTGAGGCATGTAAATGTTGAAAAACTGATGTTAAAAGCCTTCAATTTCCTTTATTGGCGGTAACTCTATGAAATTCAGCGCGAAAACTGTGTTTCCTCAGACAACTATGCTCTCAGACCACTTTAAAGGTAGAAAATTGGGTGGTTCAACATAAAAAAAATCATACAGCTGAAGATTTCGTTGCCATAACCTTCAAATTCGAAGTGTGTACCTTTAAATCGATTATTTATCCAAAATTCAAGTCACCTGACGTTTCGTCCATGAGTGCGGTGGGCATCTTCAGGGTAAACTCGGTAAATCGCCGGTTTATCCCTCTGAACTCGATGAGAGTAAAAATGAGCCCTTAAAATGAAGTGGTAGCGAATGGAGACGTCGTGAATTTCACAATAATTATCTGTTCGGTTGGATACACGTGGCTTTTGATTACGCAAGGCTAACACCACTCGACTTATGAAAATAGTTCTTGGGAAGTCCCTCAGCATTCGTTCTGCCAGATTGTTGTTGTACAATGAACCTGATTTCTGTTTCTCTCGCTCTTCTTGTTATAAAAATCTCGTTTTAACGCCGTTTCATCAATTAATTGACGATTTGATTGTAGTTGATTATATGTTATGTATATTGAGTCATCTCCCAAACTGTTTCGAAAATAATTCCTCTTCAAATATCGAGAGTAAATGGCCCAATTTATAACTGACTTCTAACAAGGTCTGGGAAACGTATTCTGTGGAATAGAATTGGAAATGAGTCAGGAAAGGAGTGAAATTTATTCCAAGAATTCAAAGCAGCCCTCTGTCTGTCATATAGGGCGGTACAATGTCTGAAAGAACTGGTAACCATTGAATAGGTGAAGATCCAGTAATAATTCTCACAGAAAGTTTAGCAGTGCATCAATGTTTTGCACATGAGCACTGTTAACCCAAGCCAGTGCTGCCGTTCCAAGAGTAGTTACATCAGCACCCCATGAACCACCACTTTTGCCTACAATCTTTAAATTTTTTCCTCATTCTTCCAAGACACCTACCTTTCTTTGTTTGTCTGAACTTTCCACCTACTACACCCAGCAATCTTCCCCAGATGTCTTCTCGCAGAAGGCCGATTTCACGGGAAGAGCAGATAATAAGAAAGAGGGAGAAAGAGTACCAGCACCAGAAGCTATGGGGTGACCAGCAGAAATACTACGACCACTGGGACAAGACCAACGCCAAATACGAAGAATGGACGTCCCCCAGATATTACGACACCAACAACCAGCTGGTAAAGCAGGTGCAGATGGAGAAGGTGCTCCAAGAGAGAAAAGAGCTGAGGAGGAAGAAGCTCAGGAAGCTTTTCGAGGAAGAGAGACAGGCTTGGGAAGTGGAACTGATGGAGAAGAAGCATAGGGAAGCCTCTAGCCCTAGGAATGTACGTCAGAGATACGATGATATACCTACGGAAATTCTAAAACAGGTTCACGAAGGTTGGTCATCTTCTGTTATCTAACTCTTCACCTGCACCTTCCAAAAAAGCACCTAACTCCTTACCAATAAGCTAACCGTTAGGATTAGAAGAAGAAGTAGTAATACCCTCAAGAATCCATTTCTTTTCAAGGTATCAAAGAGAGAGAGGAAGAGAAGCGTAGGAAAGAGGCAGAGCTGAGGTTGTACCACCAATGGAGGAACAACAGCTCCTTCATACAAGAATACGAAAGGGCTCAACGATCGAAGGATATAAAGATGAGCTGGCTGCATCAGCAGATGGTCAAAAGGGAACGTAAAGAAAAGGAACAGGCTGAAGAGAAACGTTTGCTGTTGGAACGCGAGGAGAGGTTGAAAAACGAAAAATTGAGAGACGAAGAAAGGAAGATAGAAACGGAGAGGAGGAACAGAGAACTGAAGGAAATAATAGATAAACAAGTGGAGGAGATGCAGGTCAGACAGACCATAACAGCGAGGTTGAGGGATAAAGAAGCTGAGGAGAGACGGAGAAGAAACGACTTATTGGAACTGGAGGATAAGCAGAAACGTATCGAGGAAACCGCGAGACAAAGAGAAATAGCCTTGTTCAACATAAAACAGTACAAGATCAAACTGAGGCAGAAACTGAAGAATATCCAAGACAACCTAGTGGAACAAGAGGAGGTGATGAAACGTCTCAAAGACTTGGACGTAGCTGAAGGCATCGAAGATGAAAAGTTGAAGGCGGAGGTCAAACAGGGCATCGAGGAGTTCCTGAAGATCTCGGAGGAGCAGAAGAGGTTGGAGAAGTTGAGGGAGAGGCATCTTCAGTTCATGTTCGATTCGGAAGCCCAGGCCGTGTACGAGAGACAGTCGGAGGTGTGGGACAGGGAGGAAAGGTCCAGGAAGGAGTTGATAAGGGACGTTCTTGCCACGGTCGCTGAACAGATCGAGGAGAATTGCAGGAGGAGGAGGGAGGAGCAGGAGGGGTTGATTAAGGAGAGGGAAGTGTTGATCAAGTCGACGGAAGATTACAACGCGGAACTGTTGAAGTTGCAGGAGGAGGAAAGGAGGGAGCAGTTGAGGAGGAAGGAGGAATTGGACAGGGAGGTTAGGAAGAAGAGGGAGAGTAGGAAGGCCTTGGAGGATGATGATAAGTTGAAGAAGGTGACGGAGGAGTTGGAGAGGGCTAAGATTGAGGAGGAGAGGTTGAAGAGGGAGATTATGAATCTGCATAGGGGTCAAGGGTTGTGCAGACCTTCCAGGAGGAGTAACATTATATTCTAAACGAAGTGCTTGTGATTTTTAAGTTTTATGGTTAACAGAGGATTAATATATACTTATAGATTGATAGTTTACTGGTTTAGAGTGACGAAAAGATATTTTTGGATGTTTTATTATCGATGGAGTACGAATAGTATGTGATGGAAGGGTTATCTTTGTCTTCGAATCGTTTCATTATGCTTCTCTATTAATTTTAATAGTGATTCGAAGTTCTGAAACATGAAGAATGGTATTCATTCAAGAATAAGATCGAAATTGACTGGCTACATGAAAAAATGGATAAGCTGAAGAAATTAAAAGAGTCTAGAAAGAAACGTTTACTCTTAGAAAGGTAGTTAAAGTTCAAACACAGAAAAAAGGAACAAATACACATGAGAAACTTAATAAATTATAGTACAGATAAGACATAGAGAAAATGGAGCTAATATAGATCATTAAATTGATAGATAAAGGAGAAGAAGAAGAAATAGATCAAATCGAAGGCTCAAAAGTACATAATCTAGTCGAGGAGAAAATTGAATAATCGACAGAATCTTCTGTTAGAACAGAAGGATATAATGTAACGTTTGGAAGACTTGGATCAAATATGAAAGGAGTAACAAAAAATTCTAATCTAGCTGCTTGTGATTATCAATTCGTGTAGTTGACAAAAAATTAATATATAATTGTAGATTGCTGATATGATAGTTTACTTATTTATATAGATGGACTAATATTTTTGGAAATTTTTATTGTTAATGGAGTGAAAAATGTACTCTCTCTGCTTCTCTCTTATTGTATTTCCTAATCATTTAATTGCCACTCAATAAAACTGTGAAATACAGTGTTTTTTTCTTTTTCTTGTTATCAACGAACAAATTTCATCTCAGATTATGACGAATTAAACGTTTTTTAGCAAAACATTGTGATGCAGCCATACTGAGGGTGAGTCTTCGACTCGTACAAATATTTTAACAGTAGATTCTTGAGCTCAGAAGAAAAACTTTATTCCTATACCATAAATTGCAATTTGGCCCTGATAAAAGATATAGCCATTTAAAATTTTCTTAATGAGCTGTGCCTCCCTTGAAAAACAAAATTTCCATCAGAATATCTAGGTAAATCTGTGACTCTACACATCTGCGGATCTTTTAAACAGTGTTGTATTCAGCCAAAGTACCCAATTTTTCAAATTTCACAGATACTTTTTTATTTTTGAACATCAAATTACTCGAAAACGGCGCATTATACGAAAAAATATAAAGAATATTCCATAAAAATAAAAAAATTTATGGTTTTTCATCAGCCTGTATCTTTCAAACCGAGCCAATTCAAACAAAATGGTAAAGAAAAAAGTGTTCCTTTTGACCTCAAGAACATACTGTATACTACTTAAAAATAATTTGGTAGCTCTACCAGTATCATCAAAAGACTAATAGAAAAAAGACAAAACGACAAAACTTTTATTTACCTTACATGTCATTAAACATTTATCTTACATTAAACAAAGTTTGGTTTCACAGCCTTAAATGAATACTACCAACAGTTCATCCAAATAAAGCAACTTGCACTGGTGACTAATGGGTAAAAACTATATGGTAAAACATCTACCAACAAATTGAGACGCCGAAGAAAGAAAAAAGTTCAGATCACACAGGATTACTGATGTTGTCCAGACGTCTCTTCATATCCTCCAACTGAACCATATCGTTGGAACTGGAATTGCACTTAAGCACTACTAGGGAATGGTAGAAATGAACGGTGAACAACACGAAGATTATCAGTACTGGTATCACCACCACAGTAGCTGCTATCGCCGCTGGAAAAGAGTAATCCCAGAACTTGACCCAGCACAATATCGCCACCTCTAGGAGGAACAGGAATAGACCTGGAACAAGGGGAATTCATCAATACCATTCGGAATGTCATTCACAAGAACAGGCTGAGTCTGGATCATCCTTTCCTAGCCATCTTCATGTTTTTGTATCTAGAAAACTGTACCCACCTAAAACAGTAGAAAACGCCCATGCTATCTCGATGAAACCACGCATCCTCTCGTGTGGACTCTCCGAAACCCACTCGCAAATCTCCATCTTGGCTATGGCGTCAATATTCGGTAGTATATAGGTTGAAATCATCAAGGCAAATATGTGCACTGACACCAAGACCGTCGTACAAACAGCGAATATCACGAACAACCATTCTGGTACGCCTGTAGGCTCGTTTATCTGAAGTTCTACCTGGAAAAATCACGATTAGTGACTTTTTTAAATATTTTCGGGACTTGAACTGATCCCTGGGGAACCCCACTCACCATAGCGACCATCGCAAAACCAGATAGGAGTTCGGAAGTGGCAGAGGTAGCCTTCAGTTTGGCCCTGGACATGTGCAGTCGTCTCCAGGATAAGCTCTGTTTCTCGTTGAAATGGACCATTTGTGGCGAGGTCATCTCCAAGGACGCTTTGCAAGTGCACCTGCAACTGCAGCCGCTGCTTTCTTCGTCTATTTGCTGGTGGATCAACTGTAAGAGAAGTTGGTGTGAGATCCTGGCCATAAGGTGAGAGTGGTACCAACCTTTTGTGTGCTGCCAGTCTTGTAGCCGTTTCTAGGGTTGGACACAAGGCTGGAGGAGCAAGAATAGACGTTCTGCTTCTCTTTGGTTTGAGCTAGATTGGTGCCCTCTTGACCTGTCGACACCGGACTGTCGATTATGGAGTAGATCTTCGCTGATCTTGGGGTTTCGGGTGTGAAGTTGAGCGATTTTGGTCTGGGTAAGGTCTGCTGCTTGGAATTCTGTTGGGAGAAGGTACTGGGTTTTTCATTGAGTATTGAGTTCGCTTCAGATTTGACTTTTAGATGAAGTTTGTGTGGGGGTAGGTTAGGAATGGGTATAATCTGGTCGTACTCACGAAATTGGTGAAGTTGGACATGTGGGTGGGTCTGTTACGGTGGTAGATGTCCTCAGACGTGAGAAATCTCCTGATTGTCCTCGGTTTTTTGGTTAGGGGCGATGGGAAGCTCACTTGGGTGGATTGGTCTTGGTAAAACTGTGGAAAAATAGAATCTGTATATGGCACCCTTGTGGTGAAGGTTAAAATTAATTTTTCTTGATCTATAAGGCACACAAGTCATTGTACATTTCAAAACAAAGCTTACAAAGAGTCAAAAAACCAACAATAACATATTGGAGGATACAAGTTGATATGAAAGTTCTTCGAATAATCAAAGTGCAAAATTACTACTACTGACCTAAAGTCTAGACTCTCTCACATGCTTCGTTAACAGAATTGTATCGTTTCAGAAGTTTCTGAGAATTTTTTCAACACAATAATACTTTTCACCAAACTTCACACAAAAAAAAATCTCCCTTAGGTCCGTTTCCTAGCTATATTTCCACGCCTAAACAATTCCTGTACTATACAAAAAAGATCTTGTTTCTTAAAGCCGACCGAGAAGTGTTGTGATACTTTTTAACCAACCAACATTGCCAATTTCTTACAGGAATTGACCGTAAAGTCCCATTTGATTACGAGGATTATAAATAGAACTTAGGTATGCAAGAATAATACTATTCTGTTGAAATTCATCTCGGGAATATCATCTTGCGAAGCTGGAGTGGAAAGCTTATATTCGATCGGCACTAATTTCGATACAGGGTGGCCAAAAAATCCTATCTTCGTTCCCAATGATCAATTACTCAACTACTCACCAGTGTCTCCTTGTTTATGTTGTGTAAACCACCCATTTGAAGTATTTTTTCGAATATGATGCGTACCATTTTCAATTGAAGTAAAACGTAAATAATTTTATCGGAAAAGTGAGGAAAATTCATTCAAAAACGTGGAGAACTGATGGAAATTCCTATGGTTATTGTTTAAGGGTATTAATATTAATTTTTTTCGAATGGTCACGATTCAAACGACAATTACTGGATGGAATAACGATTGGATCATGAAAAATTATTTATTGTCCAATTGGAAATGCACATTCAAGGTGTTCGGTATGCTCTAGCTTGATTTCAGAGCTGATAATGTTGAATTAAAACGATGAATTCGCCCAATTGGTGTTTTATTCTATTTTATTCTTGAAACAATCGAATAAAGCATGAATGGAATCCCCATTTGAATGAAAAATATGTTCACAGACACTGTGAAAAACACTATCATTATTTACCATGGTAAAATTTTTATTAAGAAGGAAAGCTGTATTGAAATTGTTAGGTGTAAAATTTCATATAGTGAGTTTGGCCATCTGATAAAAAAAATAATTTGAGCTACAGTATCTGTAACACATAAATTATGTTTCCAAAAAAAACCCTGGATTTTCCTCATCTTTATTTAAGAACGCATCTGTTAATTTTTCTGAAAGCGCATTTCCAATAATTATAATAATTTAATTTTTCCTCTCGAAAAAACTGATTCAATCACCTAGATATGCCATTAATAGAAAATTATTTCACATTTCAGGGACACTATTTGCATCAATTCATAAACATCACAATAATGAATAGCAATTTCACATCTTGAAAACATGAAAATTACTCGTAAAAAACATTTTAGTGTCAATGAGATAGTTTTTGCCAATTTTCATGAGAATATAATCGTCATTCTTTCAGTTTTTTTTTGTTGCAGGAACCGAAACAATGAATACCATTACCCTGAGCCCATACTTCACGAAAAACACAACGATAGTTTCCAATTTCTGTAGGAAATGTTACTCAACTGAAGAGGAAATTTTTATAACTGGGGTAAATGTATCGTTCCTGAAAAAATACGACAGCAAATATCACCAATTGGTGTTGAACAATTTGTTTTTAACCCCTGACGTAAAATCAGAGGAATCATGGGAGAATTCAGAAGTGACGATAGACAGAAAGGTAACTAAGTTAAACTTCGAGCAGAAGAGATTTAAAATTAGACGTTTAATGAAAATAAAGGCTAGGATATCTAGAAAATATTCCAGGTTTTACAGAAATAAGAAAATAAGTCGTGAATTATTACCACGCAAATTTAAAGAAGAAATTATAGGCGAAAAACTAGAAAAAGAAGACGAATATCTATATAAAAAAATGAATAACAGCAAAGTTTCAATAAACAAACAAATAAGCGTAACAATCAAACAAGAAATAACAGATACGGTAGGTAAAATTGAGGAAAATAATCTGGGTGAACCAAAGAAGGAATCTAAATGGATTCCACCCATTTCACCTCACAATTTGATCGAGGAAAAATATTACAACGACCCATGGGCTCTACTAGTCGTTACGATTTTCCTCAACAGAACTTCTTGTTTACTAGCCCTGCCATACATGGAAAAATTTTTCGTGGACTTCAAAGGTCCATACGATGTTTTAAAAGTGAAAATCGAGGATTTGGAACAGTATTTTACAAAAATAGGTACTGGTGATGTGTTACAAACAGTTTTCCCATTATTAATCAGTTTTTCTTAGGTTTGATCAAGACGAGGGCCACTCAGGTGTGGAAAATGTCTTACGATTTCGTCAATAAGGATTGGAAAAATGTTGGCGAGTTGTACGGGGTTGGAAAATATGCGGAAGATGCATACAGGATGTTCCATCTCGGGGATTTCAGTGTCGAACCGACAGATAGATACCTCAAGATTTATAAGGCGTGGTATCAGATGAAGAAGACGCAAGAGGATTCTGGGATTTACGAGCCAAACTCTCAGGTTTACCTGGAGGATTATTACATCGGTCCAGAGTGTGAAGATCGTACAGAAATGCCCTAAGGATTGTTCGAAAGGTGAGTACCTAACAAAAAAAACTCCAGTACTGCAGCATTTCTTCAACCTTCACTGCAGTCGGTTCTCCTCGTGTATGATTGTGATTTTCTGGGTCACCTTGTAGCTATCGACGTTAATGGTGAAGGTTCTTGATCCTTTTCTCGGATACCTCTTCGTGACATGAATAATTCAGTCGTAAAAACACTCCATATATGTTTACAACAACGAATCCAAGAAATCTTGAACTTGACTTTCGATTTTATTTGACGAATTACATCATTGAGGATGAGTATAGGTTTTTACTGCCATTGTGTTGGATCGAGAGTCGAAGCTTATGGGAATCTTCCGAGAAATACATTGTCGTTGGCTGTTATTATTTTTTTTTCGAGGTTTCATCGAGAATCTGAGTTGTCAAGGTGTGATTTGTTTGATTGGAGTTCACACGTGGATGCTGCATTCTTAGGAGAGAAATATACTGCTCAACAGCTAGAGTATGTTGTGTGAATGATTTTAGGACCTTGATGAGGTTTTTTCGGATGAGATCCATGTGATATTTTTCGAGGAAAAACAATGAAACATCAAATTGTTAGTTTTCGGTAATCATTCACTTCTGTACGTACTTTGTGTAATTTGATGGTGATTCAGACCAAATTCTATATGAACTTCCTGCCAGCAATCACAATATTTATCGGAGTAATGAACAATTACGTTAAAAATTAATGTACGAACAACATCGACCGTGAAGTATACATTCAATAGTACTACGATTTTTTTAGAGGACTTCCTCATCGTCAGCCATATTTCGAGGAAATGCAGGTTTTCATCATTTCCTGCCCATAACAGGAACCTAAGTTATTCGATCATAAATATACATATATTAAAACAACACTAATACAATTTTAAACAGTTATCGATAAAAACCTAAGTTAACTGAGGTCTTGCTGAATTTGTATTGATTAAAACGAAATTCTAAGATTACTTGAGTATGATAGATAGGGAAAAACAGAATATTTACCGATTTTCACCCAAATACCTCGCATATCTTCGATAAAAACAACAAAAACAACTTTTCATTCAATTATTTCCGATCCATCGTAACCGAAATTTCAATCAAATTTCGGCAATAATCCAATTTTTTACGACCAATTTATTGAACCTCGAAGTATTAAATCCAGAACTCCGTGGATGTACGAGGGCGATACGAAAAAAATTCGTACTCATAGAATTCCAATTTTTTGACAACAAGAAAGTCATACAGTTCTTTTTCTGTCCGTATTTTTGTACGGTTTTTTTCTGTTGGGACCGGAAGTTGAACAGGAGTTTTTTCAATGGATATGGGGGATACTTTAGAGGCTCGGATAGAGAATATATCCAGTTGCCAGAGGAAGTTGGATATGATAACGGCGGAGTTGCAGAGGAAAAGACAGCATGAAGAAAGGCCTGAGAAATGGTGGGTGTTTTTTCTTATTCGAGTAGGTTTTCCGTATTTTTTCAGGGTATCCTTGAGATTTACCGGGAAATAAGGTAGAAACTCTCGATATTACATAGTTTTTTCAATATCTATCTCAATTTTGAATTGGTTTTTGGCGGAAATCCTCGTGATGGCTATTTTTAGAATTTGGATCTCCTTTTTCAGGGGAAAAACCCATTGTTTCTCGTCCTATTAAGATACAAATCATTTTGTGGAATTCAGAAGAATTAGGAGTTTACACAGCATATTATCGTTGCATTGTTTTTCCTCGAATTTATCTGCGTATTACCAATGTTTATTGTCATAGCTGTGGCTTGCTCTAGGATGTTAAAACAAATATTGAGTAGCCTTCCATTCGCCAACATTATTCAACATAAAAATATGGTGAGAAATCTCGTAGAATCATCTTTGAAATCAGTTATTTTACCATCCATAGGGACAAGACTGAAAAAATTATATTTCTGGAACTTGGATCCATTTAAAACACCATTGGGAAGATATAATTTTTTTTATGTTCGGTTTCAAAGGTGGAGAGAGAAATTTTTAGTAAATTCAGCATAGGTTTCGGATAAAAAATAGAAGAGTTCATCTCTGTCGCCTCGTTTTATAGTCCCTCGTATGAAATAACGTTCTTCGTCCTATAATTTGAGACATTTATTTTTCGGTAGGTAAGTGAACAGTTTACGAAATTACAATAAATCATTCCTAGAAACGGCCGAGGAGATATATTCGCGACGAAAACAATTTTTTTCAGGGACACCGCATCAATTTACTCGGAATATAGATAAAAATATGTAGGATCGATTATTGTACATAACTGTGACCTTTTCGGAATTTTGGAATTTGCCTCGTGGAAGAATGCATAACTCTTTTAAGGTCAAGCTACCCGCAGTTGTAAAAAAATGTTAATTACTCAGAGAGAATTCTTCAGAATTTAAATGGTGGAGGCGCAGTTGGGGAACATTAAATTTTTCGTAATGAACATTGAAATCGAGTTTTCAATTATGTATGTTGCGCTCCTCAATCTTCTACCCTTAAATCACGACTAAAAAGACGAGTATTCATTGTTGAAAACATCGATGTGCTCGCTTTCAGTAAAGATCGAGTCTTCTCGTCTGAAAAATTGTCAGAAAACGTCAGAATTTTTTTCCAAATTGTGCACCGTCAAATTCACAGTGCGGTTTATTTCGGTTTCTTTCGATTTCGACGAAAACTCGAGGTCCTACATGATACAGGGCGATCGGCAGTCCGTAGATTCACGAGTTTGATCCATCGGACCTTAGGTACTTTCGGTCCCTTCCGGTAGATGATAACAGCTAAATTTCCGATTGTGAAGGTGAGTTTTTCGATTTAAGGGGGTGTGATATTCAATTTATGATTTTTTAAATTTATCGGTCATCATAATAATGTGTAATACACTTGGGAAATCATTTTTTCGATGTCCCTTGAATTGCTGGTCTTTCAACTATTGTAATCGTGCGGAAACGCTGATTTCTCACACTAAAAAATGTTATTACATTACTTTATCACCTTCCAACTAACTCGATCAATAAGTTAGTATTATTCCTTTATCAATCCTTCCTTTCAAACCTTCGCGATAACGAATTTAATTTCTAAAACAAGAAAACAATGAAGACGCTATCGTTCGACGAATATAATCGGCAAATTCGCGATAAAATAAATTAATACCTTCGTGGAAAAATAGAATGCGTTCTAGAAATGGAAATTTTAAAGCATACGACTCAATCTGATTGACTTTGAGTGATATAAACACTCATATTCGTCCTTTCTGAATTTGGCGTGTCGACCGTCATACACACCGGCCCTCAATCGCATCGAGAATATATTGGAATCGTGATACAGTCGCATACAGTTGTGATCTGGAGGAAAATAACGTGTCCCACATAGAAAACTTGAATTTAACGAAGCTCTTCGAAAAAAATCATCGTGGATGGCTCCTTTTACTCGGGACACCTTGTATATTATTTCTAGACGATTTATTCGACTCGTGAGTGATATTTTTCCCGATTCTCAAAAAACTGGACGTGGCAATCATGATCACATTATTCACTTAAAGATTTGAAAACATTCACGCATCTGACCTCGGTTTGTTGTAGTAATCAGTGGAATAATCGTATTTACGAATTTTTTTCTGCAACTAGTCGCAACGGATCTCGACAACAATTATATCAGGTGACGAACAAACTACTCGTCGAGAGCTTAAGATGTTAATTTTTGTTTTCTTCCCAGAAAAACCCGATTTCCTTTTGAAATTTGTACATATTTGCAGGGGTTTTCAAGCGAGGACAATAAGATGTATTCACAGTTGAAGGAATATTTTGTATTTTTTCAAATCGTCCCTTTAATTTCCATCATCGAGCCAAAATCTCTTGGAAAATTAAATTCCAATACTTTACAGAATGGTGGATGCGCTGGTACCTCCGTTTTCATCTATCGATGCTCAAAAAGCTATAATGGCAAAAAATATGTAATTTCCTCAACTCATGTTATTGACACAAACGTTCCTTACCAAAGAGTTCATATTATTTGTTTATTGGAATTGAAAAAGTTAGTATTTTTGTCAAGGTTCGCGAATCTGCTATGAACCATCAATGTTCTTTCTTTATGATTGATATTATTTATTATAATTGAAGATATGTATCACACGATTTTTTTGAATATTCTTTTAAAAAAAAAAAGTGAAAGGACTAGAGGCTTTGGGCAATCAGAACACTACCAGTAAAATGTTTGAGATGCATGCTCCATAAGCTTCTTTGAGCACCAATAAAATAGACTTCCAATTGAAGTTTTCCAATTAGGTCTATCAGAAATGTTTTTGCGCTACTTCTATTACTGAATTGCTATTTTATAAACCCGAAGACTGTACACTTATTTGATTTCAAGACCATGAGTTCAATAGAACTATTTCCTAAGTGTTCAAACTGCTGGTTTAAGACAGCCTCAAGAAGTGCTCCACTTCTTCCTTCTCTTCCACCTCACCTTCAAATGTGAAGGCATCGTCGACTTTCACCTCCACCTCCAATCGGTCGAAGTAGACACTTTCAAATCTCCAGTTCGTCGCACTTCACAACAAACTCTTATCAGGTCCGAAACCACATCTTGGCTACGAAAAAAAATTTTAAAACTTTTACGCTCGGTCTACCTTCGATCGGACAAGGCTGCGGCACGCTCAACACTTCCGCGGTGTTCGAACGACTGAAGATGTTGCCCACAGGCTAACACAGGCCGGCCAGGTGGGTGCATCGGAGACGCAACTTTTTTTTTGAGGCGATTGCGTTGGTTTCCCGGCGGAAACCGGCAAAATCCGCGTTAGGCGCATCCGGCTCGAAGGACCAAATTTTGGATAGATCGATTTAGAAGCTTTCTGGGTCATCTGAGGGTATATAAGTCTAAAAGAACGTTATCTTGGTCTATGTATGGTAAATCGAACCTTGAGGGCTAGATCCTGTTGAGTGATATTTTTATTATCAACTTTATATGCAACTTGGGTGTAGGAGATGATCATTATCGTTCTTCAAAGCGAATCTAGCTGGCCATGGGGCAACCTGCTGTCTCCAAGCCACCTTGGATCGTACAATGGTCTGGATTCCACGAATCGGGATGTTGCATATGGAGGTTTTTTAGGGTCTGGGCTGCTTTTGTCGACCTCCCGATCGATTACGCACATCTTCCTACTGAATCCGGCTCGGAGGACCAATATATTCTGCCGAATTTGAATTCATCCAGCCCGAAGGACCAAAATCGCTGGATCGGGCCACGTGTCCCACCCACGCGATCATTGAAGCGTTCGGGCTTGATGAAGGATCAAAACCGTGTAATTTCCCTCTAATAATTTTTTAATACTCGTTATTAACCGCGTATTACATGCACGATTCCCGTTACAACCGTGTGTAGGTTCGAAATGAAATCGATCTTCGATTATACGCTTCGTTCTGCAAGTCATACGAGCTCGTCGAAGATATTCTTGAAATCGATTTATGGGTAATTATCGATCGGGGCATAATGAATTGGTTCGTGATATATTGGTTACACCCGGTTATGTAATATGGGAAGAATTTAAGTAATGAAGGTTTCACGAGGTGCTTAAGGGAATTTTCAAAGGTTCAGGTCTTATTCTTCATCTTTTTCCACCTACAAAACCAAATTTATATGTTTTTTGGCAGAATTCAGATTGAATATTGACTTGACGCAGGTTAAATACACGAAATATGTAGTAGGTTAGGTGGTAACATCCAGCTGACCTTGTTTAGGTTACGTTAGGTTAGCTAAGGTTAGGTTAGGTTAGGTTTCACGAGGTGCATATGGTAATTTTCAAGGGTTTAGATCTTATTCTTCGAATTTTCACTCGTACAAAACGAAATTCAATTAGAATCACCAGGTTTTTCGCCGATTAAATATCAAATTTACGCAATTACTACCTTAAGACAAGAAATATGTATTAAGTTAGGTGGTAACATCAAGCTGACCTTGATTAGGTTATGTTAGGTTAGGTCAGATTGAGTTATAACTTAAGGTACGGAAAAAATGGCAACATCTCTCTCAAATCCTCGATTTCTCCTGTTGCAGCACCCCGATAATCTACAGGAGCATGCCCACACGCTGGAACTACCCCGAGCCCGCGCTCCAGGACGAGCTGCGCAAGATCGCGAACGCCATAGTTGCCCCGGGCAAGGGCATCCTGGCCGCCGACGAGTCCGTAAGCACCTGCGGCAAGCGACTCGCAGACATCGGCACCGAGAACACGGAGGACAACAGGAGGAAGTACAGGCAGCTGCTGTTCACCACCGACAAGCAGCTGGGCGACTACATCAGCGGCGTCATACTCTTCCACGAGACCGTCTACCAGAAGGCGGACGACGGTACGCCCTTCATCGAGCTGCTGAAGCAGAGGGGGATCATCCCCGGTATCAAGGTGGACACTGGGGTGGTCAACCTGATGGGGTCCTTGGACGAGTGCACCACTCAAGGTAAGCATGAGCTAGGATGTTTTATCTAGTCTATATTATTTACCGTGTCTAGGTCTCGACGATCTGGGCAAAAGATGCGCCCAATACAAGAAAGACGGCTGTCATTTCGCCAAGTGGCGTTGCGTCCTAAAAATCGGCGAACACACCCCTTCCTACCAGGCCATCTTGGAAAACGCCAACGTTTTAGCCCGCTACGCCTCCATCTGCCAGTCCAACCGCATAGTACCTATAGTAGAACCGGAAATACTCCCGGATGGCGACCACGACATCGAGCGCTGTCAAAAGGTTGACGTTTAAACCTGTCAAAATCGCGCCTAACCTATAAAGTTGCAGGTGACGGAGACTGTTTTGGCCTTTGTATATAAGGCGTTGGCCGACCACAACATCTTCCTGGAGGGTACCTTGCTGAAGCCCAACATGGTGACGGGGGGTGCGCAGTGCTCCACCAAGTACAGCAAGGAGGAGATCGGGAAGGCCACGGTGGTGGCCCTGTCCAGGACTGTACCTCCGGCCGTACCAGGCGTCACTTTCTTATCCGGCGGACAGTCTGAAGAAGAGGCTACATGCAACCTGGACGCTATGAACAGGTTGGTGATTTTTCAGTGTTTAGCGAAATTCTGACATAGTTTTTTAGATACCCGGGTAAAAAACCCTGGGCCTTGACCTTCAGTTATGGGAGAGCCCTTCAAGCTTCCGTCCTTAAGGCTTGGGCTGGGAAGGACGAGAACATAGCGGCGGGACAGCAAGAACTCTTGATCAGGGCCAAGGTGAGCTAAGGTGACTAGGTTTCGATTGATTGTTAAGGTTTTTTGTGTGTTTTAGGCCAACAGCGAAGCTTCCTTGGGTAAATACGAGGCGGGTAGCGCTCAAGGGAAAGCCGGGGAACAAGGATTGTTCATCAAGGACCACGCGTATTAAGAGGTTGAAAATTTACGGACAGTGACCTAGCTATCTTCTTATTTATGTGAAACATTGGCAAAGTGATGAAGTACCTATACGATTTATATACGATATACAGGGAAATTATAGATTTTATTTTATGGTAGACTGTGGTTTTTCGTGGGGCTGTGAGTTTTTTCCCTAAAGAACAGCTTTCTTTGAATTATTTAAAAAAATTATAGTAACAAACTAGCTCTCTATTTCAACACGACGCGAATAACAAAACTATTTTTTAAACGAGTCCTAACAACATTCTTCCAAGTGCAACTGAGTTTTTTCTGCGAACAATCGTTTGTTTACGATACTGGGTGATTACATAAAAGTTTAATCATGTTTATACGATGAAATTAACGAGTTGTGAAAGAAGTCGGTGTGGACTTGAAGATTTCAATCTTTCTGTCTACAAGCCTTATTGTAAAACCTTTCACTTGGATTATAATGGAGGAAATGGTGTTTTCTTGTTCAATTTTTGAAAATTCGAATTCTTTCGCAACATTGCATCAGTGTCTTTCGACTTTCTACTCTAGCGGACGTGCGTTTAAAGGACAAAATCCTGCGACACTTTAAACGAAGCTAATGCCATGTTGCCCTATCTAAAACCTGAAAAATTTCAAAAACTTCACAAACATGTGCAAGAAAACGAATCAAAACGAATTAAATGAACCATTAAGAGTGAATTTCTAGACGTTATCATTCAAATACCAAAGATCTTTGGATTTCTGTACACAAGGATCGAACTGATTATATCCCCGTAGTTTTTTCCCCAACTGCAGGAAATTCCGAACGGTTTGGCGGAGAGGTGGCGCACGTAGCGTGCGCATCGCCCATCGATCAAGAAGCGACAAACTCGCCTTTCTCCTTGGGTTCATCGTGAACGAGCGAGAAGGAAAGGAAGGTGGATAGAATTTCCCTCTGAAAATTTTCCAGAGTGACCTTTCTACGTCCTCTAGTGTGGAGTCGAAACAATTTCATTCAATTGTTATTTGAGGTTGCAGGGTGTGAGTGCGAGATTCTTTCAGAAAAAGTGAGTATACGAATTGGGGGTTTTGTTATATAAGTAAGGGATAGAGATGTTTTGGTGATGGGGGAAAAATAAAGGGGGAGGGAAATCTTTTTCTCCTTGCAAAAAATTGTTGATGTTGATTTTCATATATTATGTTTTTTTTTTAAAGGAAAAGGTTTAAATAATGATATTTTAGCCCCTTTTGATTTATTTTTTTGGTAAGGAAATTTAATTTAAAAAAAAACATTTGATCTTTTATCCAATTCATCGAGAGTTTCAGTAAAATACATAATTTTTTCATTCCACGTCGAATATAGAATTTTTTCCACTTGAACAACCTGTATATTCTCGAGTTTTCTCCAATATATTGAAGGAAAAAAAAGAAAAACTCAAAAAGTTTGAATTTCCAATGACTTTTTTCTCATCATTATGATTTTATCAGATAGTTTTATAATTGTCATTCAATTAGCAATAAAAAAAAGTATTCCCTCAATTTGATGGATTGAATTATCAATTTTGCGGTGTTATTAAAATATTTTTATAAAATTTATTCTTAGAGTTGGTATGATTATGCAAGAATCATCTCTGTAAACTTAACGAAAAAAAATTAGTGCCAGCTCAACATAAGTAGTTCATATCTTAAATATGTGCAAAATCAACAACACAAAAGTCTGTCAACAGAGCGCTGAAGTAATTTTTTTCTGAAAAAAGTTACATATCATTCAGTTTCCTTTTCTCACTCTGTATGGAAGTGAAAGGATTCCTATTTTTTTCCTCTTACGTCTTGTAGTGATTCAATGACCTTCATATCCTTTGGTGTTATTACCTACCTCAAGTTCATTTCTTCTCTTGCAGAAGTTTTATTTTTCTTCAATAAGTTGTTTCTTAAAAATTTGTTTACTATTACAACGTCTTATCTTATCGTGTCGAGTTGAAATTACAACAGACCGCGCCTATTCAGTTGTTTTTCGTTAATAAAAGTAGATTTTAGGGTTTGTTAAGTAGTAAAGATCATTTAGGGGTCAACGTTTGTTGAACTGGACTTTGGTCGTTCAGTTTTTGAAACAAAAAATATTTCAACATACTTTACTGATTTGTTTGTGTACCCAGGATGATAATAAACTGCTAGTCGAAAGAATATTGTGTTTTCTCTGCAGAAAAACACAATTTCTTTTTAAAATACATACAGGGTGAGCCTTTGACTCGTACAAATATTCTAACAGTAGATACTTGAGATCGAAGAACCTCAAGAGGCTAAAGATACCTATTGCAAGTATATTCTGGACATCCATCATGATGAACCCGTTTCAGAAACATAACCTTCAGCCATGCCTACCCGTTGGAACTACCCCGCTCCAGAGCTGCAAGACGAGCTGCGCAAGATCGCCAACGCCATCGTCTCCAACGGCAAGGGTATCTTGGCCGCCGACGAATCCGTAGGTACCATGGGCAAACGACTCGCAGACATCGGTCTAGAGAACACCGAGGAGAACAGGAGGAAATACAGGCAACTGCTGTTCACCACCGACAAGAACCTAGGCAACCACATCAGCGGCGTCATCCTCTTCCACGAAACCGTCTACCAGAAGGCTGACGACGGTACGCCCTTCATCGAGCTGCTGAAACAGAGGGGGATCATCCCCGGTATCAAGGTGGACACTGGGGTGGTCCCCCTGATGGGGTCCCTGGATGAAACCACCACTCAAGGTCAGGGGAAGGGTTGGCGTGAAGTTGTACCATCTGAGTTAACTTATTGTTGCAGGTCTGGATGATCTGGGTAAAAGATGCGCCCAATACAAGAAGGACGGTTGTCAGTTTGCCAAGTGGCGTTGCGTTTTGAAAATCGGCGAACACACCCCTTCCTACCAGGCCATCTTGGAAAACGCCAACGTTTTAGCCCGTTACGCTTCCATCTGTCAAGCCAACAGGATAGTACCCATAGTGGAGCCAGAGATTCTCCCCGATGGCGACCATTGCATCGAGCGTTGTCAAAAAGTAAGTGAGGACCTTTTAAAACAACCACCAACATCTCATCTTCTCTCCTTAAGGTAACAGAGACGGTCCTGGCCTTCGTATACAAAGCCCTAGCCGACCACAACGTCTTCCTCGAAGGTACCTTGCTGAAACCCAACATGGTAACCTCAGGACAATCCGCTAAAACCAAGGCCAGCAAAGAGGAAATTGCCAAAGCGACCGTGACCGCCCTTTCCAGGACCGTACCACCGGCAGTACCCGGCATCACCTTCCTTTCAGGTGGTCAATCAGAAGAGGAAGCCACGCAGAACTTGGACGCCATGAACAGGTAAGTTTAGGAGGTGTTTAAAGGGTTCTGGGTTATATTCTTGTTGTTTTCCAGGTACCAGGGTAAGAAACCTTGGGCTTTAACCTTCAGTTATGGTCGCGCCTTGCAAGCATCAGTCTTGAAGGCTTGGGGTGGTAAAGACGAGAACGTAGCAGCTGGACAACAGGAACTCCTCATCAGGGCTAAGGTGAGTCGAAAAAATTTAAAGGATAACAATGTTTTTAACCGTGATGATTGACAGGCCAACAGCGAGGCGTCTATGGGTAAATACGAGGCTGGAAGTGTCAAAGGAAAGGCTGGGGATGCTGGTCTGTTCGTCAAAGACCACGTCTACTAGATCGTCGATAGAGTGTGGGTTGTAGATGGTTACTATTTCTTAAACTTTCTTATACAAGGCGATATTTGAAATATCCCGAGACAATTTTTTATCGTGAGTCCTACCATGATTTTCCAACGATTCTACTTATATGTTTTAAATGTGTATATACAATAAATTATTTTTGAAGTTTTAAACGATGGGGATTTCAGTTTTTGCGGCCTGACAGAAAAAATAGTCTAGTTCTATGGTATGTGTCATTGTGACAGCTGAGGGAACGCCCACTGGATAACTGTGAACCAATCAGAGTGATTTATGGGCGTTTTTTAATAAGAAGTCTGTTTAGGTAATCCTGAAAGTAAATAACGATGGTTAGACGTTTGTACTTTGTATTCATTTATGGAATGTTGAATTCGATGAATGAATACATTCTTATATGGAAGAATAAATCGAGAAAAACATTGTTGTTGTTCAGGAACTTGTCTGTTATTTAACGTGGACTGTTAAATTAATCATTCAATGGTCCAACAACATATACAAGTTGTATCGTTGAGTAATCATTCATTGTTAGGTAACACTTTGATGGTTTATTTTCACTTCGAGGGAAACGGACAAAAACAACCCAATGCATATGATAAAAATATATTTTTTCTACATTATTTCACTGGTCTAACTACACATTTTCATAGAAAAATGTGCTAATCTCTATTTCATGAACATTAACCGTGTGAGAATCTTTCAATTTATACTATACACTACTTTTATAACCACATCGTAACATTGAAACGCAAAATTGATTGTAAATGCTTTTAGAAGTACTTTCGTTACCTTGAATACTGTAGAGCCGACAAAACTGCAAAAATCACATTTGATTTAAAAAAAAACATTCGAGATAACTCTCCTTTTTCCTCTATACATACACCTTCGTTACGAAAAAGTCCAAAGCTGAAGCGTTTAACATTTTCAGTTTTGTGAACTCCATCCTTACAATTCGAACGAATTTTAAAATACAGCGTGTCTCTTAAACCTAAATAATTTTCCAAAGAATTACTAAATAAGTTCCTCGTTATTATCAGGTAAGTACTCCCCTAGTTTTAAATAGAATTAACAAGGATTCCTCCGTACCATTCTTGATATATTGGCACTTGAGAAATTTGTATGCGATAACATTTTTTTTTTCTTTTAATGATTCATCGAAACCACATCAAGTATGTAAGGCTGGTACATAAATAGTGATTTGTGCTCGGGGGCTAGACTAAACGAACTCTAAGGATCACTTTACAGGTTAATCGTATCTAGAAGGAGAATTTGAAGTGAGAGATTCAACGGTAACAGTTTAAAATTTACAGAACGAAAAGAACACATTTCTCAGGCCACTCCAATTCGACTTGACCAAGAGACGTAACAATAAAATGATCAACTTTCGCTTAAACAGATAAATTTGTTGTTTTAGTTTCCGATTAAGATATATCAACAATTGAACACACAATTAAAACAAGAACACGAAGTCCAGGAGAACAAAGTAATTTATTTCCCGGAAACTCCTTCGAAATGGAAAAATTTAGGCTTTCAAGCATATTCACCACAGACGTCGAAGGGTTCATTTGAACCTCTATTATACCACCCCTTTAAAAATCCTTTCGTTAATACAATCTAAGTACCTCCAACATCGAAAGCAGAGTGCCTCTGAAATCATCGATATTTACATACAAATAAAAAAAAATCACAAAGGTTCTTGGCATGGAACGGCTAAAGAATTGTTTTAAATACATACACCTGGAACTTTAACTAGTTTCTGAAACTTTGGGTGAAAAAATATAAAATTCCCTAAAGCTAGTGTTCTGAAACTACCTACTTAAGTATCACAAAACGCGCCACTGGGGAAAAAGCAAAAGGTCGACGATAGGGGGTTGGAAAAAAACTACAAGAGAGCTATTTACACCTCTGGAAAAACTTTTAACTGTTCAAAAAAATAATCAAATTGTTGAATTTTGTGGGTTCTCTCTTCCAACGCCCTAAAATCGACGTTCGCCCTAGTTCCGCCAGGTGGCGCTTGAATCTGAGTAGAGACGACAGTTGGTTCGAGTGGGGGGCTATTTTAAACGATCTAAAAATACTGTGGGGCCCCTTCGGGGGTTCCCCTTTCGCCTACAACGAAAAGGACTCACGATATATAATGGGGTGTGGGAATGTATTTATTAAACCCTCTGTGGGGGGGTTTATGTGACTACGGCCCTCTCGACGTCCACGGTGCCGTTTTTGACGATGCCCACCTCGGGGTCTAGCTCGGAACGCTTCCCCTCCATCAGTTCCTCCTGCTCCTCTTGTTTAGGCAGGTCCGGCACGTAATTCCAGGGCTGGATCTGTTGAAGTGAACGATTCATAAGGATTGACATTTGGAGCTACAGGTTATGGGCCCAGAAAAATTATATTTCAAATGACTTTGACATAAGGCCACCCAGTATTAGTTTTAAACAGAAATGAGTTGAAATACTCTGCGATAGTCACTATTACTGGGTTTTCTCACTCCCCTGTTATTATAAACAGTAAAATAGATGTACGTCAACAGGTTATGGGCCCGGGACTCACCTCGGTGGTGCCCCAGATCTGGTACACGAAGTAGGTGGATATGGACACGAAGGAGGTCAGGTAGAAGACCATGCGCCACGAGGACATGAGCAGGTCCCTGCCGTCCAGTATGTGGAAGGCGGCCAGGGGGCTCAGGAAGCTGGCGGACATGTGGATGGTCTGGGCGAAGGCCAGGACCGGACCGGCGAAGTTGGGAGCGATGTCGACCACGTTCGCCATCGCGCCTGCGTAGGCGGCCGGTACCACGGTCACCGCCACGAACCACATGACCAGTACCAGCTCGATGTTGCAGCCGACGTTGCCGATGAAGAGTACCAGGATGCCTGGGAGTACTTGAGCTGAAATTAAAGGGTTGGTGAGACGATCGAGGGAGGGAAGAGAGGTTAGGGTCTCACCTATAGCAGTCATGAGCTTTCTCACGGCGAGCAGGGACATGATGTTTTTGGTGGCGAGCTTATCGGCCAGGTAGCAGAAGAACACTGAGGCTACGTAGCTGCAGACAAATGGTAGACCGGATAGCAGTCCGTTCTGGAACAATAAGAACGATTTTTGTTGTTTTAGAATGCACGCTGACGATTTAGAGATATGTTACATGACTTTATCTCAATTGTACAACGAGCACCTAGTCATTCTTACACTTCAATCGATTATGACAAGTTTCCTCAGAATTTTAGTGAAAAATTATGTCAAATTCATCTGTTTACTTAACCTAAGCTGACCCAAAAATGACAGGACTTCTCAGAATTTTTTAATAGGAACGTCTAACGATTTGTCAAAATCAGCTAGGCATTCACTGTCGTGGGGCACCCAAGCTTTTCCCTCCATTGATTCGCGTGCTGTTTTGGTCGAGTATTGTGTTTTGTGCATGTTTTTGGAAAAAATGTTCTTCCCGACGTTAGATTAGAGTGATAAGACTATAGCTTTTTCAGAAATGCCTCCTTATAATGATAATAAAAAGCTTTGTGTGCCCCACGGTAACGAACAAAGCTGATTTTGACAAATTGTTAGAGTACCCTATGAGCTCGATGTCAAACTTATCAGGTCTCTTAACCTAACATGACCTAAAATTGACACATCTCCTCGGAAATTTAGAGAACAAAAATGTCAAATTAATCTGTTTACTTAACCTAAGCTAACCCAAAAATGACAGTACTCCTCAGAATTTTTTAATGAGCTCGATGTCAAACTTATCAGGTCTTTTAACCTAACATTACCTAAAAATGACAGATCACCTCGGAAATTTAGTGAAAAAAAGTGTCAAATTAATCTGTTTACTTAACCTAAGCTAACCCAAAAATGACAGGACTCCTCAGAATTTTTTAATGAGCTCGATGTCAAACTAATCAGGTCTTTTAACCTAACATGACCTAAAAATGACAGATCTCCTCGGAAATTTAGTGAACAAAAATGTCAAATTAATCTGTTTACTTAACCTAAACTAACCCAAAAATGACAGGACTCCTCAGAATTTTTTAATGAGCTCTATGTCAAACTTATCTGGTCTTTTAACCTAACATGACCTAAAAATGACAGATCTCCTCGGAAATTTAGTGAACAAAAATGTAAAATTAATCTGATTACTTAACCTAAGCTGTCCTTAAAATGACAGGACTCCTCAGAATTTTTTAATGAGCTCGATGTCAAACTTATCTGGTCTTTTAACCTAACATGGCCTAAAAATGACAGATCTCCTCGGAAATTTAGTGAACAAAAATGTAAAATTAATCTGATTACTTAACCTAAGCTGTCCTTAAAATGACAGGACTCCTCAGAATTTTTTAATGAGCTCGATGTCAAACTTATCTGGTCTTTTAACCTAACATGGCCTAAAAATGACAGATCTCCTCGGAAATTTAGTGAACAAAAATGTAAAATTAATCTGATTACTTAACCTAAGCTGTCCTTAAAATGACAGGACTCCTCAGAATTTTTTAATGAGCTCGATGTCAAACTTATCAGGTCTTTTAACCTAACATGACCTAAAAATGACAGATCTCCTCGGAAATTTAGTGAACAAAAATGTCAAATTAATCTGTTTACTTAACCTAAGCTGTCCTTAAAATGACAGGACTCCTCAGAATTTTTTAATGAGCTCGATGTCAAACTTATCTGGTCTTTTAACCTAACATGGCCTAAAAATGACAGATCTCCTCGGAAATTTAGTGAACAAAAATGTCAAATTAATCTGTTTACTTAACCTAAGCTGTCCTTAAAATGACAGGACTCCTCAGAATTTTTTAATGAGCTCGATATCAAACTTATCAGGTCTTTTAACCTAACATGACCTAAAAATGACAGATCTCCTCGGAAATTTAGTGAACAAAAATGTCAAATTAATCTGTTTACTTAACCTAAGCTAACTCAAAAATGACAGGACTGCTCAGAATTTTTTAATGAGCTCGATGTCAAACTTATCAGATCTTTTAACCTAACATGACCTAAAAATGACAGATCTCGGAAATTTAGTGAACAGAAATGTCAAATTAATCTGTTTACTTAACCTAAGCTAACCCAAAAATGACAGGACTCCTCAGAATTTTTTAATGAGCTCGATGTCAAACTTATCAGGTCTTTTAACCTAACATGACCTAAAAATGACAGATCTCCTCGGAAATTTAGTGAACAAAAATGTCAAATTAATCTGTTTACTTAACCTAAGCTAACCCAAAAATGACAGGACTCCTCAGAATTTTTTAATGAGCTCGATGTCAAACTTATCAGATCCTTTAACCTAACATGACCTAAAAATGACAGATCTCCTCGGAAATTTAGTGAATAAAAATGTCAAATTAATCTGTTTACTTAACCTAAGCTAACCCAAAAATGACAGGACTCCTCAGAATTTTTTAATGAGCTCGATGTCAAACTTATCAGATCCTTTAACCTAACATGACCTAAAAATGACAGATCTCCTCGGAAATTTAGTGAACAAAAATGTCAAATTAATCTGTTTACTTAACCTAAGCTAACTCAAAAATGACAGGACTGCTCAGAATTTTTTAATGAGCTCGATGTCAAACTTATCAGATCTTTTAACCTAACATGACCTAAAAATGACAGATCTCGGAAATTTAGTGAACAGAAATGTCAAATTAATCTGTTTACTTAACCTAAGCTAACCCAAAAATGACAGGACTCCTCAGAATTTTTTAATGAGCTCGATGTCAAACTTATCAGGTCTTTTAACCTTACATGACCTAAAAATGACAGAACCACTCGGAAATTTAGTGAACAAAAAGTCAAATTGATCTGTTTACTTAACCTAAGCTGACCTAAAAATGATAGGACTCCTCAGAATTTTTTAATTAGCTCGATGTCAAACTCATCAGGTCTTTTAATCTAACATGACAGATCTCCTCGGGAATTTAGTGAACAAAAGTGTCAATTTTACCTCTTTACTCAACCTAAGCTAACCTAAAAATGACAGGTCTCAGAATTTTAGTGAGCTGGATGTCAAACTTATCAGTTCACCTAACCTAACTTGAAAAAAATTACAGGTGTCCTCAGAATTTCAATGAGCTCAGTGTCTAACTTATCAGGTCAGTTTAACATGACCTAAAAATGACAGGACTCCTCGAAATTTCTGCGAACAAAGATGCACCACCCTAAGCAGCCTTGGACATAGCTAAACGAAGCAGAACAAAGATGCACCACTCTGTTCCTTACCTTCTCCACGCTGAAGCCCAGTATGCTCTTCATGTACCTAGGCCCGGGTATCATAAAAGTGTAATGCACCCATATCCTACCGAAGGTCGTGATCCCTATGGCCCACGTGTGCGGGGACTTGACAATCTCCCACCAGGGCGTCTTGTGATCCTTGGTGATGATCTTGGCGTTGGCAGTGTTCTCCTTGATGTACTTCTGCTCGCTCAGGCTTATCCTGGGATGGGTCTCAGGGCTATCGAACGCCAACAGGTACCACAACAGGCACCAGCTGACGCCCAGGCTGCCAGTGGTGTAGAACACGGACGGCCAACCGAAGTTGGCTATCAGATAACCGGCCATCGAATAGGTTATGCCTATTCCTATGCTGAAACCTGTGGGTATAACAAAATTAAGACTGTTTTAACCCTCCGGAAGACTCTGACTCACCTTGGAAACTCGACATGAACCTGCTCCTTTCCGGTATGGGAATCCAGGGCCCCACCAAGGCGTACATGGCAGGCCACGTCAAACCCTTCACGAAAAAACGATTAAGAAAGGATACCACAGAAAAGTTTAGATGTTCTTACCGATGCGAAACCCTGGATGAACCTGAGGGCGATGGCCAGGCCGTAGTGGGTGTTGCTGGCCCAGGGTAGGTTGAGACTGCACAGCGCCGTCACCAACTGGGAGTAACCGAAGACCCTCTTGGAACCCAGCCATTGGGTGGCCACACCTCCGACGATCTGCGATATGATGTAGGCCCAATAGAAGGATGCCAGCACGTAGCTCTGCACCCTCTCCGACCATTGCAGGGTGCCGCCGTAGAGGGCCTAAAAAAGACCGCGAATACTTCTGGCATATATTCGAATCTAGACGGGAAACGAAACCGAATTTTATTCATGTCCATCATGAGACTGAAGGGGGATGTTCTGGCAGTGTGTAAGAGTGAGAAAATCAAGGGTACAGATCAACAGGTTCGATTATTCTATGATCAAGGTTGCGACCTTCGATAAGAGATGGCGCCACCAGTTGTATCAAGAAACGATCTGACTTTAACCGATTCAGTGTCGTAGGTGTTTTTGCTAGAGATTCAACAAAACTTACATTTATTGAGGTTTCATTGTCGGTTGTATAGCAATATTCGTGGGAGATGTTCATCGAAGTCTTGGGTGGATCGGCCACCATGGCAACTATGGTGAGGTTGATGTCGGTCCTCATCATGAAGGACACCAAGAATCCGGACCATGAGAGCATGTACAGGACCAAACGCGCAGGCACTTGCCCTTCAAAGAAAAAACAATTTACTCAACAAGGCATTCCTACAGATTCATCAGAAAGGAAAAGATCTATCGAAATCGATTATTTCGTTTTGAATTTATGTTTAAATTTCGACGTATTAAGACAGTTTCAGCATGAATAGTTTTCTATCTAATTATTGATGAGTTCTCATATCTTCAGTCAACATTCTTTACTGGTAATTAATTAACCAGCATCAATCGAATTGGCCGGCACCAAATTACTACATTTCCACGATATGATAAACGTTAAAACTATGTTATCAATTAATTAGGTGAATCATCTTGTAAACAACAAATTTTCTTGTACCACCCAAACCCAACAACGTTGATGAATGCATCAACGGAGAATCTGATGCGTGAACATGATCACCAATAATAACAACTTATTAATTCTGGAAAACGGACGAAACGCAATTCGAATAACAAAAAAAAAAAGACGAAATTGTTACATCTGACACCGTGTAATTTGCATCCAGCATACATGGAAATTCATTCGACATGATTGACAGTTAATTGTGCATAAATTGTGGAATAAGTGGTCAATTAAACATAATTCTTTCTTCATTGAGAGACGCTGGATGAGTTATGTAATTTTCATCGCTCCAATCATACCGTGGAAGGTCACAAAACGCATAGAAATCGAAAACTTAATAATTCTATTCGACCCCAACAGGTTATGGGCCCAGAATTCCGAACTTACCGAACATCCTGTAGATAAGACATTGCTGCTTCTCTTCCTTCTTCGGATAGGAGAGGTCAGGGGCGTAGATACCGTTGGACACCATCTTCTCGATCTCGATCAGAATTCCAAACAGCTAACGAGGGCTCTCGCTCATCCTACGCGAATCTACCACACCGGGGAACGGTCTCGAAGGCCCCAGAAAGGCTCCAGTCCACCGTTCAGCGGCCACAGGATCCTGGATGAACCCCCGCTACGCGCGACATCTATGTCACCGTTCTGGAAGGAGAAAAAAACGACTGATTCACCAACGATACGAACGGACTTTGTTTATAGTTAAAAGTTTATCGGCGACGAGGAAAAATGTGCAGACGCTGGCCGTAAATTTGTTTTTAGGGGACCGGCCAGTGGCGTGCGCACATTTGGACGACAAGAAATGGACTGATCGAAGTGGAATTTAATTTAGGACACTTCTAGTCTTTGGATTCATCAAAATGATACATTCGAACATTTTATTTGGTATTTCCCCACAATATTAATCAATATCGAAGGATTTTTCGTATCTGTTATCTTCCAAATCATGAAAGGGTGGATTTATAAAAAAAATTCATAAAAATTCTACGATTTTCACAATAACTCTGAAAAAACACAAGCACCTTTTTTCAATCTTTCTGTATCGTCCAAATTCGATATTTATTAATAGGTACTGTGAAATGCTTAGCAATATCGCTGTAATCTAAACATAACAATCGATAATTTCACATCCTCATTCATGCCAGTGGCGTACCTACAGTTCGTTGTTGGAAATAATCCAAAAAAGCGATTTGTACCATTTTTCTTGAGTTTTTAGCTTCAGAATGGCCAATTCATTCAACGTTAGCTATAGTGTGATACCACAAAACACAAACTAATTCAATTTTTGACGAACACTTCATTTCAGGCCAACAAGACTAATGTCTAAGATGATGGGAGGAAAAACTCAAGAGAAGTTCCAAGGGAAATATTCATATTTGAGCTAGTTTTAAGACAATTATTCCATGGATTATCCTTGCTTTTCTATTCAAATGAACGGTTGAATTTCAAATGGTTTTGTGATGAAAGAATCGGGGTCAAATATTAGTACGCCTCTGTACCTCGTATCATTGTTTACAGTCATGTTATAGAAAATATTGAATAATCTGAGTATTGCGTATCACTGTTTCAATTGATACGAAACTGGCTTTTTACCATTTCGCATTTGGCACTTATCTCACACTCCCCCTAAAGAAAATACATACAATGAAAAATAGATAAGGAAATAACGTTCCAGAATGCGCAAAAAAAACGGAAACCAGAGGTATATAGTTATGGGCCAAGGATCTTTTCTATCTTGGCCACAGTGTGGGTCGTTATTTCAACATTATCTTATCCAAATTCCGGTTTAGAAGCGGTTTTCGCATAGAAAAATATTAGAACAAGGGAATGGTACTATAGGACGTCCAAGCAGATGTTTAACCCAAGCTTAAGCCTTGAATTTGGGTCAGAATTTGTTTGTTATTGCCAGTTAGGTAAAACAAATGTTATATCATCATTTAGGGCCTTCAATTTTTGATAAGGATTGCGTTCTAACCACTAAGGATTGCCAAAACATTTCTTGAATTGTCCCATTATGTAATCCAGTGTATATCTAAGAGAGTACCAAGTGCATAAGCACCCAAAACAATCTTTAATCCTCCTCCTATTTAAATCAACACTCGGCATCAATTTAATTGGTGAGGCTTTTTCCAAGACTCAACCAGCTTTCTGTCTTCAAATGAGCAACATTCCTCTGCGACCTTGTTCGCTCAACTGAAAATAAAGAGTCTGACCCCGCATCTGACCCGTTTAGAAGCTGAATTATTAATCATCGATTGTTTTGTTTATGTTTTTTTTGTCGACGAACGCCGATGCTCCAGTTTCTACGACTGGGGGGCCCATTTCACTTATTCCAAGTATGAACAGCGTGCAAAAATTCGTATTGTAAACTAACACTCGTAAATGTGGTGTAATTTAACTGTATTCATGCAATCATTCAAGCTGGTGGTATTGAGAGGATCATGTTAGAAATTATCGAGTGGATTTAGATCAGGGCGCCTTGGTGGCCAAGGCGATTTGATGGTATAACTTCTACCCTTTCCCCATGGAATTACCGATGGTTAACAAGACTGTAAAGTTCATGGAATTGCACGATAAAGAGTCCTAACAAAAAATTATCAAAGCCCCCCTGATAAGACTAATATACACGAGGTAAATTACAAATTATCTCAGACGATAGCTGAGCTGTCGTGTCGTTATCGGTAAAATTTGACGCGGATTTATAGGGCAGATAGTACCCCTCAAAACTGCGTGAATTCCTGAGAGTCTTATAATTTTTTTCGTGTTGGAATTCGGAAAAACTTTTAAATGGATTGAAAGATAATGAGCTTACACGTTGGTTTATTATTTGAAACGTTAACCACAGTAATCGATCGATAAAAACGCAATGTACTGAACGGAATCGTTTTTATGATAAAACTGGACTTTTATCATGGTGAAATTTTTAGCATTGGTTAATATGCGATAAGACATTAGGTACGTCGTTTTTATATTCTAGAGCCACTTGATTTACCTTCCTCTAGCCAGGATCTGCTTAAACCACTTGTGAAACTTAGCAGAATTTATGGACCTCACTGATCTACCACTACTGGGATGAAAAAAATCTGTTCAACAACGGTTTGTGTTGCTCTTATCAGTTCAATCTCCCTCTCTGCCAAAACAGAGCGCGAATCCAAGTGGCCGGCACAAACTGATGCGCTTTTTGATTGTACCAAGTATTTAAGCGCCAGCTAGACAGCATGGGCAAGATTTCGAAGGTTCGGGGACTTTGTACCTAGAGAAGATCCGATTCAAAAACCGGAATTGCGCCAAACCAAACACGAACAAGTCCAAACTTGCACAGATCTGAGCGTCAAAGAGTAAAAAAAATTGTCGACGTCTCAAAAATTCGGGAATCTAAGCAAGGGAGACCAAGGCAGGTTCCAAATTGATAGAACTCATACAGGGTGTTACCAGAAGATGCGTCAAAAAAACAGGAGCTGATTTCTTGTCCGAATACAGTATTTCGTTAGATATGCACCCCTTATGAGCTGAAGGGAGTTGAAAATTGTAGTTTTTCTCACTTTTTCGTTGACTCTTTCACACATTCCATTTTTAGGGAGATGAAATTTAAGCAGGTAAAATTTTTCTCTTGTAATATTCAAGTTTGTTGGATTTTCAGCCACTTCGCTCAAACTTTCATGTTACAATCGACGAATTTTGCCAGCAAAATTTCATCTCTAGTGGTATTACATATGAAAAACGCAAAACGAGACAAGAATTTTCGTCAGTCACTCAGTCTTTCAGACTGTTTCCCTTTTTCGACTAGTTTAGAGCATCGAAAAAATAGTTTTAGAGAAAAAGGTTTCGGCAGCAAGGTTTCAATGGGTAGTAACCCCTAAAAACACCCACACTACAAACAGTAGCGTCCAATAACTCATTAACATCTTCACAAAAATAGAAAAAATTATTTAATAAAAAAAAAAATAATTTTAATCAATACCTATCCGATATTAGCATATTTCTGAGAATTACACAATATCAGGCAACACGAAAAACCTGTTTTTGTAAGATTTCAATTACCCATATATGTAGCTAAGTCAGGATACATATATTAAAACCAACACTGGTGATAGCAATAAAAGTAACAGTCCTTATGTTACACTCCGATCAAAGAGATGATAATGAGGCAAAACAAACTTACTCCCTTTGTAAAAATCAATTTTCATTAGCACCAATCAACTAGCACAATTAAACATGTAAATCAACCCTGATAAATATAAATTGGTGAACAAATTAGTCGGAACAACTGGGTGTACTAATTAGTGTCACATGAGAGGCTTTGAGGCTTATTGCACAACTTCTTCGTGCGACTACCGCATATATAAGAAACGAATTGAAAAAACCAAAGGGGATTCAGTGTGAATGAGATAAATTATACAGATATTCAAGGCGAAATCATGGCGAAAAAAAAATTGGACGTATTATACTTGCAAATTAAGCTAAAACTGCGGTCACGGTTAAAGCCAATGAAATATTTAGATAAACGGAATGTCAATAATTAATTAGCAATCTGGCAAACATTGATTGCGATGAAAAAAGATTGTTACATCTGTAATGATTGATATGAAACATGAGCCACACTAACCTAATTTTAGTGGTTGGAATCAATGAAAAAATACTTACGAAATCTAGGTGGTAGTTCGTGAAGCGTGCTGAAATGATTTGCGAACTTAAACCCATGTTAAAAACAAGAAAACAATCAAATCTTGGACCGACAGCACAAACTGAAGATTTTTTTACCTGAAACGAATAATTTAGGGTGACTAACGATGACTTTCTGGTATGAGAACGCTTAATTTAATCACTTCGTACTGAGATTTCCACAAATTGAGACACAAGTGCATTTCACTCGATGAAAAAAAAGTGGAAAACAGATGCGAATGTATTTGGAGGTATCGCCCAATTTGGATTTACACACCTTATTGAGCTTTGAAAAAAAACGGAAATGCGGATTTGAGATGCATGGCTGTAACGCGTTTTGATCGATTATATTCGGTCGATTTCATTGCATCATTGCTGATTAAATAATTAATACTGAAATATAGGAAACTAATTGAAATTTCAGAAATTAAATCAAATCGTTGCTGCCCATTTTCTGACAGATGACAGAAGCCCTTTAAATCGAGCTGTCAGATTTGACAACTAACGTCAAACTAAAGTTGTTATGCGTTCCGTTATTTATCGATACTTTCCTGAAAATAACAACGATGTAAAGCTATTTTTGAAACCCGAATATTTTCCTCATTTGGTAATTTTGTCATTGAAAACAACTGATTGATCACTACATATAAAGATTTCTTAATTGTTTCACGACACGTGCTTCAAAAAAATGATTGATGAATACTGTCTGCAGCTGCAGCTGTTATTTTTGTTTTGATCAGTTATTGTTGTTTAGTTGTTTTTCATCACAGAAGTCGATGGTTACTGTGATAACTGCTGTCACTTCTGTGACTGCTACAGTTACGTCAAATCAACCTAACCTACTTAAAATTAATCAAATTATCAAATTAAATTGGATCTCGAATTTTTAATTTTTACTGAATATTTCATTAGAATTACGTGTTCGACTAAATGACAACAAGGATGAGGAAGCTAGCTGTTGGAGTGAGTGCGGTAACCGGCTTAATCAGTAGTTATGTTTACATGAAATACAACAATAATGAAAAAATTGCCTATGCCTCTTGGACAACTAATTATGAACCGCATCCAACGGCTAAATGGGATTACAACTGGGACCAGTGAGTCGCACGATAAGTTGCAAAAAGTATGATGTAATGTTGGAATTTTAGCATGGAGCCAAAATCAATGGTTAACCCCAAAAAATTAAAAGGTGCCTCGGGGGACAATGAATTCAATGAAACTTTAGAAAGGCAGACTTCGAAAGCCTTGAGACATATAGTACTAATTAGGCATGGGCAGTACAACACATTAGGTCTCACAGATAATGAGAGAGTTCTTACTGAAACCGGTACGACCTTTAGGTTGATTTGAAGTGATTTTCATTTGTATTATGTATTATTTGGTTCAGGTCGTAAGCAGGCGGAACTCACTGGTATCAGACTGAAAGAACTAGGTATTCCATTTACTGAAATGGTCAAATCTACTATGTCTAGAGCCCAAGAAACTGGTACCTTGATTTCTAAAAGTTTACCAAATGTAAGTACAAAAAGGGTTCGGTATCGAGGTTACTTATTTGTTGATTTCTTGACAGATACCAGTAACAAACTGTGATTTTATTAGAGAAGGAGTTCCTATTCCTCCTGAACCAGCCATTGGTAATTGGAGAAGTGAAATGAAGGTAAGGTTTCTTTCCTTTCATCTGAAAACAGATGTAAATTTATAAACTGCCAAATACTCAATCATTGAAGAAAAATTTTCTTCAGAAATTGGTTGAATGCATTGTCTAGTTTAGAATTTACTCGTTTTCTTATAATATTTAGCAGTTTTATCAGGACGGAGCCAGAATAGAGGCTGCATTCCGAAAGTATTTCCATCGTGCCGATCCATCGCAAGAAAAAGATTCCTACACGCTCCTCGTATGCCATGCTAATGTTATAAGATACTTTGTTTGCCGGTGAGTTATTAGACTGTGTGATATTTTCTGTATACTTTGGAAATTTGTTGTATAGGGCGTTACAGTTTCCTGCAGAAGCTTGGTTGAGGATCTCCTTGAACCACGGTAGCATAACCTGGATTACCATCACTCCATCTGGACGGGTTTATTTGAAAGTATTAGGAGAATCCGGACATTTTCCACCGAGTCTAGTTACATCATATCCTTAAGAACTACCTCAGGAAGTATTTTATCATAATTGTTTATACTCGTATTGTTTGATTTTAAAATATTCGAATTATCTTGTACGATTTAAGGGTGGAGGAAAAAATATCGTTTTGAATTTTTCACTGTTATTTATTCATACATTTAAAATAATCACACCATTTGTATGTTGTTTGTTCTATTGGAGAAATAACTCAAAATATCTATTGGTAGAGGGAAGATGATGGTTGAATTCTTCTCGGCTGATATGTTGTTCAACGTTTGAAGGTACCGCAACTAGAAAAAAATTGTTACAGCTTTAAAACAAGAATAGTTCATTTATATCACCTGTAACGCAGCTGGACTTTGATTGATCACATCGGAAGCCTCCTTGAGCGCCCTAGAAGCTTTCATCTCGCCTTCGGCAGCTATAACCTTAGCCCTAGCCTCCCTTGTTGCCTCAGCCTCCGTCGCCATCGCCCTCTGCAGTTGCTGAGGAAGGCTCACGTCTTTACTGCAAGATATTAAGTTGCAAAACAGTCGGAAAATCAACGTAATTCGACCTACATTTCCACCCTTTCTACCTTGACACCCCAAGGATCGGTGGCCACGTCCAAGGAAGTCTGCATCGCGTGGGAAATCGCCTCTCTGTCGGACAAGATTTCGGCCAAGTTTCTGGTCCCGAGGATGTTCCTCAGGGTCGTCATCGCCAGTAATCTCGTAGAGTTGCTGGAGGAAGGATCGGAAAGCGACCAATAGGTTATGGGCCCAGATTTTGAAGTGAAATACTCACCTATAGTTCGCCACCTTGATGACGGCATTGAGGGGGTCCTGTATTCTGTAATAAACGACTGCGTCTACTGTTACTGTTACGGAGTCTTTAGTCAGTGCCTAAAAAGGAGCTTCAGTGTGAATTTGCTAAGTATAGGGGTGTCTTACTGACTTCCTGTGGTGGTACATCGAAGGATACAGTTCTAAGGTCCACCTTGCAGTAGCTGTCGACGCATGGTACAATGAAGAATATACCTGGACCCCTGGCGCCCCCTGTGCGTAGTCTTCCTAACCTAAATATAACAGCTCTTTCGTACTCCTGAACGACCTGAAGAAATATAAGCATTGGGGAGTGTGTTTCATCTGGGATTCCTCGAGGAACAAATAAAAATGAAGACTCACTTTGAAACACCAGAATAGTGAAAAGGGGAACGTCATAATCAAGAGTATAACTGACCCAAATGTTGCGATGTATTCCACACAACCCATGGTGAACGATTTTTCTGGAATTTAAAAGAGTTTCAATGATTTTCTTCAGTTTCCTATGGAAATTATAGATGGTAGATAATTTAATTGTGCGATTAAATATTGTAAAAGAAGTTACAAGTTTCGGAATGAATTTTTCTTCACGAATATTAGAGAATACAGTGCGTTAATGGCTGGATCTTACCATACTCGAGGTAACACTCTAGACCTCCAGATTCTGTTCTCTTCATACCTGCATCTAGAGGTTTTTCCTTAGAGAAAACCATCTACTCTTAAAATTCACAATTTCTCACTTCACATCACCGTCTGAGGAATGGACAAGTTATGGAGAAGACGTTTTATTTTAAGTTTTCTCACGGCATTAGGTGCATATATATGCACCTAGATAATATATAATGAAGGGTACTTCATGATCTCGGCTTCAGAAGTGAGACGGACTCCAAGAAAATAAACAAAGCGTCCAGATTAGCATCCGACAGACAAATCAAGTTATTGATGGATTGTATATATACTGCTCAACTTGCCACAATATGAACTATTTTGAGAGTAGGATTACGAAAAATATGATTGATTTCTTCATCACTGATATTCATATAAAGCGGAAAAAACGAATAAGCGCTTGTGGTTATAAGTGGTTTTGAAAAAAATTTAAATTGACGCGCGGTCATATTTGTTTCTTTACGCGCATAGAACAATTATAATTTTCTATGATTAAACATTGATCTATGGGCTGATATTAAAAACCACAGAACATCGAGAAACTCTTGAGCCACAGATTACAGAGTATTATGTTACAAAGAGAGTAACAATTGTTACTCTTTGCTCGAACTCTCATGGTTAGTGTGTAACATAGAAATAGATTACATTTTTCCTTGAGATTTCCCGCACTTTTTTGAATTTGATATATATTTTAACGTTACGAGCAGTGAAATAATCGCTGCAGTTCAGAAATTAAGGTGCCTCATCTCCGTAGCCTTTTTTTTTGTATAGTCGTGTATATGAGCAGATGTTGTAAGTGCGGTGAATATAGCGCGGCGTTACCGTTCTTTTTATAGATCTTCAAGATCCCAGAAGCTTCAATTACGCGTTGTTAGTAAATTAACACCAGATACTTCCGCGATTATAATCTACACAACGTGCTGGACGCTTATTTTCTTTTGGAACTTACGCTAAAAGTGGAACGGTGCAGCACTTATGTAACGGAGACTCTGACTGAACTGTGAAATAAACGAAAACTCGAAAAAATGAGCCATAGTTATTTCTGCGCTTTAAACTACGGGGGATGTTTAGGAAGGATCAGGTTATGGGACAAACTGAAGTAAAAGATACCTCATTCATAAAACCTTTAATTTCACCTATAAAATCTCCTGTACAAATGTAAAACTGTGGAACCAAACCACCCCATCACCTTCTCTGATGTCTCAACGCCAAACTATCCGGATAAAACTCCCTCATCCCCCTGGCGCCGCCAGTGTAACCCTTCAGCAAATCGTCGTGTTCAGGCCTCAACCTGATCTCCATCACGCTGTTCTTGGCCCCCATATGCACCTGCTTGGGCTTCAGGCTAAACTTGGACACCTGTTTCTGAACGCAGCCCTCTCGGCGATCGTGATAAACCGATTTTTCTGTGGTTTTCATCGGTTTATCGCAATGGATGCAACAACTGGTGCCGAACCTGTCGCTATGCAACGGTTTCGGGAATAGACGTTCGTCTATGGTGAATCTATGGACGCAGGTGTGTTCCCTGTCTAGCTTTTTTGGGAAGAGGTCTTGCCTGAACTGGTCCAAATTTTCCAGGGTCTTGTTTCGCGAGTGGATCCTCTGTTTGATCACGTTGAAGAAGGGTTTTTCCATGGATTCACGCAAGAAAGTCTCTGCTTCCGTTGTTTTGGGTTTGGTGTCTTGGGGTTTCATCACACGATAGGTCCTGCCCATTTCTGCGCTTCCATCGGATATGGAACTGTTTTTCCCTGGGTTTTCCTCGATTATTGTCGATAATCTTCTGTCCGAAAGGGATTCGAAGTTATCGTAGTCTTCAAGATGAGTTTGCTCGTCTATGGTATTAGTTGGATCATTAAAATTCCTCTGGAAGGTTTTGAATGCAGGGTTTTCTTCGTAGTCTTGAGTTTCTGGTGGAAACAATTTGTTGTAGGAACGTTGAACGTCTCTGGCGTGGTTTGGAAAGTTTTGCCCACCTTGGTTGCCTGAATTGTCAGCGTTTTGCTCCATTTCATCTTCAGAAAACGCTGATACCTCTTTCTGCATGGCATTCACAGCGTTTTCCTGCAGAGCTTGATGCCAACTCTTCACTCTCATCCTACCATAACCTTGCCTGTATCTCCTTTGCTCCTTTTCCTTAATCTCTTCTTCGTTTTCCGGCTTGACCACTTGATGTAATCTTCTGGTTCTTAGGTTGGGCTCATACTCGAAATATTTGGGTTCATCGGCATCCTTACTCCTTGTCTCATCTTCCAATCTCTTGCTCAACTTGGCGTAGTTCATCCTCCTACTCCAGGAGTACTTGGAGCCGCTCCATCGTTTTAAAGGATCTTCTGCTTTCGGTTGATTGTTCCAATTCCAGGGCAACTTTGATGGTTTCTTCGGTTTGGTCTTCACCTTCTTCGGGTTCTTGAGGCCAGAGGGAGAGCTCGTGGTTGAGTTTTGACGTGTGGTCGTGCTGTTAGTCCGTGAAAAGCTCCTTTCTGGCGTTTCGGAGTTGCTCTTAGAGCTGCCCGGATCAACGGCTCTGAAGTGCTCGTATATTTGAACCGGCGTAGGGTCTTTCAATTGGGATTTTTCAGGTTCTTCCGCATGGTTGAAGGGGTTGGTCTCTACCAGCTCGAAGCGTTCGCATATGATGCTTTCAGGTCTCTTCCATGTTTGCTTTTTAATGGGGGATTTCGACCTTTTTTTCAATTTTCGCTTTAATTTCTTCTCTTTGGGGTGGGGGAGTAAAGGTTTCTGGTCGATTTCTGGGATTTCTTTGGGTACTTTCTTCAGGCTGTCTTTTTTCTCTGCTCTATCGTCCAACTGAGCTATCTTCCCTTCCTGTGTCGGTCTAAACTCAGTGTTTGAAGCTTGAGGTTTTGCACAAGTGCATTTCGAACAGCCCTTCATACATTTACACTTGGATTTGTCACAGTCACCACGATCATCCAGTTGTCTTGTCTCCTTACAAGTGCAAATGGCGTCACTCCTCCACTTGCACCTTTTACAGTCACTCTTATCGTCCTCACATTCTTTGAAACAGTAGTCGCAGGCTTCCATACAACTTTCATTGGCGTTCTTTCTTTCTTCCTCCCTTTTTTTATTCCTTAAAGTGTCAATTATTTCCTTTAGAAGGATAGGATCCCTGGCCAGACATTCTACGCATGCGTTTTCCTCAGTGAGATCGACCTCTTCTGGTATATAGGCAGATCTAATGATTTTTTTCATGATTCTTTCTTGTCTCGGTGATGGGAAGGGTGAACAGGGAGGTATAAGATCCATGATTTTTTCCTCCATAACATCGCCTATAGCTTGGTCCATTTTCAACCTGCAATACCTAAGAAACACACGAATATAACTCTGAAAGGATTGGAAGTTACCAATTTGTGTTCTTGCCTGTATTTCTCGTTTCTAGGTGGACAAGGTAGGTTCGAACAGACGCAAGATACAGGGTGGGGAAATAAAGTGGGTTTCAGCCCTTGCTCGATGCAGCAGCATGGCTTCTCGGTGTTCCTAAAGAAAAAATCCTCGTTTTCTTCATTTTTCTGTAGATTCTGGTGGAGATCTGGCTGAAGGGCTTCGCAAACGTTATGGGAATTGTTGCGGACAGCCCAGCTAAACTGCGGACACTCGACCTGGCCTAACTGGAGACTTCTGCGGAAGAATGAATTGGATTTTTCGATATACCAACGGTAGATATTCACCTTATTTGTGGACGCATCTCGGTTCCTTCATCGATAACGATCGATGAAGTATGTCTTCAAGACAGAATTTATTGAGTTTCAATGTTTTGATCGATTCGTTACCTTAGATACCTTTCCGTAGTGACGCCCATGTAGGTCACTCATTTTATGAACTACGATTTGCGCAATTCACAAAAATTTTATGTGAAATGGAAATATCAAGAAATTTGAGTTGAGTTTGATACAAATAATAAAAGAAAGCATTCAAATATGTTTAAATTATAGCTATAAATGAATAACTTAAAATGCTACGCCTATGAATCTTCGCCATTTTCTTCTGTGTAAATTCACACAGTTCTATGTTCTCAAATGACATTTCGAGGAAAACATTTATGATCTGTGGTGGAAAATATCCACAGGGGTTGCGTTCACAAACTTACTCAGAGCAAGCTCTGAGTAAGCTCTGATTACCCAAAGCGTTCACAAACGTACTTTTAGTTCCTCAGAGTATGCTCTCTGAGCATGACCATACTCATACTCTACTCTCGGAGTAAGTTTATGAACACACCCTAGATATTTTGAGATTTTTCCCATTTTTCCTACAATTCTTACTGATTTGGAATAATAATCGATATCACGATAGTGGAAGCATATTCTGGAAATAATTTTGACCAAATAAAAACCCACCATAATGTCTAGAAAACGAGATATAACAGTAAGTATTCGATTCTTAGTTGGAAGGGTTAAAATGAACATCATTAAATTTTCTACTGATTCAGAGAGAGGAAATAGCCAAGCAGTTCGTGCTACCAGAGCGACAGTCCAAGATTGACACACTCCTCCGGCAAGGCGTGCAATACTGCATTTGCAGGAGTTCCGACAGTTCTAGATTCATGATAGGATGTGACGCTTGCGAAGAATGGTATCATGGAGATTGTATCGGTATATCTGGGAAGGAAGCTAAACTCATCAAGCAGTATTTTTGTGTGAGATGCATTGAGGAGGATCCTACGCTGAAGACCAGGTGGAAAACCAAGAAAGATGAATCGGCTACTGCTACCACTAATACGGAGGAAAGAAGATCCAAAAAGAAGAAAGAAAGATATGAGAACAAGCCGGATAAAAAGTTGAAGAGGTGTGGAGATTGCATGGGATGTTATAGGACGGAAGATTGTGGAAGATGCGATGTTTGCACCAAGAAACATAAACATGGAAGCAGTAGGCAAAAGGAAAGATGTAAACAGAGGATCTGCATAAATTATGGAGGGTTTGTTTACTACATATTGGAATTTTTGTACGTTATAGTGTTTTTTTATGTTTTAGAGGACGAAGAAAACGTAGGGACTCTAGTTCTGATAGAGAAATACCCCCAAATGCACATTTGATGACTGAATATGCCAGGCAATGCTATGGTCCTATGTGTAACAACAGTGCTAGGTTTGGTTCCAAGTATTGCTCGGATAGTTGTGGGATTAAACTTGCATCAAATCGTATCCTTCAAGTTTTACCTCAGAGGATCCAACAGTGGGCACTTACACCCTGCGTTGCCGAAGAGAAGAATATTAAAGGTATGATTGATTTTATCTCTGATGCATCTGTCGTAAGCTCATTCCGTCAACCCATTTCATTGCAGCTTTAGACCAGGTTAGAAAACAGAAAAACGAGGTGAGCCATATTTTACAAGAGCTAGACAACAGACACAAAGAACTCGATGCTATTGTTGAAAGGGCTAGAAATGTTACTGTAGACGAGAATTATGAGCATGAGCAAGATGAGGAGGCTGAGATGTCTATGTATTGTATAACTTGTGGCCACGAAATTCATTCTAGAACAGCTATCAAACACATGGAGAAATGTTTTAATAAATATGAATCACAAGCCTCGTTTGGATCTGTTTACAAAACCAGGATCGAAGGTTAGTCTTTTTATTTCATTTATGTAGATTGTATAGTCAAAAAATTAAAGTAATGATGGAATAATATTTAATATTGTAGGAAACAATATGTTCTGTGACTTTTACAATAGTGCAAATCAGACCTACTGTAAGAGGTTACGCGTATTGTGTCCAGAGCATTATAAGGACCCTAAGGTCGGAGACGATGAAGTCTGCGGCTGCCCACTTGTAACCAACGTGTTCAATTTAACTGGCGACTTCTGTCGAGTGCCCAAAAAGTCTTGCATAAAGCATTTCGTCTGGGAGAAATTGAGGAGGGCAGAGGTAGCGAAAAGTCAGCAGGTTCTTCAATTTTTCCTTTAATCAAACCATCAATTTTTTCAGATCGATTTAGAAAGGGTTCGTCAGTGGCTTAAAATGGATGAGCTTCTAGAAAAAGAAAGGAATATCCGTGCTGCTCTGGCCAATAGATCAGGGGTGCTAGCTCTCATGCTTCACTCAACATATAATCATGAAGTGATGGAAAAGTTACAGCGGCAACAACAGGAGCAAAATGCTGGAAAACAAGAATGCTAAACGGGAAGAATTTTTTCATCATTTTCAATATAATGTAGAAATCTACCTAATGTATAAATGTTTCGTTAATTTAATTACACACTTTCCTTGCTTTAAAGCTGTTGAATCATTTCTATTCGAGAAATAAACGGAAATTTTGACTAACATAGTTTTCTTCTTTTCTATGTTCATTTAACCAAGTTTAAGTCATAGACTATTATTGAAAAAGTTCTATAACTCCAATCATAGATATATTTTATCTTTTCTGTGGTTGTAACCATAGAGAAATAACAAATGTTATCTATGGTTATTTTTACCACAGAAATAAATTATGTCGCGGAACCTGTGAAAAATAACAAATAGCCGTATTAACTAGAATCTGTTATTTTTATCGCTATTATGGGCGATTCTATGGAAATAGATGAAGTTTATGGGGCAGATTCAGCGAACGATTCTAAAGTTTCAGCAGAAAAGAAAAGACGGTCAGCTCTTTGGAAATACTTCACGAATTTGGACGATTCGAGAGCAAAATGCAATATTTGTTGTATGGTCTTCTCCTTCAAAACTTCAATAAGCAACCTCAAGATTCATCTCCAACGAAAACATCACAATGTAGCTATTCCAGGAACGCAGTTCAATTTGAGTCGAAAAGCTCACCACCACTCCATCAGAAAGAGACCAAGGGAAAGAGAGTTAAATTCAGCCCATGGAGGCTCTACCCTCCATAATTCAGATGTAACACCTAAAAAATGGGATCTTTTCACTGTGAAAGTAGCAGAGAATTTGGCAGCACCAGAGGAGAATGTGGTGAAGATTGTAACACCAGAAAAGATAGTAAAGGTTTGTAAGAATTACATAATTCAACGTTCACTTTTACTAGTCTCGATATGGTTTTTACAGGAATCCATAAAAAGGGACCATTTCTTATTTGGTTGTTCGGATTTTTCCAGCATCGCTAATAAATCTTGGTATGTTGACAAGACCTTATTCGTTAAGTCGATTCTGAAAGAGTGTGATAGACTGCTGATAACCGCACCAAGACGATGTGCGAAAACTACAAATTTAAACATGGTGAAGAAATTTGTTGAGATAGAAGTGAATAGAAATGGAGAACCTATCAGTTTGCAATTAGAGTCTGAATCTAGATTCTTGTGTGAACAACAGATTTCGAAAAACTTCAATATGTTCACAGACAAAAAGATATTCAATTTCACTAAAAATGGGAAGATTATGTTTAACAAAACGTTATTTTCAAAACATTTTGGACAATACCCAGTTATGCACATCAGGTTTAGAAATGTCATCGGTGATAGTTACAAGGAAGTGTTGGCATCATTAAGAACGTGTATATATTCCACCTTCTTAGAGCACAAGTACCTTGTGAGTAGTAAGATTTGGGATTTTGGATATAGCAAATCGACCTTCAAAAGATACATAGATTCTCAAGACTACGATGAAATACCAAGAGAGAAATTAAAGTCCAGTCTTCAATATCTTTCGGAACTTTTATGTGCTCATTACGAAAACAAGAATAAAGTTTATGTTTTAATTGATGATTTAGATGCACCAATAAATAACATAGTTCAAAATAGTGACATCTCTGAAGAAGATTCGAAAAACGTTGTGAAATTTATTAAAGTACTTCTGTCGAATTTGCTGAAAGATAACCCCTATGTCGAGAGGGTTCTAGCCATGTCAAGTCATCATTATGCCGATATCCTAATCTCGGAATGTAACGTCATACACAAGCCCTACTTGCAGAATGATTTGTGTAAATATAATGGGTTTACTAATGCAGAAGTGGAGAATCTCCTATCTCACATGGATCTTACCGATTCTTCCAATGAGGTTAAAATTTGGTACAACGGTTACGGAATGAATTTGAGCAATGGTAACCTGGTAGAACTGTACAACAACTGGTCCGTCATGCAGTACTTGTACGAGAAAGAATTCAAGAACTATCAACCTGTAGGTAGTTTGAATAGGTTCAAAAATGTCCTGCAGAGGCAGGAAATAAAGGATGAAATCGAGATTCTCGTCTCACGAAGGTTGGTTACAGTGAAATACAAAAATAACCTAAGTTTTACCGATGTTCTCACACTGAAGAGGATGCTGGGGAACGCAAACGTTCCAATAAACAAGGAGGACATCGACTTATTCTTTCAGTTCTTGTATGAGGCAGGATTTTTGAACCAGCTGTATCATACAGAGGAATCCATTGAATTAGGTATACCAAACATTGAAATCTATACTGAATACTGCAAATTCTTCTTCTCTTACAACTTTTTCAAAGAGTATTACAATGTGACCCAAGAAGATTTAGATTGTTTCGTCGCTTCCTTGAACGGTTTTCGAAATAGTAGAGATCGAGAATCTATCGTCCAGCTGGAGATTGGCATCAGGAATTTGTTCAGGAATGCCAAAGTGTTACCTCAGAACGATTTCGAACTGCAAGCGTTGTTATATCACTTTGTGAAGAAGTATTTTCCCAGCCTCAAAGGGGAGGCTTTGACCATGCCCAAAAGGTACCTGAAGTGTGATTTGGGGTTGCCAATCGACGATAAAGTGGGTGTTATCATTGAAATAACGACTTATGATAGGTCTACATCGCTAGACGCTTTGAGTCAAATCGTGGCTAACAAATATAACGAGATTTTGAGTTTCGAAGGATTGACTGACGAGGTTTACATTGGACTTCATTTGGGTGAAGATAGAAAGATTACGATCTCTTATTTAGTTAACAATTTCGACTTGGCTTTCGCAGAAACTGTAACGAGTTTTTGAAAAGTAAAAATTAATTTAATTGTTAATTATATTGTGACAAATATTCAATGCTCTTTTTCCTTGCTTCATTTTCGTGTCGACCCCCAAATCCTGCTGCTATCAAGTTGTAAAATCAACATTCCAAAAAGATAAAAAGAATACCGTTTCTTCAAATTTATTTGTCTCATCGAAATACAAAAGATTATGTAACAAATACTCTTCCAACAATCACAAATATAAAAATTATAATATTGAACCTTATTAATAACAATCATTACAGTACTATCACAAAAAATTATTCAGTTCTCATATTATTCATCAATATTCTCAAAACACAGAGGCAAGAACTTCCAGTATGCCGAATATTAACGATTTTACATCCAGTTTATTGGTGGCTTTAACGGTTGGTCTATTTGTTGTTTCAGCACCTTTGCTACTTCTCTTCTGGTCTTTTTGGTCTGCCTGAGTATAATATGGTTCTACGAAATCTGCGTAACAGGTTTTCTCACTATTGATAATTTTTTCCACTTTCAGCATGAAGCCGGTTGTTTCGTACATTGAATTACCATATATTCCAATTATAATAGGCCTTTTGAAACTGGAAAGTGAAAATGTAGAAAAATTTAACAAAATCTAACAATCTCAAACCTTTTTGGTATTTCAATAGCGTCTTCACCACAAGTGGCAGAATGCAGATCGTACTTTTCAGGCTCATAAGTAGGCACTTTGGAATTCTCAGCTATGTACATATCAGCGTCGCCATCTCTGAAATGAAATACTCAAATCTCAGCTAATAAGCTGCATATACAACTTACGGTGAATAGAGTGTTAGTCTCAAGTCACCTTCATGTTCGATGCTGAAATATACAAAATTTTCCTTGGTGACAATACCATCTTTGTACATTAGCAGCTGGGTGTTGCCTCCTTTTTCGGATTTCGTTCTGGTAGAAGAAATCTAAAATGATATACATGAGAAATAGTTCAACGGATGTGATCCTGAGCCCTACCCAAATTACGAGGCCAAATGTAACGTACAAAGAAAGTTGAATGATATGCATTTTTCGTAGCTGAGAGATTTATTTCTTCATTGAAGTATTTCTATTTTTCATCTAAATTCTTCCGGATCGCCAGTGGTCTGTCTATGGTGAGGTTAGAATTTGGAAAACAGACCAAAAACTTGTGCTCTAATGAATTGTTTGAAACTCTATGCTGAAAACGGTAAAAGCTTTATTTTTGCATGATCGCAGTAAATATATATACTCTTTATTTTCGAAAGTATAAAACAAATTTGATTCTGGATATAAATTTTTCAAAAACCCTTCCTGATCATTATACGAAATAGAATTCTTCTACAGCGCCATCTAGGCACAAACTACCAAACGTAATCAATCTGCATCATACCTACCATATAGGAAACTGCAAGCGAAAGATCTATGTTCGCTAGTATGTGACTAGATGGCGCTGCAATAGAATTTACAAAATTTTCTCTCGTCTAAGGAAAAGCTTAATTTTCAGAGTGTCCTAACAATAGCCACTTGAATAATTTATTTTGTGAGAAATTAAGACGGATACTTAACTACTAATACAATCAACCAAGGATTAAAAGCACAGTGTTCTTCAGACATTCTTGAAAATATTCCAACATGACTAGAAACAATCTATTATTATGATCTTCAATCCACGATGAAAAATTTTGGCCGAAAATACTTTTTTTTTCGTATCGTCTTGAAATTCGAAATATAGTTCAATTAGGCTGTTCTCTATCAGAAACTGCAATCGGTTCTTCTTCAAGTGAATTATTTTACGTTTTACGCCCCTTTGAAGGGCCCCAACTTTGAAAGGCCCTAGCAGCCGAAATAAATTTTTTTCGTCAAAACTGAGTTCAGATTTGGAATCAGGGACCTCGAATCATCCAGAAAACATGTACGGCTCTTCAATATCTAAAAGTTGGATTTTTGATGCCGATCGAAAAAAACGCAAGGCTATACATCATGAAAAATTTTGGCCGGAAATGCTTTTTTTTTCGTATCGTCTTGAAATTGAAAATAAAGATCAATTAGGCTTTTCTCTACCCGAAACTGCAATCGGTTCTTCTTCAAGTGAATTATTTTCCGTTTTACGCCCCTTTGAAGGGCTGAAATTTTGGTAGGCCATAGCAGCCGAAATAATTTTTTTTCGTATTGTCTTGAAATTGAAAATATAGTTTAATTAGGCTCTTCTCTATCAGAAACTGCAATCGGTTCTTCTTCAAGTGAATTATTTTTCGTTTTTCGCCCCTTTGAAGGGCTGCAAATTAGGTAGGCCATAGCAGCCGAAATAAATTTTTTTCGTCAAAACTGAGTTCAGATTTTGAATCAGGAACCTCGAATTATCTAGAAAACAGGTACGGCACTTCAATATCCAAAAGATTGATTTTTGATTCCAATAGAAAAAAACGCAAGACGCAAGGATGAAAAGAGAATGGTTTTCCTTTAGACATTCTTGAAAATATTACGCCACGACTAGAGACCAAGTTGACCAATTGATCTTCAATCCAACGCAATCTGGATCAAGGATTAAAAGCACATTGTTCTTCAGACATTCTTGAAAATATTCCAACATGACTAGAAACAAACTATTATTATGATCTTCAATCCATCATGAAAAATTTTGACCGAAAGACCTTTTTTTTTCGTATCGTCTTGAAATTCGAAATATAGTTCAATTAGGCTCTTGTCTATCCGAAACTGCAATCGGTTCTTCTTCAAGTGAATTATTTTTCGTTTTACGCCCCTTTGAAGGGCCTCAACTTTGAAAGGCCCTAGCAGCCGAAATAAATTTTTTTCGTCAAAACTGAGTTCAGATTTGGAATCAGGGACCTCGAATTATCCAGAAAACATGTACGGCTCTTCAATATCTAAAAGTTGGATTTTTGATGCCGATCGAAAAAAACGCAAGGCTATACATCATGAAAAATTTTGGCCGGAAATGCTTTTTTTTTCGTATCGTCTTGAAATTGAAAATATAGATCAATTAGGCTTTTCTCTACCCGAAACTGCAATCGGTTCTTCTTCAAGTGAATTATTTTTCGTTTTACGCCCCTTTGAAGGGCCTCAACTTTGGTGGGCCATAGCAGCCAAAATAATTTTTTTTCGTATCGTCTTGAAATTCGAAACATAGTTTAATTAGGCTTTTCTCTATCAGAAACTGCAATCGGTTCTTCTTCAAGTGAATTATTTTTCGTTTTACGCCCCTTTGAAGAGCTGAAATTTTAGTAGACCCTAGCAGCCGAAATAAATTTTTTTCGTCAAAACTGAGCTCAGATTTGGAATCAGAGACCTCGAATTATCCAGAAAACATGTACGGCACTTCAATATCTAAAACTTCGATTTTTGATTCCGATCGAAAAAACGCAAGACGCAAGGATGAAAAGAGAATGGTTTTCCTTTAGACATTCTTGAAAATATTACGCCACGACTAGAGACCAAGTTGACCAATTGATCTTCAATCCAACGCAATCTGGATCAAGGATTAAAAGCACATTGTTCTTCAGACATTCTTGAAAATATTCCAACATGACTAGAAACAATATATTATTATGATCTTCAATCCATGATGAAAAATTTTGGCCGAAAATACTTTTTTTTCGTATCGTCTTGAAATTCGAAATATAGTTTAATTAGGCTATTCTCTATCAGAAACTGCAATCGCTTCTTCTTCAAGTGAATTATTTTTCGTTTTACGCCCCTTTGAAGGGCCTCAACTTTGAAAGGCCCTAGCAGCCGAAATAAATTTTTTTCGTCAAAACTGAGTTCAGATTTGGAATCAGGGACCTCGAATTATCCAGAAAACATGTACGGCTCTTCAATATCTAAAAGTTGGATTTTTGATGCCGATCGAAAAAAACGCAAGGCTATACATCATGAAAAATTTTGGCCGGAAATGCTTTTTTTTTCGTATCGTCTTGAAATTGAAAATATAGATCAATTAGGCTTTTCTCTACCCGAAACTGCAATCGGTTCTTCTTCAAGTGAATTATTTTCCGTTTTACGCCCCTTTGAAGGGCTGAAATTTTGGTAGGCCATAGCAGCCGAAATAAATTTTTTTCGTATTGTCTTGAAATTGAAAATATAGTTTAATTAGGCTCTTCTCTATCAGAAACTGCAATCGGTTCTTCTTCAAGTGAATTATTTTTCGTTTTTCGCCCCTTTGAAGGGCTGCAAATTAGGTAGGCCATAGCAGCCGAAATAAATTTTTTTCGTCAAAACTGAGTTCAGATTTTGAATCAGGAACCTCGAATTATCTAGAAAACAGGTACGGCACTTCAATATCCAAAAGATTGATTTTTGATTCCAATAGAAAAAAACGCAAGACGCAAGGATGAAAAGAGAATGGTTTCCTTTAGACATTCTTGAAAATATTACGCCACGACTAGAGACCAAGTTGACCAATTGATCTTCAATCCAACGCAATCTGGATCAAGGATTAAAAGCACATTGTTCTTCAGACATTCTTGAAAATATTCCAACATGACTAGAAACAAACTATTATTATGATCTTCAATCCATCATGAAAAATTTTGACCGAAAGACCTTTTTTTTTCGTATCGTCTTGAAATTCGAAATATAGTTCAATTAGGCTCTTGTCTATCCGAAACTGCAATCGGTTCTTCTTCAAGTGAATTATTTTTCGTTTTACGCCCCTTTGAAGGGCCTCAACTTTGAAAGGCCCTAGCAGCCGAAATAAATTTTTTTCGTCAAAACTGAGTTCAGATTTGGAATCAGGGACCTCGAATTATCCAGAAAACATGTACGGCTCTTCAATATCTAAAAGTTGGATTTTTGATGCCGATCGAAAAAAACGCAAGGCTATACATCATGAAAAATTTTGGCCGGAAATGCTTTTTTTTTCGTATCGTCTTGAAATTGAAAATAAAGATCAATTAGGCTTTTCTCTACCCGAAACTGCAATCGGTTCTTCTTCAAGTGAATTATTTTCCGTTTTACGCCCCTTTGAAGGGCTGAAATTTTGGTAGGCCATAGCAGCCGAAATAATTTTTTTTCGTATTGTCTTGAAATTGAAAATATAGTTTAATTAGGCTCTTCTCTATCAGAAACTGCAATCGGTTCTTCTTCAAGTGAATTATTTTTCGTTTTACGCCCCTTTGAAGGGCTGCAAATTAGGTAGGCCATAGCAGCCGAAATAAATTTTTTTCGTCAAAACTGAGTTCAGATTTTGAATCAGGGACCCCGAATTATCCAGAAAACAGGTACGGCACTTCAATATCTAAAAGATTGATTTTTGATTCCGATCGAAAAAACGCAAGACGCAAAGATGAAAAGAGAATGGTTTTCCTTTAGACATTCTTGAAAATATTGCGCCATGACTAGAGACATATATGACCAATTGATCTTCAATCCAACGCAATCTGGATCAAGGATTAAAAGCACAGTGTTCTTCAGACATTCTTGAAAATATTCCAACATGACTAAAAACAATCTATTATTATGATCTTCAATCCATGATGAAAAATTTTAGACCGCAAATGCTTTTTTTTCGTATCGTCTTGAAATTCGAAATATAGTTTAATTAAGCTTTTCTCTGTCAGAAACTGCCTTCGGTTCTTCTTCAAGTGTATTATTTTTCGTTTTACGCCCCTTTGAAGGGCTGCAACTTTGGTAGGCTCTAGCAGCCAAAATGAATTTTTTTCGTCAAAACTGAGTTCAGATTTGAAATCAGAGACCTTGAATTATGCAGAAAACATATAGGCCTCTTCAATATCTAAAAGTTGGATTTTTGATTCCGATCGAAAAAAACGCAAGACTATACATCATGAAAAATTTTGGCCGAAAATGCTTTTTTTTTCGTATCATCTTGAAATTGAAAATATAGATTAATTAGGCTATTCTCTACCCGAAACTGCCTTCGGTTCTTCTTCAAGTCAATTATTTTTCGTTTTACGCCCCTTTGAAGGGCTGAAACTTTGGTAGGCCATAGCAGCCGAAATAATTTTTTTTCATCAAAACTGATTTCAGATTTGGAATCAGGGACCTCCAATTATCCAAAAAACATGTACGGCTATTCAAAATGGAGACAGGTTATTTCATTTTGAACCAAAATATACATATCTATATATATAAGTAGTTGAAGAGCGCCTTGAAAACACTCACCCAGGCAACACATCATACTCGTGTGCCATACTAACCTTGTATGTTCAGTTGCAGGCACTGGTTGTCAGGGGCAGAAAAATTATTGAGCAAAAACAGCCGAATCAATTTTTTTTCGTCGAAACTTAGATCGGATTTGGAATCAGAGACCTCAAATCATCCAGGAAACATGGAACAGATGAATGAGTACTGACCATACCGCCACCGGTGCCGATCTGCTGAATTTTATCACAGCATACCGGTTCGGTGACGGTCTGGACTAAAACTCTTACTCCAATACATGGATTCACCTAAAATTTCAATACCTAGATTGGTTTAATATATGTATACGTCATTCTTAGAAAAATTCATGTCAGTGATGAATATTTTAGAAAATATCCTGGTAAACTTGTAAAGATTTTGTATGATTTGGTTGTTGAAACGGTTTTTATTTTCAAGATGTAGATTGACCTCTTTTTCTGATAATTATTCTTGTGAGTGGGCAATACATTTGGAAATCTACTCGAAAAAACTGAAATATTGTTAAATATTTTGAATTCTATCACAGCGCCATCTAGGCGTATACTGAGGAACATAGACGATCCGCTCCTCACTTGCCATGTAGAAAACTGTAATGGACAGTTTCATGTTCGCCAGTTTGTGACTAGATGGCGCTCTTACTGAATTTTGAAGAAACCTGTTTAAGGGTAGCTCAATCACCAATTTGAATATTATTACTTAATTATAATATACTTAAATTGAGTTCAGATTCCCAATCGATAACTTCAAAAAAATAATACTTATACTTCATTATCCATTTATGGAAAGTACGTTTTTCTACTCGTATTGATAAAAAAAAATTTTTTGCTAAATTTTTTACTGTTTTATTAAATTTTTGACTCTCAAGATGTAGATTGAAAGAACATCTATTGATTGTGAGGATGTGTAGGGGTAATAGGAGTTATTTATCTTCCATTCCTAGGTTGAATAATAAAATAAAACACACACGATATATCCACTTGTTTATAATTTACAATAATATAATACAAAGATAAGACGAATATGACAATTTAAAAAATCAATCAATTTTAGAAATTGTCGAGTATTTTGTCAAATGAAAATGTGATAGAACATTTAAAATGATGTTTCTATTCTAGAACGAGTAGATGCATTAGAGATACTGGCAAAACTTGTCGAAAAAAACGCGATCGTTGTAAGTACAAAAACAAAATAGGAACAGATCGAGGCAAGTCATGGAATGTGTTAAAATATATATCTTAGGAGAGAAAAAAGCTCAACTGGGTATTCGAGGAAAGCTGCACACTGATTCAACCGGAAACAAACATTCGTTGTTCTGTTGTGAGATTGCAGTTCCAACAATTCCAATTTTTCGATTATTGCCAACGTCTTTCATGATTAGATTTATATTGCTAACTTACATCAGTCCGAATATTCTCACAGCACCCGAAACTCTTTTTAATCGCGAATTTTCCAACAAATTTCCGAAAATTAGCTGCTACTTTGATTCTAATCGTTCGATATTTGAAAAAAATGTCTCAGTAGATATGTACGCATAACAATAGTTAAAAATTTGTACAGAAAACAATTGTTAGGACTGCAAGACACAACAAAAATGCATTTAAGGGTACTTACAAAATTAAAAATAAATACTGTCTGATAATAATACTGCAAATAAATAATATACAATAAATGCATACAGAAATTTCTTCGTACACTGGGAATTGAAAAATAAAAAGCGAAAACGGAAATGGCGAACTGTTGGTTACCTGCCGTAATAATTTAAATACATATATACAAAAAGACATCTACATTTAGGTCCGGTCAACGAGCCACAGTCACTAAAACTAAACTTTTCGTGTAGTCATTTATAATATGAACGAATTTATTATTCCATTTTGTTTTACATCTACTGTGTCGATGTGGGACCCCAGCATCGATGACCAGACAATGGGATTCTCTTCGAGGAAGATCCTCCGGATCTTCTTGGCATAAGGACGGTGAAAGTTGAAAAGATGCCGGAAGGTATTGAAGCAGTGTCAAACTCGAAGCAATAACTTCTGGCACGAAAGACAGGGACTTAACAAACTATAACGAACATTCAGTCATAGGTCGAACGAAAAGTATACAGGGCGTGGAGGTACAACATGTATAATTAAGTAGTTTCCTCACTCTTTTCTTCATTCAATAGCTGCCTAAACATTTTCGAACCCTGTATCTTACAAAGTCAACATATAAAATTAGGATTTCATATATCTCATATATAAAAAATTAAATTATAGTTATTACTTAATTCAAAACTATGTACAGTGGCAAATATACACATTTCATTTATTTACTACCTTCCTTTCAGATTATAATTAATATTAATATGTATTTATATGTATAGTTACACTATATCCTAACACAGTGTATCAATTTCATACGAATCCGAGAGAAAAGTTAAGATATTTTCTTATATATCACTTCTTGTTGTGTCACAGTTAAATTTTAATCAGTTTGTTCTTTATATCTTTGTTCGATAATGTTAGGTCGTAGTTTGGCAATCTTTTTCGAATTTGGGCCGATCCTTTTAGGCCTTCAACGGTTATTTAAATCTCACTCGATAAAACGTTGGCTCGGATGTACAACACAACCATCTCCCATCCGGCAAATCAAGAACCTCCTCCGGGGCGATTAAACGAAATCCATGGGTTCCTTCGAACTGAAAAAACGTCCGAGCCAACGTTTTCGAGGCAGCAAAAGTTATGCCTCCCCGTACTGGTTCATGTCGTTGAACTTCTTGCTCTTTTTCGGCTTCTCGTGCTCCTCCTGCATGTGCCTGAACCTGACGAACCCCTGCTCGTCGACCAGCATCGAATCGGGCACCTGGTGGTTGGGGAGCGTCTGCACCCCCAGGTGCGGCCTCGCGTGGTTCTTCCTCGACCTACCGGTGGACCTTCTACCAGAGGTGTTCGACGAGTTCCTGGACCTCCTGTCGAAGTCTGACCTCTCGAACTCGTGCCTCGTCCTCTCGTACTGGTGGTGGTTGAGGTTGGCGCCGTTATCGATGGGCTCGCTGTAGATGTTCCTGTCTTGCGCGTTACCGAACAGGTCGTGCTGGTAGTCGTCGTTGTTATAGTCCAGGTCGTATTTGGGCTTCGTGTAGTACTTGGCCGAGTCGTAGGTCTTCCTCGCCGAGCCCCTGGCCGAGGAGTTCTGGGGCCCCCTCTCAAAACTACCCGGGGGTTGGAGGAAGTTGTTGATGTTGACCTGGTCGGCGTTTTGCCTCGAATCGAACCTGTCTGAGCCCCATTTGGGCCTCTCGAACCTGTCGAAATTGGAGCTGCGCTCGTTGTCGCTGTGGTACCTCTCTAAAGTTGACTTCTTATCGAAGGAGTCGTTTTGGAAGGTGTTCTTTACCAAGATCGGCCTCTCGATGGCTTCCGTCGGGAGGTTATCAAGTATCATCTCGTTCCTGCTGTAATTCATGGCGTTAGGGTTGGTGTTGCAGTTGTTGGGGTAGATATTATCGGTGCTGGAGTCGCTGGTTGTACAGGGAAACAACGGGAAACCACCGGCGGTCTGTTTTTCCCTCTGCGACATCTTCAGACTGACCACGATGGCCAGTAAGGTTATGATGGAGATCTCGATGAACCTGACGGATAATTCAAAGCCCCAGAGTATCCAATGGTGCTTAATTTCCCCGTTGAACCTATCCTCCTCGATGAAGAACAGCGCGTACAGCTGGACGAAACCCAACAGGACGAACAGTAGGGCCACCGCTATGGTTATGTGGGAGGCGTATGAGATATTCTGGGTGCACATCTCCGATAAATTCTGACTCTTCTTCGCCAACACGTTCTTGATGATCCTGTACAGGTAGAGGTAACTGACGCCCAACGCCCACGCCAACAGGACGAACACCGGCTTGCAAACGATCAAACTGGCCTTCTCCATGAAACCGAAGGTCTCCAGGATGCTCAACCCTAGACAGAGGAAGATGTGGAGGGCGGCGAACACCACCAAGAAGACAGGCCTCGTCTTGACCTCCAGATGGGTCAAGGTACGTTTCAGCAGGAACAAGATCAAAATGGCGAACGTAGTGGCCATCAAACTCATCGGGAAATTATGCAGGAAATCGTAGAGTAGCACGTTGAAGGAGTTGTTGACGTTGTAAGGGTCGTAGGCCAGGTAGAAGATCCTCAAGACGCAGATGACGGTCAGCATCAGATGCACGGTCAGGAAGTAGCTCTTGGAGAACATGTGCGGGTCGTTCTCGTACCTGATCAACTTGTAGATGGAATAGATGGCCAGGACTATGTACCCGATGAGGACCAGGAAGATGTGGACGTTCCAACAGATGAGCCACACCTCGTCGCTGGTCACGAAGGTCAAGTTACGCTCTTTTTCTTTCACGTTGCGCAGGTTGATCACGTCCGAGATCTGCGTGGTTAGGTCGTTTTGAATCGGTCGTTTCTCCGGTTGTTGTTTTGGAAGTTGGTTCTTCTGGACCGTCACGCTTTCCGAGCGATCTTGTGGGGGTTCTTTGTCGAGTTCCTGGGAGGGTTTAGATGGTGGTTTGTGCATTTTTTCCGTGGTCTTTTCAGCCTCTTGGATCCTCACTGTGGGCTGGACGATCGGAGCTCTGGTTTTCGTGGTTTTAGGCTCCGACCGTTGGAAATTAGGCGTGGAGGGTACGGATTGTAAAAGGGAATCCGGTAGGTCTTCGTTGCGTCCGTTTGGACCGCTTAAAATCCTCGTGATGGCCGGTAGGTAACCCTTGTCGTACTCGAAGTTGCTCTCGTTGACGTTGCGGCCGGCGTTGAAGCCGTCGCTGACGCGCACCGTCTGCGAGGGGGTGTTCAGCGTCTTCTTCTTGTTCTCGTTGTTGGAGGCCGCCGGGTTGGGGTGGTGGGGCTTCGGCTGTTCCAGGTTGGGCTTCTCGGGCACCCTCTCCGCGTTCACCTTCGGTAAGTCGGGCCTGAAGGGTATCCGATCCTTGTTGGGCATCAAGCTAGGGGGTGGGATGGGGCGTCGGTGGACAAAATCGTTGTTGGTGCCCCTCAGCGTCGGTTTGTCCTGAAACGGGCTCTGGAATTTGGGCGGTAAGGGCGGGGTGAACAGATCCCGATCCCTCTGGGGCGGCACGTAACGGGGTATCTCTTTGCTGTACATCGACTTGGTGGGTCTGACGTTCCTCTGCACGTTGTAACTGGTAGTGGTCTTGTAATAACTCTCTGTAACTTCATCTTGTGGGTTGTTCCTGGCGTTGTAGTCGGGTTTTAACCGGTCGTTGTTGTAGCGGTTCGGATTCCCGTAGTGCCTGTTGTGGTTGTTCTTCAGGATGTCTGCGGCCGGTGCGGACGTCGGTAAGGCGTGGTCCTTCTCCAAATCGACGCCGTAACCCTCTGGTTCGCCGAAATCGGGGTCGAAGACCCCACCGCCCATCTTCGCGGCGTCCTTCTTGGTGTCCACCCGACGCCACTCCTCGTAGCCGTCGGTGTATCGGTAGGTGGTGAGCAGCGGCGTCGCCAGCGTCGTCACCGGGTACGCGGTGTCCGGTATCGACCTCTTGGTGGTGCTGCCGTAGGCGACCTTGTTGAAGACGGCGCCGATGTCGTCCAGGTTGACGTTCTCGACCGCCAGTTGATCGGAGTCGCCGTAGGCGTGCGCGCGGCCGCACCACGCCGCCAGCAGGCAGAGGGCCGCGAGGGCGTCGCGACGTCGCCGCCGCCGCGTCGCGTATGATAGGCACGTGAACATCGTAAGAAACGCGTAATAAAAACTTAGCGCGGTACATCTAGTCAATAGTTGCGTAATTATACTACAGTCTTTTGTTAAGCTTAGATCACAGACGGTTTTGTTGGACGCGGGCGTCGTCGGGACGTCGCTCAGTCTTGGCCGCGTCGTGCGGTCCTTCGTGACGCGCGTTCGGCACATTTTTACCTCATCGCTGTCGGTCCTCGGCCGCGAACTCGAGACGGTGGCTCTGGTGGGCCTCGGTCTTATCGGGAACCTCTTCGGAGGAGCCTGAAACACAATTAAAAACCATTAGATGGGGCTGAAAACGTAGAATAAAAAAATTTCAAGCAAAAATCGAATCATCGGATTAAATTGGAAGAACTGGGCACTTTGGATGAATACAACTCTGTTTAAAAGAGGTACAGATTTAACTAGTTATGTTGAAGGTAATTTTGTTGTTCCAGGGGTGGCACAGCTCATTAGGAAACCTTAAAATGGCTTAAAACAGGCGTTCATTTGTAGAACAAGAAAATTTCAAGCAAAAATCGAATCATCGGATTAAATTGGAAAAACTGAGCACTTTGGATGAATACAACTCTGTTTACAAGAGGTACAGATTTAACTAGTTATGTTGAAGGTAATTTTGTTGTTCCAGGGGTGGCACAGCTCATTAGGAAACCTTAAAATGGCTTAAAACAGGCGTTCATTTGTAGAACAAGAAAATTTCAAGCAAAAATCGAATCATCGGATTAAATTGGAAAAACTGGGCACTTTGGATGAATACAACTCTGTTTAAAAGAGGTACAGATTTAACTAGTTATGTTGAAGGTAATTTTGTTGTTCCAGGGAAGGCACAGCTCATTAGGAAACCTTAAAATGGCTGAAAACAGGCGTTCATTTGTAGAACAAGAAAATTTTAAGCAAAAATCGAATCATCGGATTAAATTGGAAAAACTGAGCACTTTGGATGAATACAACTCTGTTTACAAGAGGTACAGATTTAACTAGTTATGTTGAAGGTAATTTTGTTGTTCCAGGGGTGGCACAGCTCATTAGGAAACCTTAAAATGGCTTAAAACAGGCGTTCATTTGTAGAACAAGAAAATTTCAAGCAAAAATCGAATCATCGGATTAAATTGGAAAAACTGAGCACTTTGGATGAATACAACTCTGTTCACAAGAGGTACAGATTTAACTAGTTATGTTGAAGGTAATTTTGTTGTTCCAGGGGTGGCACAGCTCATTAGGAAACCTTAAAATGGCTTAAAACAGGCGTTCATTTGTAGAACAAGAAAATTTCAAGCAAAAATCGAATCATCGGATTAAATTGGAAAAACTGGGCACTTTGGATGAATACAACTCTGTTTAAAAGAGGTACAGATTTAACTAGTTATGTTGAAGGTAATTTTGTTGTTCCAGGGAAGGCACAGCTCATTAGGAAACCTTAAAATGGCTGAAAACAGGCGTTCATTTGTAGAACAAGAAAATTTCAAGCAAAAATCGAATCATTAACGATAAAGCTGCGTCTGCAATATGCAGGGTGATGCAGCGTTTATTCGCCCCTTATAAGAAGATATAGCCATTTTAAGTTTTCATCACGAGCTGTGCCATCCTTGAAAAAAACAAGAATAACTAGCTGAATCTGTGACAATATACATCTGTGCATCTTTTAAACAGAGTTGTAAGTTGGCTATATCTTTCTACCAGGACCGAATTGGGAAAAATGGTCGCGGAAAAACCAGTTACTTTCGACCTACTGTCGAAATCCAATCATGTGCTCACCCTGTATGTTCGGAACGCCAGATAGCGAGATGGATATTAAATTGGATCGGGCAATAAGCAAGCGTTTAATTCCATTATTCCCATTGCCCATAATCGTTAATGAGATAACTAAAACTGTGACGCAGATAATGATGATTCATTGCGACACGAGAATAAGAGAAAGGTGCGTCTCTTGGATCGAACGAGTGCCCTCCGTTGATTTATTGTCGGGGAATCTCTTACGATACATAAAAACCGCGTTTAACGAACGAACGTTATCTAAATTAACGTTTTAACGTTCGCCCTGGATTATCGGACTTTCGTAACGACGGTTACGTCGAAAATTCCTCCAGAAGAACGGGCAGACGGCGCTAGTAAGTAGTTGGACTAGCAGGCTATGAAATTTCAAAACCTATTTGTCTTAAAAAAGCATAATAAAATGAATTCCATAATTTCCAAGGCCCAAAAACACTACACGTCGCTATCGATAAGTTGAATCGATACTACCCATCCCTATCTATGGTCGGTGTTAACCTAACTTCTGTCAAAATGACAACTGACGTACATTTGTTCACATTCGCCCTTTGTAAACGTCAAATATTTCGAATTTCTTAAGCTTTTTTGACTTATTTTCAGATTATCGGTGTATAAACTAATATATACCGATTAAATCTGACAATTGAGCATCTGTCAGACGCCAGGGGCGTCCTAAATACAGCGACAGCATCATTCAACGTGCCAACAAAAAACAAAAACGCTCTTCTCTCAAATCTCCGGACACGTATCACGTAACGTCGGCGTCCCGACGCTTTACGACGTCGTCCGTAATCCCCGTTCGAATTAACATCGCGACCGACGGTGCTTTATCACGTTAGCGACGTCACAAACGGTGCAGGACAGAAAAAAAAAAGTTAAATCGACGATTGTTAGGACGCGTCGTCGAGAAAATCGAGCGTTGAAACACCCCGGTTAATTATTCTGCAGTAAAAAGGACGGAGGTTTATGATTAACGCCGGTCCAGTTCATTTCTTCCCGTTGATTGGACGCTGGAAGCTCGTGAAACGGTTGTTATCCGCGTAAAATTCTCCAAATCGATATTTTTCACGACTTTTCAACGTTCCGAGCCAATTCGCTGAAAAAAACTATCGGAAATCGATTAAATTCGATACGAGGCCAAAACAGGCTAAACCCCACCCTATGACGGCGCCGCTGGTGGAACTGGCCACTCCAACCTCGCGACAGAGGCCATCATCACTCTATGCTCTCGACACAAGTCAAAATTCAAACCTGTCTATGCTCCTTCAAGTCGATAGCATAGAATCATAGACATATAGACTCTATGTCTATGCATAGAATTAATTCTGTGAGTACAGAACATTATTTTATATTCTATGGATTAAGTTGATTTATGCTAGGGGTGGGTAAGATGCTCCAGTGGAAATTGATACACGACTTAGCCCGGTAACTTTAGAGCTCAGATCGACACGGGGATATTGTGTTGCTTTAATGCGGTAGAGGGTTGTTCCACAGACCCCTGGTTCATCTCGGTTGCAAACAAGAAAACGAGCAGACCGGGGAGAAACTGGAGTCTGATGGATCGACGCGTCTGTTTGGATTCGGCGATAGGGCCAATGTAAATAGAGTTGTCGGAGGTTAACTGGAACTCGCATGTAGGGTTGGATTTAAACGGGTCGCTTCGGACAAACATCTTTTTCAGTCGGGGCGATCTTAGATTTAGAAAGAAAAAACGCAGGATTTTCGGGGATAATTTTTTCCCGAACCTTGGCACCCCTGCAGACCACAGATTTAGATCCGCGGGACTCTGACAGACAGGAAGTTGACAACCAATGTCAGATGGCGGAGATGTAGGTTAACGTCAATCTGACAGTGATCACAGAGCGTGGTGTTGAAATTAATACGATCATAGAGCGTTGTGAACTCTTTTTGGCCCCAGCAATTACGAATAATCAATTTATATCGAAGATTAAAGATTTTGGCGAGGTTTTAAACGATGTTATAAGTGTTAGGTTGAAACGAACCATATTTCGATTTATCCAGCGACCATATTTTGGTAAAATACTGGACAAGTTGAATTTTCTTGTTGTTCCTTTGATCTTTACATCGAAAATACCCATTCATAGAACCTTATTCGACGCGTATCAAGTTATCTCGCGGGTTAGATCAGTGGAAACCTTCCTCAAAGGGTGGCTGGGAAATGGAAACAACCCCTGGTTCGTATTCGGTACAAAGAGGGGTTGTTTCAACGCCTCGGGGAGGGCGCCATTAAGTCCTTGTCCTACGCCAGCGTCCGTTTACCAATTAAGGGAAACGACGTCTGGGAAAACGGCGATTATGGTGATGCTGATGATGATGAGGGGGTGTTGGAAAATTGAAAACGTCCCGTAGGATCTCTTTGGGACTGTTGCGCTAGTCGCGAATTGGTACATGGGCGTAGATAAGCAGTGGCCAGGGTGGTACTTCACCCAAATACTCAATTTTTGAGCAACCAAGCTTGTTCGTCAGTGTGCACCGTCCCTAAGACACATCAACTGACGTAAATATCGAGAAACCCAACCCCTGGTCTGGTTTTCCTTCCTTCCGACGGACCATTACACCGTATCGAGGCCTTTTTTCATCCTCCCCCATCTGTGGCATTTCTAAACGAGGCAATAAGAACCGCGACGCCCGAAACTGAAACGACTGGGTGTTACCTCGGGAATGGACGCATAAAACGACGCGCCCCCCGGGGGTTGAAAGCGTCTCGCGGTTGACACATGACGGATGTAAGCGATTTTTTCCATCTCGAATCTCGCTCGGACAGTACGTGGCTGCGCGTATCACTGCGACTTCTAGGGATTTGCGGTTTCTGACGATAGAAGACGACATGAAACTCTGACGACTCCACAGACCACAGAATTCGTGACAGAAATGGTCGCAGAAAATATGATCAGAGAGTTACAGTTGTTGTTACTCTATGGACCAAGTGACAGCAGACGTCAGTGGGTTAACGTCTATTTGACATTCAGTTTGACGGGAGACAAGTGAGCGCCGACCACAGAAGGCGGTGTTGTCATTGGTTAAGTCATAGACACCCTATTATTTGATAATAGAGTGAAAACTGTCACATTTCCAGTCAACTTTTCGACTAATTTCTATGCACGTTCTTGGGGATTCAAATTCGTGACTGGATCCTTCGGGTATCAGTTCGCGTTTTCTTCGGCGTCGAGAAAAACGACTTCAACTTTAACCCCCGCGATAAAACACCCCATTGGCACGCCAAATCGTATGGATTCACCCCCAAATCGAAACTTGGATACCTGCAGGGTAGGATCCACGTCAGGCGTCACCTGTTTCAAATTCTCCCTTTTTTTTCCCTCGGTCTGAAGGGGTCGCGTAAAGAGCGGTTTTTAGTGGCGGGAGGCAGGGTTTTCACGGAAGAAATCGTTCTATTTTTACGTCGTTGAGAATTAGGAGAGTTGCGAGAAAAGGCTGAGAGGGTTTTGGGGCGCGTCAAAGGGCAAGAAACCGGATGAGGGTGGATGAAGATTTTACGCTTATTTCGTTCTTTCTGATCTCTTACACCTACTTAGCGGAGTTTTGAACCCCCAACGAAAACTTGACAGAAATACGTTCTATCATCTCAGAAAGTTGGCCTTAAAGTGACCATAAGAATGTGTACCCTTTACTCACGGCCCGGATGCAGGGAAATATTCCTGGAACCCATCGAGGGTTGATTCTCGTAATCAAGGATGGAAAACAGATGTCTCATACGTCGAGGAATGTCTTTTTTCCATGTCGAAGCCATTCTTACGACCGAACACATGTCGCATGCGAGGGTGGGCGCTCCGTCATAATTACGTACTGGTTTAATCGCGTCGGCTTCGTTCATTCATTGAGATTTATACGAACGACGGTATTAGCGACGTGTATTTATGTGTTCTGGGCTCCCGAAATATCATCAGCTGTTATGTTACGACAATAATTACGGACGACATACGTTCATTCATCAACGGACGTAGCGAGTACGTAATTCCGGGATATCTCAGCTGTTTCCAAGATTGGGCACACGTTAGGTCAGGTATTATCGTTTTCATTATCCTAATAGGCCGAGATATTCACCTTCACGGGCCGATTTGCCTCGAAAAACAATAATGAAATTAATTTCATCGATACCGATGTTCTATAAGTCGAATTGGTACTACACACCCCTGTCTGTAACCGGCTAACCTACTTCATGTGAAACAGACGTCAATAAGAATAAGAGTTTTTCTGTGATCGTGGATTTGTTTACATTTGCGTTTGGTTTACGTCGAAAACCTCAATCTGGAGACCATTTTCGGAAACAATCGGTTCTCTCACTAGGTGCTTGAGAAATTATAACGACTAGCAGACCAGGGGAACAGATTTACCTTTGAAAAAACCATAATTAAATGAATTTCATAGATACGGAAGCCAAAAACATCACTCTTCGCTGTCGATGAATTGAAACGGTATTACCCATCCCTGTCTGTGATCGAGACCACAGATAACAGAAACTTGTTTCTGTGGTCGAACCTTACTTCCGTCACTTGTAAAATTATAAAATTTTGAATAAAATTCAAGATTGATACAGAATTTTTCACATTTGCATTTGGTAGTCGTCGAATATCTCGAATTTCCGAAGGTTTTTCTCTCATTTTCGATCTCCAGGGACGAGATCGTGAACTTGGCTCTTTCCGATTCTTCGACTTTCTTTTGGTTTCCTTCGCGGCCAGCGAAACGCTGTTACCACTGTGTTCTATAAAAAAAAACCTGAGTAATTTCCTAATGTTGGATTTATGGTATGATTCAAACACCAATACGTAGCAAATATTCATCTCGCAAAGGTTCTTGATGTTCCTAATGTTTATAAACGCACCATAGACTCATTATAAGTCTATGAAACGCACACAGAGTCCGAGACAGAGAGGTTAGGTCATCGAGCCGGCGATTTCTTCAATAGGCCCATAGAAGATATTCTTCTTGCCTACGTTTTGACGTTTGCAGTGTTGTATTTTGGGTTGCCGCCTCTGAAGCCATCACGATGAATATACAGGCTCATTGTAGGGGGAAAAACGTGAAATTTCGCTTGGAGGCCGAGTAAAACGCTTAGAATCGGCGCGAAATCGCCCTGGTGAACAACCTGCGCTCTCTTCGTCCCTCTGGTACCTCCGAAAATGAAACGTGGACGTCGCCGAAGGGCGATAGCCTCCCGGCCTGCTGGGACAGGTAAGAGTGCGCCAGGTGGTCGCGGGCCGGTGAATTTCAGTCCTCCGAGGCCCCCCTCGCGCTCCCCGCCCTCGTAAGATCGAACCTTGTATGTAGATCGAGAGACACGGCTTTACAAATAGGTGGGAGGAACCCCCATTGTCCCATCGTGGGTCCTTTGACGTCCGCAGAGCGTGCCTCTTCCTCTCGTACGGCACGGCATTCTTGTATTCCGAAGAGAACAGGCTATTTGTTCGGGTACTGTTTGTGGGGAATACTTAGAAATATATAAAAAAAGGTCCCAACATTCGTAAAATCTTTTGTGAGATATAACTGAAAATATTTTTTTATGGATATTCAACAGCCTGTATCTTTTCAACCGAGACGAATTGGAAAAAATGGTAGAGGGAAAGAGTGTTTCTTCTGACCTCAGGAACCTTGTGTTAAAATTTGAGAGACTCACCTTGTATAGGCTTGGGTATATTCAGAACAATGACAAAAACCAGTGTTTAATAATCGTTACGACACTAAACAGCCTATTTCACATCAGCCCCCTTCGTGTTAGCCACATATTGAGCTAGAGACTAGAGACCCGACGAAAAACTATCATATTTCACATTTTTCCTTGGTATAAGACACCGCAAAATTGCCTGCAAGCGATCGGATCCAATTTTTAATCGTCGAAATACAGATGACCTTTTTGTGTGGCGTCATATCAGCGTAGAACTTTTGAATAGGCCGATTGTGAGAATTGATGAATCGACAATGGGACTATCTGCATTTGTGTCGAACGTACGTGCATCTATAGTTCATTGAAGACGTTGCAAGAATTAAGATTATGGAAGTCTTGTATGCCTGGACGTTATAAACACGACACAATTGGAATAAAATCAAAGAATACCGCCCGTTCCATCAGATTTCAGATGACAAACGTCAAAAACCGACGTCCAATGTCAAAAATTTGACATTTATGTCAAAAATTCACGGTTTTTGACAGAAACGCCATCTTTGAAGCTAGAAAACCGCGAATTTGCATCTTTTTTCTTGTAAATTATACGATTAAAAAGCGTCGAAGCATTTCCCCCAACTTACAAGAGTTTTCCTGGTAAAAATCCACTTCCAAGTGGGTATAATCCGTATAATCCTCTCTCATTTTCGTCTCGTAACTTTATAACAACAGCACTCTCTCAGGAACTTCGAGGAGCCTCCCAAGCAGCAATAACACATCACAACTCACTATACCAAACAACAATAAATAACTCCCGGTATTGTTTACAACGTCCTATCCATCTTCCACTGATAGACAAAATAAACACGACAATAGGAAGACGCCACAAGACGGTCTTCTCGGGAATAAACACACGTCAAAACAAATCACTCAACGCTGCATTAGATTAACGAGTTAAAAAAAACACTCAAAAGCACTTTCTTTGAATTAGGGAAATTTCGGATGATGTCACAACACTGTCGAAAAAAAAAGACAGATTGAAAGATCGGGGAATTTATCGAGCGATGATAGATGACGGTGGTATGTGCGTTCTCTATAGATCTCCGTCTACAACTACAACTGCCAATCTTCGGCACTTCTTCTTTCGACCATCCGCCACAATAGAAACCCCGCGGCATGTTCCTACGCTGCGGAACGACTCCGGGGTCCGGGGGCCCAGGTAAAAGACCCCAAACCGAGACGAAACGATTCCCAATTTCCAAAGTAAACATTTCCGCGAAGAATTCCGAAGTTGCGACGTTGCCGCGTCACCCATTAAATTCCGGAGATTCCGGGAAAAGCCAGGCGGTCGGTTCAAACGAAGAATCCTACTTTACGCGGAAATCCAGTCATCCGGTCGGAATCCGGAGCCCGCGCGACCCGAACAAATGACTAATGGCCGTTTTACGACCGCTCCGGGTACGCCTGGCATTAATGGATTTTCGTGGAAAAACGAGACGGCCGTCCGGAATTGTTTTGAATTATAATTTATATCGGAATTTACGATGCCAAGGGGGGCGACGTTGCCACGATGCCGGAAAATTCACGAAAAAGCGGATTTTTGAGGTTAGGTTAGATTTATTGGATAATCCCTGAATATAGACATTTCTCGATGCTAATTGCGTCATAAAACAGATAAACCTAGAAAAATCCCAAAAACCCCGATGAAAATCAAGTTCCAAGATGGCGGTCGCTGTAAATTACCGGCTTCAAAGAGACCTGCATTATCGGCTGTCAAACGTCAACGCCGATGGATTTTTAAGATCGTAAAATCGGGCAAATTTAACAAGAACTGCAATTAAAAATCAAACAGGGTCGAATGATGTCGCCTAAGAATTTCAGGAAGTTCCAAACGCGGTTTCTCGCAAATCTGACGCGTTGATTTACGACCATTTTACAATACAAGGCCCGGAAACAGACTCGAATTCCGCGGTTTGACGGAGGGAAGGAAAAAGAAGAAAACTGTAAGATCGATATCGCAGCAGCGTGTTAGTTTAGGTCGTAAATCTACACGTCCCAGTGAGGCGAGGACAAAAGAACGGGTGATACGACGTTGCCGCCTCTAATTCACCGAAACAAGTAGATTTTGACAATCGATGTCAAATTGCGAGTTATAGGTTAACGTCACTTTGACAGAAGACGACCACAGAGCGCTGTATTGACATTTTTTGGCCTCGGTAATCACGAAACTGTAAATAGCGAGATATTCCAGCGACTATTACAAGGTGTTCCCGTTCAAACGTAACTAAATATACAGAACCCAGCTTAATCCCGACACCGTCGCCGGGAATAGAGCACGTGAACGCTAAGCCTTACTTATGACGTCCCCCGTGCGACCGCTAATACCCGAAGACGGGTAAATCTCGGAGCGAAACTTGCCCCCTCAATTATTCATTCCCATCGTCCCAATTTCCTGCCCGGCTCCCCTTCTACCATTTTAATAATTCGGACGACGACTCTGCTTCTGCTCCTCCCGTCTGACGTATAAATGACGGGTGACAGATGACAGGTCGTTGAAAAATTAAACGAAACGACGTTCGTAATCGACCAGAGGACCAGAGGTCTTTTAGTAGGGTTGTTTTCGTCGGATTATTCTACTATTGGCTTTAGTTGCGACAGCACTCTGGGCCCATAACCTGTTGGTAGAGTCTCTCTATCTCATTTTAGCGGTTTTTTCGATTAAAATCGTTGTTTTTCGATGTTTAGCTGCTGGAAATCAGAAGTATTAGCGGTTTTATACCTGATTCGAGTGACTTCGGGGCTATTTTCAACTGAAAACAAGCGAAAGGGGAAAAGAACGGTAAAGATCTGGAAGGACCTCCAATTAAACGATGTTTTCCGGGTCGTCGGATCCAGAAACTTCGAACAACCGTGTGCCGAGGTAGTTAAGCCGCGTAATTAATCGGATTTTTCAATTACTGCCGATTTTAGGGCGTATATACGAAATAGGGGATATCGGTTGAGGTAATTAACCCGGTCTTTATCGTGTAATATAGAGGGAAGCCCTTGAAACTTCCCCTAAATTACCGATTAGACGGGGTATGGAAAGGTTTCACATGGGAACGTATCCTAGATTGTGTTTTATATCTTGTACTGCTCGTCAAATGTTGGTAACATCGCACCTCTAGGGGTATTTTCCGATAATTGACGGTCGGGGGTGGTCCCGGACCAGTTACGGTTTACGGCGTGAATCTAAAGCCCCCGGGAGACGTTATAAATCCACCCCCCGCGTATGGGGTTGATGATGTTCGCATTCTTCCACAAGGAGCGCCAAAAATAAGGTTTTACGACCCCGAGGCACGGCCGTAGAGGGTAAATAGCGATTATGGGAATCGTTGTAATGCGTTTTTGAAAAAATCCCGATTCGAAAGACTTCTAAGAAACTCCGGCAACCCCGGGAAGCATAGAAGAATTTTGACAATCGACGTCAGATTGCGACAGGAGGTTAAATGTCAGTTTGACAAGAGCGAAGTTGGCGCCGATCACAGAGCGCGGTGGGTGTCATCGATTTGGATCATAGAATACCGTTTTCGACCACGGTATCAATGAATTTCTTTTATTACGTCTTGTTTTACGCGACTTAGCCCTTAAAGGTGCATCTTTAGCCTACTAGCATAAATAAACCGTTCATATAAGATGAAAAAAGTGATTAGCTTTAAGCTAATTCGAGACAAGGCGGAACCAACAATTTTCCCCACAATTTCAAAAACGATGAACCTCTGCAAAGTCCTTGAGTGATGAAACGGATCAAGTTCGACCAGAATCTCCCGTTGTTTTCGTGTAGAATCCCCAAAATCCAACTAACAATAAGGAATCGTAAATAAATCATCACTTTTTCTCGTTGAACTACGGGAATATCACGGTTTAACAGTTCGCAGACGTAAAATTTTCGCACTTGTCAAAATTCCATTAGAAGGATAATGGCTTTAGGACCGTGTCCGATCCTCGAGGAGATCTTAATCCTTTCGGTGGTGTCGGTATATCCCATTAAGGACCAAGGACCCCCAACGGCGAGAGCACATCTTTTCTTGTTTACGATGGCTACCTGACGGACTGCGTACAATGCAGAATTATAGGATTTTATGCTCGGAGAGTCCTTGGAGATGGTTCCCTGAGCTATTGTACATTATTCAAGCGATGGACCGGAAAAAGACCTTCGATTACGATCCGGGGGAGGCAGATGCTGCAGCACTTGAAAAGGGACGATTTTACGCGGAGAAATTGAGATGGGAAAAGAACCCTCTTGAAAATTACCCTTAATTTTTCATTTTTTATGTTGGTAGTGAGTATTTTGATGGAAAAGGCTGACACTTTGATGTACGTGCAGATTTCGATGAAAGAACGAAATAGAATCGGTTTGAACAAATATAGAACGAACCAAAAACAGGGAATTAACAATCTTTTCGGCCTAAAATTTTCGTTTCTTAACTCCAGCACGAAACTGTTCGACTCCGAAGACCTCCAAGTGTCGTCCTATAGCTCCGCGACAATTTTCTACCCCATCGATCATCGCCTTTCCCACCCCCCGCGCCCAGCCACGATCCAAATTTTAATTTCCAACCTTCCGAGAAAAGTTGGGGCACTTTTACGCCGAAGCTGGAAGCCAATTTCACCGTCCGTCGATCGGAAGAACCCCCTAACACACCCCCCATGGCGGGAGGGAAACACCCGGTGGCACACGTCGAACAGCAGGCGATCGGAAATAGCAAATCGAAAGTATTTTTCTCGGGGGTTATAAATCGGATGAATCGTCGATGTATTGGTTCAACTGACGCGCCACCGCTGAAAAACCACAGAAATTAACGTAACGATTCAACTAATTCTGTGTTCCTCGGATGGAATATTTTTTATTTCTGTGGTCGAGACGGTGGCGGGTCAGTTGGACCAATACAGTTTGGAACCTTGAAATTGTCTCATTATTTTCGAAATTGAAGACAAACTGTTAGTACGTTGCAGTAAATAGATGAATAGGGGTCAGATTGGACAGAAAACCGACGTGGAAAAAACATCTTTGCATCGATACTTCCAAAAATACGATTTTTATAAATGCAGCGTCCATTCCCCACTCAAATCTTGTTGCAATTGAGTAAATGCAAGTTTTTTCGATACACAAGAATAATTCACGAATAAAACATTAATTTCTGAAGGAAAAAAAAAACGAAAAGTTCCCCTCAGACCTGTCCCCAAAGTGCGCGGCTTTAAAAACAGAGTTCTCCCCCGGTTAAAGCGCGGTTTGATCCACCCTCCATCCGGTCTTAATAATTAGGCGGAATAATACTGTCCCAACTTCCCCTCCGGTAAAACCTCATCAGCTTCGTGAAGCGCTGTGCCCAATAAGGCGAGTCGGAAGAATAAAAAAGTTAAGGGAACAATAATTGAGGAGTCGACGTAATTAAAGCGAGGGTCTATAACTCGCCGAGAGGTCCATTCGTTGAGGAATTTAATTAGTAGCCAATGGAATCCATCATTATGATTATTCTCCCAAAAAAATAAAAAAAATTTCTGTGACTCCGACTGATGTCACATCGAGCTCTGTGATCTGTCAATCTGTCAACGATTCTGTGTTCCGGAGGGCTGTCAAAATTGTCACAACCATAGAAAACGTGCGAATTTCAGACGTAGACAATTCCCAGTTAACGCTTCATTATACGAGGGTGTTTATCGCCATCTTGAACCCCATCAACGACAGTGCCGTTTATCGTGCTGTCCAGGCGTCCTGCATGTGCATCATCGAGAGGGATGAAGCCATTCGCTTTCATGGGCGATCGACGTCCGTCTCTTTAGAATAAAAAAAAAAGTCTTTGAGAGGCCGTGAAAGATTGCCCAGCACGCTTCTCGTCCCACAAAGGACGGTCGGTAATATGTCAACGAAAACTCCCATCTGTTCTTCGACCGAACATGTGTCGCCCATTATTCGACCCAGATTGGGAAAATAAAGGCGAGATTCAATACGCATCAAGGAAGGGACGTAAAACAACCCCTATTGAATTCTTGTTCATCCGATCGTGATGTAGGTAATTTCGGTCCATTGAAATGGCGTTAATCCATTGTCGAATCCGTATAGATTCAGTTTTAAAGGATCTGCTATGTTAGTAGTCGATTTCACGTGATGAAATTCTTTCATTTATCCAGCTGGACCTACCTGTTAGGCTGCCATCGTCTCGGAAAGTGTCGATCCAGACGGTGGGTAATTCATTTTCGACGAAAAATCCAATAGAATTCGTCCAGATCCAGAGCTGCCGGCGTCACGGGGTTTTCTGAAATAATTAAAACAAAAACTCATTATAATTTCCCTCCAATAACATTCTTTTGATATAAACAAACTTCAATTTTCGAAGAAAAAGGGGGAAATTAAATAATGTTACGCCACTGGCATTAAGGTACGAAGGACGTAATTTCTATGTTCAGACCACGGTATATGGAAAATAGATTGCAGTCATAGACACCAACTCATTTCTATGCACCTTGGTCATAACCAACAAATCCAAATCTATGTTACAAACATCATCTATGGCCATGCATATCATTTACTCTGTGATAGTGTCGCCCCTTTTATGGTTGACATAGAACGATTTCTATGCTCCTTCATTCAACGGTATAAAAAACAGAGAATCCATAGAGAATTCCCCAGAACAAGTCGGGAACTTTTGACAGCAACACGAACCCACAGAGAAATATTCCCCCGTTTTGTTTCCGAGGGCGGAATTTTTTTTTTCTTCGATCCAGGTGAAGACGAGGCGCGACGACTGGGATTACGCAAACTCCCGGACATTTCATTAACAAGGAAAGTTTAGGGGCGGATTTTCCATCGTCAAGAGTCGCGAAAAGTTAGTCGTTCGGACAGGTGTCGGTTACGGGTAGATTGACGCGAGGGGCTGATCGATTTCCTTCGGGACGCCGACGGATCGTATATCCACCCGCGGGAAATTCGATACCGACGGCAGCTCGCCTTTCTGCCGGCCTAAAACAATGTCGACCGAATTTTCGGTTCATTATTCGCAATATTATCTTATTACTTGCAAAAATGCAAAAACCTTCAATAATCTGTGCTCCCTCTAACTGACGTCTTCATTACATAGAAAAATCAGTTTAAATCTATGATTAACCTTGCTAAAATAATCTATGCTCCTTTATGACGTCTTCACTACACAGATATGAGCTTAATTCTATGGTTACCGTTTCTTAGGTTATCTATAAAATTCTGTGCTCCCGCAAACTGACGTCTTCACTACATAGAAAAATAAGCCTTAATCTATGGTTTTCGCTTGTGATCTACCTGAAGGTCACTCGTTCGAACCTCCACAGACGTTAGAGAAACCGGTATACATAGAACGGTGAGCGAGTTCACGGATCGTGAATAATTAAAAACAGACGCTCGGTCACGTGAATCTTTCAGGGAGGGACGTCAGGAGACGTCCGAAATTATCGCCCCGTCCCCGAAAACCTCTTCCGAAGTTATCGGGACGGGTCGATATCGTGACAGTACACACGGGTCGGTGAACGTTTTTAACGAGAAATAGCGTTTGTCCGGACGAAAGAGCGCGACCCGAAAGCGCCGGCGATCGCCGGATACGCTCTAATTCCCCGAACCAATATTCGAACAATTCTGTGGAGGTTACAGAAGGTTCTAGTTGTCACTCTGACATTCGTATACAACTTTCTATGCTCACAAATGATGGACTTCAAATTTTCAGTGTTCCAACAAACTCTGTGCTCCCTTACATAGACACAGAATTTATTAAGCGATCAATCATAGAATTCGGATGGATCCACATCCGGCAGTTACCTAACGTTTCTTTGTAGGGGGCGTTCGGACGCGGAAGCGGTTGCCTGACGGGCAGGTACGCAAATTGGGCGATAATTGAAACCGCTATTAGCATAATGACGTAATTACTATGTCGTATCCGCGGACTCTGTGGAGTCGCAGCCCCCGCATACGGCCACAGACTGCCGGAACACTCGACCCAACCCTAACGGTAGCCCAATAACAACTCGACTACTCTTAATGACTTTAGACATTAGGAGGACCGCCGTCAAAGGTCGACACGAAGAAAACCTATCGGAATTAGAACGCAATTTGCTTTTTCGTCCTTCCTGACGACAGAATGAACGCGAAGAAAACATCTGATCGAATTTTTTGACAATAACGAGTTTCTCTATGTTCGCAAGTCAAATTCCCGTCACAGACGAGGCTCGATCGGCCCACGTCCCAACATTTCTATGGGCTCCGACGAAGCCCGAACCCCATAAGGAAAGGATCACGCGCTACATCGAAAGTTTTACGATCAACCGGAAAATTGTGAGCCTTTAAATATTCACGAATGGGTCGGGTTACGATCGAGGCCCTCCCCTCACGCGACGTATTTATTATTTGTAGCGCCGTTAACCGCTAGCAAGGATCACCATAAAACTCATAGGGGCGCGTAGACGTGCATAAGCGGAATTCCGTGGCTTACGGCCTTATCCCCCGATATTTTCCGAGGAATTTTCTGTGATTTCGACGGTTCCTATGGCGACGGCGGTTTCTTGATATGCATAGAGCGAATTAGGCTCCGCGGATTCTATGCTCTACGAGGGATGGGTAAGGGGACGTCGCATCGATGCGGTTATTCTCTATGCTCGATAAGGGGTGAACAAATTGGATTGGCCCAGATCCGTTCAGGAATAGCCTTTTCTCGTCTCGTTTACTGAAATACTGCGGCGGGAGGGAATAAAACTGCGACGCCAGGCCAAATTATGATTTTGTGGAGCGGAATCGTTCTCTACACGATCCAAGAGACTCGTAAGGACGTAATCGGGCGATAATTCGTTCGATACCCAATTCCAGTAAGGCTTACGGGACGTTCCGGCAGAATATTCAGTTTTCGCAACTCGCTATTCATTCGGGGGATGTAAATCACCGATGAGAGACTTACAAACGACGTTGTTGATTCCGGGAGACGCCCCTGGGTAGGCGGATTAGGGAATTAATCGTCTCCATCCGGATATCTGGACCAATCTGAGAGACAAGGGTTTTTACGAAGAATACGGCGTAGCTTTTCAGCATACCGAGGACGCTTTCGAGGAACGCGATCCTCTTAAACACGGTATTAATAGGATGGGAAGCAATTACGTTTCTATGACTCCGGACACGGTACGACATTGGTTTCCGAGTCGTAACGTCCACAGAATTGCGCCGAAGAAGGCCATTAAGTCTTAATGACAATCCGCGAGGCGTTTCGATGGTTTTCTTCGGGCGGTTTTGGCCTGCCTCGATGATTAATAGGTTTTTGCAGCGCATAGCAGCCGAATATACATAGAATTGAAATCTTTTTTCGAATATTCCCCAATGTTTGCGTCCAGCGGGCTGAAATCGAGGGGCGAAAGAGAAAAAAAGGATGGGAATGGAGAGGAAGGAAACGGCATCGTTATATCGGGAATTGTATGCGATTCCGTGGCATCCGGCCTTCGAACAGAAACGAATTTGCGGGGTTTCAGTGGATAGGGGGGTTTTCGTTCGCCAATTCTCGATCCGTCCCCATTCACCCGAAAGTTATTCCAATCCGAGTGACACAGAAAGAAGAACCGGCCCCGGTTCCCCTCCCCCCAATAGATGGAATAGGAAAATTGCGCCTCCAACTCGATAGAATAAAAACTCGATGGTTCGTCCACCGAAAAAAAAAAACGACGGCGCAACGAATCGATCGCCATCAATAAATTCCTTTCTATGGTCCTATCCGAAACTAGGTTAAATCGCCGATCATCGAAATCGTGATCCACAGACGAGGCGGAACGGGGCCGCGTTCCCGATTCGTCCCTCTCATCTGAGAGTATCGGCGATCCCCGGCGAACCGTAACTAATCGTCGCATGTAACCAGATGATCGAAACCTCATAAAAACGGCCGTTACGACCCCGACCCGTTTCGATTTCGCCGTGCCCCGTACGAAAAACGAGACGCGAGCTGAATTCTGGGGCTCCATCGTGTTTTTTATCCGCTCCCCGTATTATTTCGTTATTTTCGCATCGAGAATGCCGGTCCTTTATCGAACACGCACACTGACCACGGTATGGGCCAATTGGAATTCGGTTTTCTTTTGTTCTATGGTTCACGTGAGATCGGCTCCGACGATACGGTGACAGGTGTCGAGAGGGACCTTTAACGACTAAATTATGTACACCGTGAATACGACCTGCTTGCCGTGCAGGGGTGGGAATAATCGATGGATGCTGATAAGGTTGTTTCAACTTTTACAGCGAATATTAAGGAGCTATATAGCTAAATATAGGTGTCACCTAAATGCTCGATAGAAGTACGAGTTCATTTTACAAATTAGCCGTTTATCCATCAAATGTCAACAACAGCTGCGCCAAAAAGTCGGATAATCCCAGACATGCGACAATCGTCGAAACGATGCAAGCGCTACACGGTGACAGATGAAATATGACGCGACCACGAATTATGACGTGATTTAAATCCACCATAAACTTCACAGTTGAAACTGTCATTCTTTCGAAAACTCCCTTAGTTCATGGCAATATCATCTTATCGTAAAAATTAAAACTTAATCGGCCGTTGTATACCAGGGTGACGAGCCGGACATGGAATTTTCAGAGGTGAAGTATCCTCGCAAACTGAGAATGCCAGTGTCGACATTCCGATTAACCGCACCGAGGGATAAAACGGCATAGAGCTCGTGTATAGCCGAACCGCAAAGAATCGATCGATTCTCACACAGGACCGCGAACGCTCCGCTATGTCGGGATGAAACTTCAATTCCAGGAATTTAAAGCGTCCCCAAAGTACACGATCGATGGCCACGTCGATGAATTCTCCGCAACACAGAACAATTCCATCCCTGTCGGATTTCCTGGAGAATGTCAAACATGGAAATACCTAATCACAGAATCTCAATGCCATCTGAACACAGATCATTAACGATTCTGTCAGATTTCAAGGTTATAACGACAAACACAGAAAAACCAACTCAAGGAAATTCTATGCGCTCCAACCTAACACAGAACTATATCTCATATGAATCTATGCCCAATCCTGCAATTTCAGAGGTTAGAACTTATTAGATAAAAATAATTATTGTTTTTAAAAAGATACCTCGACAAAGGGAAAGGATTATGTAATCCTCAGCAACGTTATTTCGATCGAACCCAGAATAATCTCCCTCCGTTCAGGATTATAACGATGAAATTTGGGAAACAGTCCGATCAGATATTAATTAACGGCGGGGCGCACACTCTACCCCCTGCCTCTTGTCGATGTCTTATCTAACCCTTGTCCGATCGCTGCTCGTTTATATCACTTAAAACGACGCCTCGGATGGAGGACGAGTCGAGGGTTTTCCAATAACGGGAGGGAAAAAGGGGGAGGTTTTGGAGACGTCTGCACGCACGAAACTCGTTACCGAACAGGTAGATTGTCCATGCAACTTTTCGTAATCATCGGGGATGACTTCAATTTCCAGTAATGTGATTGGAAAATAGGAACGATTCTCGAAGTTTTACTTAGGTTATAACTCAGCAGAACATAGAGTTTTACCGAAGACGCATTTTACATAAGATTCTATGCCAAAGAAAATGACGAGAGTACTCTCCATAATCTGGGGTTAACCCCCTCTGAAATTTCTATGCATCCTCGGAAAATCGGTGGTCGAATTAACATAGAACCCATAAATCCGATCATCGATCTCTTTCGAACGAAAAACTCCAACGGATAACGGGCTCAGAAGAATATCCCGACCGAAAAAAACAGCGCAAACAATCAAACTCCAGCAACCTACACTTAAAAGTTGACGCAGGAGCGTAATTACACATTTGCGGCCGGTCAGAGACGGGGGTTCCGTACCGGTCGAAGCATGTGAATGACACGAACGATCTCGGCGACCGTAAAATTGACGGTTGCCCGCGAAATAGAATCCACCTCGTAAGTCTTAATGACAGACCACGCACGGACGTAATCTGTAACCCGCATCGTCTTATCTATGCGACGCAAACATATCGAGTTAGGTCATATTAGCAAGGAAACAGGGACATAATAAACGAATCTGGGATTCATACGAGAAGTACAGATTTAACTGGCGCAATTGGATGAAACGATTTGTTGGGATATGGGACAATTATCGCGGTAATTCGAAGCGACGGGTTTTCCGAACGCATTCCCAAATACTGTGATATTTTTATGACCGCCGGAAGCACCGAAAACAAACAGATTCATCGATGGATGCACAGAAAATTGTAACACAAACAAATACCAAGTTTCACTGGTGATTCAACATATTTACAATAAAAATACACAGGAAAATATTAAATATTTGTTGATGAGATATATTCAATCATCAAGAATTCAAATTGAACATGAATGTTTTTGACAGAAAACGAACAAAACGAAGGTTAGGAAGTAATTTTGTGGTTTGAATCCCGCAATCACAGAAAAACTTATTACACACAAATTAAGAATTAATTTCACGTTTCCAGTACGAATTGATATGAGCAAGTTTATGTGCATATATACCTACCACGATGTCGATTAATCCTGGAGAGAAGATCCAATAATATTATTCATTTCAGCATGACCAAATAAGTGCTATCAAATCGTAAAACACTAACATCATAACAATTCTTCCACGATTAGAAATTCCACCTGTAGTTTAAAAGAAACAAGTATCACTAACAGGTTCGACTTTCTTCAGAGTCTGAGCAATTTCTTTCAGAATACTCTCATGTGTAATGAACTTCCAGTTAAGCTCAAAAGGTAATGACACGAAATTAGACAACAAAAGAACGACAAAAATATTGAGGAAATGAAGATAACTTACAGTCATTTATAGGGAATGCTTTGAACAGTCTTGAAATTAAGAGATCTGAAAAGAAGAAACGTAATTTTAAGCGTAGTCCAAACAAATGAAAGTATACATTACGTCAATTAACACCAACCCAATTTATTTTCAATTAAAGGAATAACCTGACACAAATCACTATTATTCAAGCATCATAAAGAACGTTTTAACAACCTCCACCTGACAAACACTTGCAGGTCCACAAAACCCCACTTATCAAGAAACACAAGAGATCTAATCAAGAGGGCTAACAGCAACTTTCTTAGAATAAACCCGAAGTTATTTATTACCTCTGTATACATGTTAGTTATTCTTTTATGAACCCAGGGAAAAAGGGAATCATTATTCACGACGTAGAGTCAATTTATCATACTTCCATTCAAACATTCCAGACGAAAATAACGAATATTATTGTGTACCTACAAACGATTTATCAAGTGGAATCACTATACGAGGGAAATTCCCATTGTAATATCTTCCTTCCATCTTATATCCCGAAAACCGAGTTTTCATTCATTTCCTTGACAATTCCATAAAAGAATCTAGTCCGATGGATTTTTTTATTAAAATTCCAGGCTCGACTTCCACTTTAAACACCTGACAATCATTTTCATACGAGATCTGAACCATCATTTTCAAATACCAATTGAAGGAATCATGTTTTCGAAAAATAATCAGTATTCGATTGGATAACCACCTTCTCGACCTGAAATGATCAAATTATGTGAAGAACCAAAAGCCACTGATGTTTCTGTATGGATGAGCAATACAGATATGTTCAATAATCGCTAAAACAATTTTGATATACCAAAATTATGGACCAGTCAAGTAATGTAAACAGTTGAATACGCCCAAGAATCTTTATGTCCTACTTAGAATTATCAATGAAATATTATCGTGAAAATGTGCATTGACTGCGAAATCAACCCTACTTACTATTAAGAACTAAAGGATATCACAAATACAGCCAAAGATGCACAATTAAACCAGTCAGAATATTTCCAATAGGGGTTTACAGTAACACTTCACATTGCCCACAATGAAAGACAAAGAAACAACATAACATTTTTTCGATCGGATTTTCAATAAATACGGCGATCACTTTCTACTCGCAGCACTGGAAACTAGCCGAACGAACGTCCCATCACGGATTCACGCACTTTTTCGGCCGTTTTCTGTTAGATTTTTAAGAAAATTTCATTAATACGTGTAATGAATCTTGGCGACATCAACACTGATCACGTCGCCGCCATTTTGTATAATTTCTATCTGGTATCAATTTGGCCAATAGAAGCGCATCACAAATGTCACTAGGGACTTGATTTTGTAACCAGAAATATTTTAAAAATCACCAGGCATGCTCAGCCCGCGAAATACAAACCTTTCAAATCCTTATTCAACATAAACGAAGTTTCTTCTCAACATTACAAACGAAGAACAATGTATAATCACGATAACTCACCTAATAATGGAATATTGGTTCCATTACTACCAACACCTATGCATCAAATCGAAAAAAAAATAAGTTAGGTTAGGATCACTTTTTTTTAGTTGGATCTGAGACGTTCTTATCAATATATTGAACGAATTTATTGTGTATAAACCAAGTCGAATAAAAAAATTGCAATACTTAAAACTTTATTTACAGACATATATACAAAATTATATAAAAACCTCTGTGCAAGGGCAAAAGCTCCCATTGCTCCTAATGCTAAAATCAAAAAGTGTTTTTCAACGTTCATTGACTAGCATATTCTCAAGTTCACTACTCCTGACAAATATATAAAATAACGGAGTTCCATCCTCAATCAGGAAACTGAAAAATAAATGAGAATTAACGATAACACAATTGAATATTGAAAGACTCACTCTTTTTGAGACAAAATATTCCCTAATGTATCTGATAATTGTACAGGTACAAATTTATTTTTAGTTGATTTGTAATAAACACTTATAGTTTCCAATTTGTACCTAAACTGTGGATCCCACTCAGCTGGACTACTGAATGCTACTCTAAATATTTCCTTGAACCTGAAACACAAGCTGATAGATGTTGGGAAAGAACAGACCAGAAAAACTGTACTCACGTATCACCTTCTGGAAAACTTTGTATGTAATCGGGTGCCTGAAAATGGTTTTCAGGATACATAAGTGTCACTGGCCAAGTCAACGAACCATCTTTCTCCAAACGTACTTTTGCAAATTGCTCATAACAATCATTGAACAACTCTAACAATCCATCTGAAAAATTACAAGTAGAATACAAAAATTTTCCTGAGAATTAAACTATGTCTCACCTCTTCCTTTTTTTATATTTATACCACGTTTCACAATGGCCTCGTATAATTTCCCCACAATTTTTTCCCTCTTTCGTTCATCTCTTTCTTCAATCTTTTTCTGTTTTTTCTGCCTATCCAATTTCTCAGCACAATCATTCTTCATTTTCAAATACAATCCATTATCACTTTCAATTTCAAGTATCTTATCACAATAAGTTACACATAGTTCCAGCTTATTTGTAGCTTGGCAGCATTGTGCAGCTCTACATAAAGCTTTGAGGTAATTCGGTTTGAGATTTATTGCTGCCTCGCAGTCTTTCAAAGAAGATCTACAAATCATGACATTAGAGAAATTATTTAGTACGAAATCAGTTTCTCCACATACCTATAATTTTTGAGGAAATAATGAGCAGCAGCTCGATTATTATACAGAGTAGCATCAATCTCTGGATCATCACATTTGGATTTCAATCCTTCTGTGAATGCTACTACAGCCAATCTGTAATTCTTATGCTTGAAATTGAAATTTCCATCCTCTTTATACGATGTAGCAAGCTCTGGAAAGCATTATCAATAAATAAAGAATGATATCAGATGGGCAAACGGCATAGTAATAAACCTTTGGGGCTGTTTACATCGGGATCATATTTCAACTGTTGTAAACCTTCATAAAGAGGGTGTAATTCTTCCCCAGCTTCTGGTGGTTTCGTCATGAAGAAGGGATGACTTTCCATTTCCTTAAATACAGAAGAAAGTTCGTGCAAACAATTCAAAACATTTACAAGCAGCCTACCTGCTCCCAGCTTTCCTCAGCCCAACCATCTTCGTAGCTGCGTTTTGGTAGACCATCCACAAACTGCTCCAATTCTTTGTCTAACTTGGCAGCAAGTTGTATGCGCTCGTCTTCGGTCATTTTATTGAAATTATTCGATTTGTCCATTGTTCTTAATTATATCGTGTTTGCTTGGAAGTTTGTCTGAAGTGTGTTCTGTGCGTTTGATTTTGAAATAAACACAGAGAAGTAAACAAAAAACATGTGCTCTTAGCATAGAATTTCTGTATGAGGCGTCACAGAATATGGTTGTTTTTAATTGAATCAACGTAGGGGGCCTTTGTCTTTAGCTTAATGAAAATTTTATCGTGAAAACTATCCATTCAGTTCATTTCTTATTGAAAAATGTTCTCCACAAGACCCACACTCCCATGTGAACATAATGAAATATTTATATTCTATGACTCTAAATTATTTTATTCAAGGTCATAGGTCGCCTCTGATAAATTATTATTTCTAGAATAATCTGTAAAAAACGGTATTTGGTTTTTGAGTAGCCGGTCGATCCAGGTACGTAAGCAACCCCCCGATTTTCCGAGTTTCTGACGATGCTTGCTTCCCGTTCAGGCTTCCTTACCGGAGTTCAAATTTTGCGTAGACAATTCAGTCTAGCGGCCCCCAAAGAGATACTGCGAAATATGGAGAAGCACGAAGTCGTTCCCGACGTCATAGACGTAGCCCCCGACCAAAGCGTTGAGGTCTCCTATCCAAGCGGGGTCAAAGTTGACTTCGGCAACGAACTGACGCCTACCCAAGTCAAAGATATCCCCAGCGTAAAGTGGACAGCTGACGCCAGCACCCTATACACTCTTTGCATGACAGACCCCGATGCGCCATCCAGGAAGGAACCGACGTACCGTGAATGGCACCACTGGCTAGTTGGAAACATTCCCGGCAATGATGTATCCAAAGGTGAGACCTTATCAGCCTACGTTGGTTCCGGCCCCCCACAGGGCACAGGACTCCACCGGTACGTCTTCCTCGTTTACAAACAGAATGGCAAGATAGATTTTGATGAGAAGAGGCTTCCCAATAACTCGGGAGATGGAAGAGGCTGTTTCTCCATCAGGAAATTCGCTTCGAAATACAATTTGGGACAACCAATTGCTGGTAACCTTTATCAAGCCCAATGGGACGATTACGTGCCAATCTTATATAAACAGCTTGGCGAATAGAGAAGTCTTATGATCTATTTTTGATTTGGAGTTAGTATTTCATTTCCATATTATCTCATATAATTATACTTAATTATACAAGTTGAAAGTCTTCTAAAATAGAAGTGTATCACTTTTTTTATCTTGTTTTAATACAAATGAACAAAGACAAAGAGTATTTCGAATTAGATCAAGAAACAAACATGAAAGAAAGAGACAAATTGGGCATATCATTTAATTGGAAGATTTTGGTCATTATGCTCCATTTTTTTTAACTAATACAATTTCAGTTTATTGACAAATTGACACCAGAACTTGATTTGCCGAAGGTGCAATTTCAGCTATTCATTTAAAACAATACACTATTAAAAACTTTCTATCATTCAGCAAACTATTTGAGGATATAACAATAGTTTAAAAACGTTTCAAGAATAACAAAAAATATCAACGACTACACTATGCTCTCTCATCACTAAAGACACTTGCAATACTTTTAACAATTTTCTGGCAAAGTTGCTCAGATAAGTACCTCTCCAAAGTCATTCTAGCACTCGAGATATATTTTTCCAAAAAGGTTATACTCTTATCATGCATGTACGGCTCTTGAAAATTTACTTTCAGTTTTGGATCTTGACATTCACTGTTTGAAAGTATAAAATTGCGAAGGCTCACGATATTAGCTATGAAACTGTCCAAATCGAAATGTTCCGACACTATTTCAACTTTAAACTTATAAGGTAAGAACCTTTCGTCCTCTTCAAATTTATCCACTATCATACAACGGTACTCGGAGGGTGTCAAAGCTGTGGGTCTGTTGAAAGGTGACAAGATGACCCCCACACATGGTTTTTCATCACCTATCCATTTTTGTAACTGTCTTTGCGTGTCCAAGTCTTGCTGAGATGGCTCGGGTGCAAAAGTGGGATGCGAGTGGAACCAACCCAATAAAATCATCTTTATATCATTAATTCTCTCTGCAGCCACGGACTGAGATACGGGACACATATCACAATGGGTTGTAGACGAGGCCAAGTTCTTACAAGGTTCATAATGCATAATTGACAAAAATTTTGTGTCAGGATTCCACAAACCCCCCACTAGCCCCATAACTTCGCTCAAAGAAGAGTGAGCATGAAAATCCATCAGAAGTAAGGTTGACAGATGCAATTTTAACTTGTATTTATACTCCAGAGGTGTGGGTTTACAATAAATCAAATAGGTAGGATGTTTCTTCACCGTCTTAGATCTAGAATGTACAGGATCCTGATTTATAACTGTGGCATCGATTATCTCACCGTGAGCTCCATGACTCATCGTACACCCTCCTTCACCATTATACAAGAACTTCTTTTTGAATCTTTTAGGCTGAGAACTGGTCTTCAGTTTATTGTCGTTTTTAGGGTTCTTGAAGATTTTGTGCATGGGCCTGATATACCTCACCCTCCCGCATCCGTAGTTAATCACCCCTATTTGTTCAAGAAAATTGTGAATCTTACATAAGGTTCCCCTAACTGATGGTTTGTAACCTTTTTGGATGTCGCCTTTTGTTAAGTAGTTTGGTTTTTTATAATTCCAAATGAAAATAATGTGATTCCTTAGTTTTAGGTAATTTTCTGTAGACTTTTCGTTGGTCGTTTGAGAGAGAAACTCGCTGAAAACATATCTTTCCAAGTCAGATACAGAATCTGTTTCCAATTTAACTTCACATCGGGGAATGTCTAAGGAAGACAATTGATTCAAAACTTGTTGCTCATTATCTGATGAATTTCCTTCATTCTCACTGCTTTCTACACAACTTGAAGGTTCATTTAACAATTGTGTGCTAACAGACGGAGTCTCTTCACTTTGCAATAAAGTTTTTTCATTATCACAATCGTCTTCGTCTTCTATATCTATTTCTACATCTGAATCTGAATGTTTTGTCATATACACAACCTCCCCTTGTAGAAGTTTTGGAGTAACAGGCACATTATCACTAGAACTAGAAGTTGTCTGAACAGGGTTAGCCGGGCCCGTTTTTCCATGCCCTTTATTTGGAATTATATTGAATTTATTAAAATGATGTTTCTGCTTAGGAATTTTAATTGCATTCAGCTCTTTTGATTTACTCATTTTCCGCTTCCTCTTCCTTTTACGCTTTTCAACATCATTCACAACAATTTGCTTGCTCGTACAAGGTATCTGAGGATCCATAAGCATATTATGAATGGGTACAAAATCGTCTCTCGGTTCTCTATTCTTAGCAGAATGTGTTGGATGAAGCTCCATATAAAAACTTTTAAAATAGTATTTTATTTCAGACGGTGTTTTCGTTCCTATAAACTGTGATAAACGGAGGGGACTCTTTCCAAAGATTTCTATTCCTCTTTCCAACAAAGTTTTCTCCTTTTCTGTCCAGCCACTTTCGTCTGTTATCGAGTTTTCTGTAGTTATATGTCCTATAGGAATAGGATCATGGTCGGAATCTTCGCGTACCCTGTTGGGTGAATTATTATACCAACAATCTGGATTTGTGCTGGGTCTATCTAACAACCATTGTGGATGGACTGTATATTCGCTTTTTAAGAAATCTGGATCGCCTACAATATTAATTTCTTCATCCTCGTCCATTTTTCTTAATTTTCATAACATTCCAACCAAACCCAACAGTATTTCTGATAAAACACATTCGAAAATTTTTTTTGCACCAAATCGAGTCGCATTTTGGTACATAGACACAAAACAAATTATTTTATTTTATTTTTTTATGATCAACTATCATGTATTTCTATGAACCCTTCATAACCTCATAATCATTGCTCATAATCACAACATAAATATGTGGAAATCTTTTGAAATCAAGGGAAAAAACTTCATTTTCAAAGTTAAATCGGAAGAAAATTCCCTTACAGTGACATTGAGTGATTTAAAATGTATCTGGAGCGAAAAGATCACTTCAAGTGATATCCTATCCCGATTCAAAGTATTTCAATTTGCTCAATTGACTTTGAACCTTTTCCCTCAACAATTAATTTTTTTATAGGAGATGAATCCATTATTCGAGAGCAACGAGAATATAAAAGATACAGTTACTTCAATGATAAGCAATATTGATAATGCTTTAGAAGTAAATACTGAATCAGAAGATGATACGTTGATCCTTAGAGTTAAAACACAATTGGAAAAGAAATATATGATTGGCTTTAGGTTTATTTTGACCAAGCTTCCAGGAGAAGATGTGAGACACTAATGTGATGGTTTTGAATTCGAAATAATATTTTAGTTTTTCAGCAAAATCACATTGCCAATGGTACAAACTATTTTAAATCTGGAACAAGCACAATGTGACCTTCACAATATACTTGAAAAAAAAGATCGGGAGCTTCAAGAATACAAACTTGAGAAAGGAGAAATCTCAAGAGGTAGACATTTTTTATACCTTTCCAAGTAAAAATTAATATATTATATATATTTCACTTTCAGAGGATTTGAAAACCAAACCCTTCATATCTAATGTAAGAAATGAGAAGAGTGATGGTTTGATGCTGAATTTATTCAAAAAGAACTTTCTTCCTGAAGATGCCTATGTTGATGCAAATTGTCAACCTGAATCTGATTTCAAAAAGTAATTGTTGGATTGTGAAACATATTTTAAATTATTCACATTTTTTTTCAGAATTATGGTTAACGATGTGAAGAAAATGGGGCCTTTGAAGAGAAAAATATATTCAGCTAAAAACTGCAGCAAGAAACACCTCACGAAACCATTTTAATATCATTGTTTTATAGGAATGATTTTTTTATATTAAACAGTTGTTTTTCCTCAGTCTTGGAAATTATTTCTATCCTGAATAATGCTACACTGGATCTTTATGGCAGGCCTAGATGTGATCATAAATTATTTTTTTTCGTTCCTTGAATCGAATCAATTTTTCGTGGACTGAAATCATCGGAGAAGAAGCGATCAATCAATAATACCATATTCTATGGTTTTTACCTAACCTCACATTATAAAAAGCGTTCATTGCCGCTGTACAAACGTTTTGAGCAGAATTCCAAATAACACTTATTTCTTGAAATTTTTTCATAACTAATCAACCAAAATGTCTATTGGGGTACCACTTAAAGTTCTTCACGAAGCTGAAGGCCATATAGTCACCTGCGAAACAATTACTGGAGAAGTGTACAGAGGCAAGCTTATCGAAGCCGAGGACAACATGAACTGCCAAATGTCCCAAATTTCTGTTACATACAGGGATGGTAGAGTTTCCCAATTGGAAAATGTGTATATCAGAGGATCTAAGATAAGGTTTCTCATTCTGCCGGATATGTTGAAAAATGCCCCGATGTTTAAGAAACAAACCAAAGCGGGCACTGCTGGGAGGGGTAAGAGTGCCATACTTCGAGCACAAGGTAAGATATTTGTCTATTAGTTGATTATTATCAAAATGGTGGTGTATTGTTTGGGTAATTTCAATATTAAATATAAGGGACGTTTCCTACATGAAATTTTTCCTTGCAGCTGCTAGAGGGAGAGGACGAGGAATACAGCCGCCTACAAGAGGTGGGAGAGGTAGTTGGCAACCACAACAGGGTAATATGGGTAGAGGTAGATAGTCATAAGGTTTGCTTTGTAATCATTTCATTATTTTAATTTTATATCTAAGATTTCTGAGTGGAATTTTTTTTTGTGATGTATTTCGACCATATGTTATTGAATAAACAAAAAGAATTTTCTATAAATTTTTATTTCCATCATAGTTTGAATCCTGAATGTATTGCCACAACACCGTTTGTTAAGTTTTCATAAGAAACAGCTCTGAACCCTGCTTCTTCTATCATTTCTTTGAATTTTTCCTAAAATTTGGTGATAAAATAAAAATGCAAGATTAAGTAGAGGTAATCATTTTATTCACCTGGTTTGGAAACTGCCTGATACTCTCAACTAAATACTGATAAGGCTGCCACTGTCCTGCAACGATTTGACCAAGAACTGGTATCACTTGAAAACTGTATTGATCATACACCCTAAAATAAGGATTATAAATCAGCCCAATCGAATTTCCACATCTTCCGAAAATAATTACCATTGTAAGATCGGATTCTCCACCTGACTGAACTCTAGACACAAAAACCTACCACCAGGTTGCAAAACCCTGTACGCTTCATTCAAAACTTGATCTATATGCGTCATATTCCTAATACCAAAAGCTACAGTGTAAGCCGTGAATGAATTGTCTTCAAAAGGTAACATTTCGGCATTTGCTTCTTTCCAGCTGATCAGGGTTTGGTCCAGATTCAACTTTTTACTTCTCTCTCTTCCAACATCTAGCATATTCTTGTTTATGTCGGAAACAACAACATGGCAACCGTTTTCGCATTTTCCATTTTTTATGTAGTTCAAGAAACGGAAAGCTATGTCACCTGTGAAAATTTTCTATAATTCAGTTTTCGAAAACGTCGTTCGAACAATACCAGTTCCCCCAGCCATGTCTAGTAAGGTTGTATTTGCAGTCGGTGCTAATCGATGCATGAATATATCTTTCCATATCCTGTGTATAAACAAACTGGTTACATCATTCATTATGTCATAGTTTGTAGCAACATCTTCGAACACCTTATGAACTAAAAAAACCTTAGTTAGTGAGATGTAATAGCTTTTTGTGGAAGAATTTCACCTTTGCCAACTTTTTCACTCGCGTTTATCTCCTGAAATCCGAAGTGGGTTTTCTCTTCTTCGGTAGATTCATTCTGCGACCGAGATGCACCTCGTTTTATCGTATTTGAAGTTAAATTTCTTAAAATATTCCTATTTAATGTTGAATTTAAAAATAATTTTCCACTAATCATTTTGAGGTTAAGTTCTGTGACCAATTTCAAAAACATAGAAACGGATTTATTTATGAAATCGTGGAACTGAAAAATAGTAAACTTCATAGTTTTTATAAATTTTTATTCGTCTTAAATTAATTTGAAAAAATCATACTCATTTGTAGAAACATAAGCGAATCATCTTGGCAATTCTTAGAATTACCGAACTCTTGTGTATTTAAATCTTCAAACTAACATATTCGTACCTTCTATTTTTTAAACACCACAAAATTGCTGCAATGGAATTATTCATAATTACAATACCCTGAGGCTAGTGTTGACGAAAGAAGGACCTAATCAGTATTGAGGATAGATTGCAATTATGAACAACACCTTCCAACAGTACCCTACATAAGAGAAACACCTAGTCTCGATATTTATTAGAAAGACATCACCTTAGCTCTAATTCAGTCGATTTTACAGCATTTCCATCAAGAAACTTGTCCATTTCATGAGAGATTTGATGAATTGTAGCCACAAGATCAATTCGAATGGATAAAAATATTTACATCCTGCGAGGACTAGATTTTAATGGAAACGATGTAAAACTCGACTATTTCTTCTCAAATTTGTGCAGATATTAATAAAACCCTTTCACACAAGGTAAAATGCAAGATATCTTAACAGCAAAGTCATTTAATGTTTCCGTTTAATCGATCTTTTAAATGGGTACCGTTTTCTCATTTTCACCACTCGAACAACTCGATGCCTGGGTACGTGTGTAGCAGGACCGGAATCAAACCGTTCAGAAAGTACAAAATCCTCGAATTCTATCTACAAAATTAAAACCCTGGATGGCTCTACAGCGTATTCCTCGATTTTTTTCATAAGAGTGTGATTTCAATAGAAAATTATCTCAAGAACACGGGGAAATCAATAATAGACATCTTCAATGATAAATTCGAACTTAAACTTCATCTTTGCAACATTAAATTTTAGTATATCATTTTTGTTATCACTAAAAAGCTATATTAGGGTAGTACAATGAAAGAATAACGCCTGGTCAAAGGTTTGTTTCGGCAGCTCCGAACAAATTTGAAGGAGACTGTTGCTAACACCGTTGGAATGATCAACGTTCCAGGTCGGGTAACAAATAAATTCGTCCCCTTCATTACTGGCTGATTCAAACGAGGTTCTCTCTAAAAGTGATCATATACCACTCGAAAAAAACATTCAGAAACCTACTTAAACTATACATGAAAAAACAAACGTTTGACCTTTGGATCAATAATACGATCTTATATAAAAATCAATAGTGACTAGTCAACTACAAAATGAACAAGAACAAAGAAACAGAACATATAGTGTCCCTTCTATAATCTGAAAAACAAAAATATATCTTTCATTATATATATTTCAATTTGTTTTATAAAATTTTGATGCAAAATTCGTCAAACTTAAGGGAATTTAGTAAATCTAATCACAATGTTTTTTTTACCAATAATGAATTGTTTTCGATATTCGAAAAATTCTCTCCCTCACCGTCCATTTTCGGGCACCACTTGACTAAAGCTCTAATAATTTTTTTCAACCCACAACAAAAGATACACATCACAATACCTTTGTGCCCAACAATAATTCCCCCATCTCGATAAAGAACAGAACATTGAAAAAACAGATTTTAAGCATCCAAAAATACATGAAAACTGAACAAGTGTAGCCTTAAAATTAATCAACAGGAAATACTTTCACATGAATCATTTTATCATTGGGTCACCCTGTATCTGTAGCTCCTAAGGCTGAAAGGAAATCTTCAAGAATTCAAATTACATACATTCAGAGTTCCAACAACGCAAGAAACACATTTGTCTGAAGCGATCAGGCTTCGATTTTTGCTCGTGTACAAAACGGTTGGCAGTTGAAGAGGTAGTTCTTTTGTACTATAAAAACACATCTTACTCCGCCGCCAAATGAGAGTTATTGAGAAACAGACAAAAAAAAAGGATGATAAGAAATAAAATAATACTAGAATAGCGTACTGTATATAATTTTGTCTGATGGCAAGTGTATGAAAAAAAATTAAAGTATATAAATAAATAAAAGATCTTTATTATAAATACATAAATAATTTAACATCACAGAAACATCATAAACATGAACCGATCAAAATATAATTAAAATCGAAATATAACATCTATTTAGAAAATTCTTTAGCGAAAACCCTTTCAAATTCTATCAATTTCGAAAAACACTAATTGTGGTGCCCTTATCGATTCTTCAATGTTTTCCTGATCAAACTTACACAGATCCATCCCAAATATTAACAACTTAAAAATCAGCTAAATAAACAATTCATCTTTTTTTGTAATATTTTCAACATATAATAGAGAATCTAACATTTATAGTGTTTTAAAACACTGCTCTGAAAACCAACTGTCGAATCAAATTTTTGCCATTAGGGTCTCGTCCCATCCGTTTCTCAATCGAATTATTTTATTTTGTCAGCGAGATTTACTTGTTATTTTCTTCCACGTGGTGAATCATCGGATGCACAGACCGAGACGAGACACTAATGGCGCTACTGTCCAATTTTATAATTTGTTATATTAATAAATCTAATAGTCTAAAATGGCAGAGACGCCTACTTTAAACTTGTCCCGGTGTCTTGCTGAGTATTGTTTCCCACCTAGAAGCAACAAAGGATCCCATTATTGGCTCACTGTGGCAAGCAAACTCTGCGGATTCAAGCCCAAACCGAACAATCAATGAATAATCTTCGTTTAAAGTAAAAAATTCAGGAAAATCCGTTCGTTTTTGGCAAACGTACAACGAAACTTCCAAGAAATCACCCAGTTTTTCACAGAAAACTTTTTAGACTGATGAGAATTGTTCAGTTAGTGAATTTAATGTTGAAACCAAGAACTACTTCACAGATCCTTCGAATAACGTTAAAATATACCTTTACAAAAAGATCCACCTCGAGTTTCAATGCAACGCAGGCTACAAAAACGAACCACATGTAAAAATCGAGGAGGGGGGAGAATCAGAGGTGTGGGGCACTCACCAATGTGTGCTGATCCGAACCGGGACCGGAACTGACCCCCTGTCCCCCGGACTGGCCCTGGGAACCGAGGGGTTTGTTCAGCTTGTCGCAGTAGTCGGCCAGTATGTCCCGGAACCTGGGCCAGCTCTTCTCTGGCAGGGTGATGGCGGTCCTGAAGTTCGTCTTGACCTCGCTGATGCGCATGTACACGCCGCGGTTGTTCTGGCCGATGTCGAAGTAGAAATTCTTGTTGTCGACATGCATCTGGTTCCCTTCGGGCAGGTCGTGTTTGTAAGCGTGTTCGTCCTTCAAGGGGAAACTCGTTAATAGGGACTCTAAGTCTATCCGATCAATGATTTACCTGAGTAAATTCGTCCAAGAGATCCGTGAGCGCGTCCCTAAACTCGATCATGCCCTGGGCGGGTATGGCGACCTGGGAGCGAGGCCCTCCCCTCGTGATGGTCTGCGAGACGCGCAGGAAGCGGCCTCTGGCGTTCTCCTTCAGGTCCAGATAGTAACGTCTGTTGTCCTTCATCATCATCTCGCTCTTCAGCTTGCCGTCCTCTGGCACGTTGTCGGGATTAGGGGGCCCTGCAAGAAGGAATTCTATCGATAGACGATACTTATGAGCGGATGGATAGGTAAGGGGAGATGCTCCTCACCCAGTGATGAGTAGTATTCGCTGAAGGCGGACAGGTGATCCCTGAACTCTGCGGCCGTGGAGAGGGCCAGGAAGATTTGGGACCGACGACCGTCCGCTCCGATCTGCAGGAGAAAAAATTAATTTGAAAAAGATGGACCAGCGCCAGCTAGAGCTTGGAAATATTCCGAATATTTACGGAACATACCCCCCTTAACTCTATGTTCTTGTCAAGATAAATTTGACATCTTCCTGATGACAGGATCACAGAATGATAAATTTGTTTCTATGACTCTCTTTAAAATGTTTGCTGTTTGAAATTTCACAACATTTCATTCTAAGCTTGAATTAACTACATTCACAACACAGAAATAGTTCAATAACTAAAGCAATTAATTCTTCAAAAAATAAAACAGTTTAACCTAACCTCAGATCATCTGACTTAACCTAACTCAACTTGATCTAACATAACCATGATTCTTCTTTAGGGGAAATTTGTTTTTCAAGGTGTAAAGCGATTAGAAGAATTAAGAAGCCAGTGATATCCCCTAGAACATTTCTTTCCAACTGGCTAGAAGTTTCAGCTCCTCATATAAAGAGGTAAACAAAAAGTTCAATTGTAGACAACTCACCTCTGCAACTTTGATAAAGCGACCTCTCCGATTTTGTTTGACATCTAAATAAAATCGTTTGCTCTGAATCTGGAGCATTTTTGTCGCCAGTTCCTGTTCGACATGTGCTTGGGGACCTACAAAAAACACCAATATCAGCAAAAAACAACACATCTCCGTTTGGCACAACCACTAAGAGTTATATATAGTGAAAAACCATACTGGGATCCTTCCAATATTGGATCTTCTCGAAGGGCCACTGTGACTGCATACCAGGATACATGACAACACAAAACAAACTGTATATATGAATGAGAAAACACACAATTATGAAAAAAATTCGGAGGCAAAACTACCGGCGCGAAACTCTACATGCTGAATGGGATGAAGGATGAAGTGATTCAGAGGTTGTAGCCAGCAAACGTGCACAGGTTCCAAGAAATCCTGTGACTCATACTTAAGACAATTTCATTCATGAAAATGATGATCTTGGCGCAGTTCCTACTGACCGACGTATCGATAAGTATGAATTGGTAGGTTATCTATGTTTGAGGGCAAATCCTATCGTGAATTAAGCAGAAATGCGAGCCATACTAACCTGGGTCGTAGTCACTGCTCCCTTGCTCCATACCTTGATGATATTCTACAAGTTAAACGAGTCAAGTTATTAACAAGGATACTTCTTCCAAGGAACAATCTTCTAATCTATCAATATCACCGATTACACAAACCCATCAAACGAAAATCAAGCGAAATACGGACGATGTCCTCGGGAAACATAATTTCTCTCCGTAAGGCTCACATTTGAACATTTCAACGTAAGGGCTCAAAGGAAAGCCAACCTAACAAACGTTATCCAAGGTCATTTAGAGCCTACGACAATCCACACTACATTGCAGAGTTTTTGCAGCTTATCTGACCTAATTAATGGCATTAATCAATTCGATATCGTATCAATCACCGATAAACCACTGTTTCGCACAAAGATAATCTATCATTACGATACAATAGCCTCGGAAATCACGGTTTTCATTTGGGTTACAATTGAAATATCGCCATTTTGCATCACTTGTCAAAATTGCAGGACTGATATTGCAGCATCCAATAGGGATTTCGTGGAGATTTTATCGGAGATTGGGGAAAAACATATGGGCAATCTGCCTGTAATATAATCGTGCAAATTTATTCACTTACTTTGCGAACTTGAACCCTCATCTCCACTTCCTAATTCCGACATTGCAAACCCTCACACACTCAACCTTCACTAACTTGGGGCAAACGCAAAAGTCACCAGAAATATCACTAATCATATACGGCTGTTCCGATTGACCGTGAAACAGCTGAGCTGTAGACCTGTTTTATTAATTAATAGACTATTTCAATGTAGAGACGAGGGAAGCTGCCGAAACACTAAATAACAACGTAAAGTTTGCCTTCTACAGGAATGTCACCTTTCTGGGATCATTCGGAGACTCACGTTTTGAGTGAAATCGGAAGAGCGCTATAATAAAAGCAATCGGGAGTCTATTTTTGAATGGCATTCAAGTATTCTACAAATATTCAGATTTTATAATGGGAAAAATAAAATAGTTGAGAAAATTCCGCTATTGAATCATGAAACTAATGAAAAATGACATCGATTTCGGTACACCTATATGTTGCGCTCTTTTTCTGCCTTTATTGAAACTAAGGAATTGAGTTGATTACTTTGAAATGAATTTTCCTCTATTACAATTTTCAAGCGTTTTGGGACTCAAAAAGCGATTAGACATAGACAAATATATTAGAATTAATCTATTTATTTATGGTCAACATTCACGTTTTCCTTTTTATGAATGTGACAACTAATTATTAGTAAGTAATTCCTAGTATGAATGAGAGCATTTTCCTGGATCTCTATTCAAAATAGCCGTATCAAAGCATAAAAGAAGTGATGTCATCGCTTGTATAATTCTGGAATTCAAAATTGAATCCAACGTTGAATCGTGACGTAAAGAGCCGATTATTGCCATTGGAAGGTGAGGTAATCAATCTATTTTAAATTGCAATTATCAACTTCGACTAAAATCGGAAAATAGAGGTTGTGCGCCAGCGCAATGCATATATCCTTCCTCGACCGCCTGACGGCGAGGGCAACAAAGATGGCTATGGTTATGTCCGCCATTTTCTAAAGTGAGATAGAACAAGTTGTTTTTACTGATTTTCTCGAAAATTACGCCGTTTTCTATTCCATTTTGAACGGGTTATGAACCTACGGGTTCGAATTTTCCTAAAATCGACACCGGGGGGCAGAATCAAATCGAAAATCCTATATTATTCCTTGAATCCAGTTCGGCGTCTTCTAGAAGCGTTTTAGTGATAGAGGAGGTAGGTGAATGGTTTTCTTTGTTCTGCACTTATTTCATTTCAACTTTATCAGCGTCTTTGTTTGTAAAAAGAGATAAATTCGGAGGAAGTAAAATTTCGAAAGAAATTTTGGAAATCTGGTAGGGGCAAGCTTGTAGAGGGGCTAAAGGATAATTTTCGTTTTATTAACCGCACCCATATTGACCGAAAGCCCTTTTTTTTTTTTTTCAAAAACCCATGGATCGAATTTGTGGAACCGGCATCTAGCGCATATTTATTTACCCAATTTAAGCAATTTAATATTCTATTGGAAATCCAGCCATTGATTTTATTTATTTTTCATGAATTTCATTCACAACTGATGTGTACTCTGATAAATATCATCAGAAATTTCAATGAATATTAATTAATTTATTGGAATCCACTTTTTACCCATACAAAATAATTGTGAAAAACTTGCAGGTGCAAACAAGGAAGATGAATAAATATATTTCTTTTCCCGGGAAATATGGCCATTTTCAAATCTCCTACCAGATAACCACAAAATTTTTTTTGATCAACTTGAGAAAAAAATACAAATGATTCAGTGGAGAATCAAGAATGCTTTTTCCAATGGATACAGCAAGTTCATACTTTTCTTTCATATATTAATATGAGCACGATTCTGAACAATCCAACTTTCAGAGCACAGACCGAACCATGTTCGACCCCAATACAATCACGACCCAGCAGTCGCAGATCCAATACCAACAACAGCAACCACAGCAGACTGATAAAGACAAGAATCAGGATGGCACTCAGAAGGAGACCTTCCCTTCCTTCTGCTATGCAAACGTAAACATGATCCACAAGATCACCCCCAACACAACCCAGCCTCAGCACTCCACAGTCAACATGTCGCAGCTATCAGACGACAAGTGCTACATTACCCAACCTTTCAGTTACAACTACGCTTTGGTCAATCAGATGTCTCTGACCCAAAATACGATAACATTCAAGTGCGAGATATGCGGTCTTATGTTCGCACATCTGTCCCTGCTCAATCATCACAAGAGAACCACTCATCAGCAAGGAGACCAAGGTGAGTTATCAACTGATGTAGAAAGAGTAGAAGTCTCTTATGTTCCTCTATTTAATAGTGATTGTTATGCTGAATAAGCTTTCTGGAAGCTTATAGTCTGAATATTATCAAAGATTACTTTCGATATAACCTTGTTTTTGATTAGTCTATGCTCTGCTTATAACAAAGAGTAAAAAAAGTTGTTACTCTGTGATTATAGCATAGAGATACATTATGTAGTTAATTTCTATGCAAAATAATAATTCTATGCTTGTTCATAGAAGAGTTGATTGTGCATAGAAAATCAATAAATTATTTAAAAGTGTCGATTTGGCGTACGATCTTCACGAGTGTTAGAGAGAAAAAGTAGCTGCGCCGACCCCCTCTTCGACCCTCGTTTAATATTTTTCCAACCAGAATTTTTCGCAGGCCAAATCCAGCAACCCCAACAGATAACGCTTCAGGTGCAGCCGCAACAGCAGCAAACCACCCAGATCCAGATAGTGTCGGCCGACCGTATCCGATTCTCCTGCGAAGAATGCGGCCTCACCTTCGCCACCCAGCAGGAGCTGAAGACGCACAAGATACAGAGCCACTCAGCCGGACAACAGGTGGTCACCACCCAGGTGGTTACCACGCAGGCCCAGCCGAACACGCTCAAGATCAAAAACTGCGAGAGCTGCGGCGCCCCCTTGCCTCAGGACAACAACAAGAAGAGGGCCGTGATGAAGGTCAAGTGCGAGAGCTGTTTATCCGCCGAGGCCATACAACCGCAGATTTTTGTCGTGGCCACAGCACCAGACACTTCGACCGTCAAGTTTGAAGAGTCCACCGGTACTCAGACCACCAGCACGAATCTAGGTTTGTCGATACTTTATTCATTAATTTTATCAGTGGAAACAGTTTGTCCCAGTAGAATTAGAATTTAGATTTTTAGATGACATATTGGTCTGTCTTTGATTTGACTATTCATTGTAGAATTTCAAATCACAGGAACCCAAAATACGATACCCATAGGAGTCAAGAACAATCATCCGGTGAAGAGGAGAGGTTTTGCTAGTGCTATGAAGTGCACCAAATGCAACGGTAGTGGGATTATATTCATAGGAGGGGCCAAAAACCAGCAGAACAACGTCGACAAACCTTTTCACTGCAACATCTGCAATGGTGAGTAGTTTTTATCTTTTCTCTGTGCTGTACCTTGTCGATTCTTTTGTAGTGTCCACTGATATGAGTGCCTCAGTTCAGAGTCGCTCTAGTCTCTACACATTTTTCTCTCCGCTCTCCAATTATTTCAGAAAATGTTGTCTACAGGTTCGTTCAGCAGATACTCATCACTTTGGTCGCACAAGAGGCTGCACACAGGTGAGAAGAATTTCAAGTGTAACATCTGTGGATTAGCTTTCGCTAAGGCTGCATACCTCAAGAATCATTCCAGGATACACACAGGAGAGAAACCTTATAGGTAAATCAACTCGATACTAATTCAGAATGGGAACAACTCCTTTATTGACACATCCCAACAGTAAAAGTCTAGTTGCAACCTTAAATAACAGCTTACGACCACGATTTCATCTCAAAATTTCCCTTTCTCATATTTTTCCTCGTTTTCCAACCAGGTGCAACGTCTGCGGCATGCAGTTCTCCCAGTCCCCCCACCTGAAGAACCACGAGCGCATCCATTCTGGCGAGCGGCCCTATGTGTGCGAGGTTTGCGAGAAAAAATTCGCCCGTCACTCAACCCTCTGGAACCACAGGAGGATACACACCGGCGAGAAGCCCTACAGGTGCGACATCTGTGGCTCCTGCTTCAACCAAGCCACCCACCTAAAGAACCACGCCAAGGTCCACTCGGGCGAGAAACCTTTCAAATGCGACATTTGCGCTGTAGGATTCTCCGACAGGTGAGTTCGCGGTTGACAGTTGACATATGACAGCTGACAGTTGACATATGACAGCTGACAGATGTCACTATGACAGATCATTGAGATTGACCTCTTCCTTCGACAGGTTCGCCCTGAAACGGCACAGGAACATCCACGAGAAGTACGGTCGCACCAAACCCCAAGTGACCACCTCCTCGACGGACGAGGCGCAAACGCTCAACGCCACCACCGACTCCAACACCTCGATGTCGACCACCGTGCAGGAAGCCCAGGAGCTCGAGACCCAGTACGAGGCCAAGTACGAACAGGAGGAACAGGTCGAGTTGACGGAAGAAATGACTGACATTTCCGAGCTTCAGGTGCAGCTTGCTTAGGGACTGACCCGAGAAGGGGGGAAGGACCAGTGAAGACTTCTGTCGAGCCAAATTCGGTGCCATGTCTTTGTGTCGGCGTGAAAGTTAGATTACGATATATCGGATAAATTCAGACGGTCAAACTGTCGTGAATTGTATAGGTTAAGTGAATCAAAAAGAGCGCTGTGTTACTAGGGATACAGTTTGTGTTATATATGAACGATAATTTTAATTTTGAATCGAAGGCTTCCCTAATCAGATCGAAGAACTGAACCTGAAATGGTAATTTGTGATAAGTAGTCATTAGTGCCATCCATTTGTAATAAACGAGGTACATGATTTTTTTCATTTAATTTTGCTGCATTATTGGTATTGTTGAAAATCCATGTAAACTCTAAATGTCTGAGTATTTAAAAAAATGTATCAGCTTGAGGGTGCTAGAAACACGATATCTTCTAACATGAGGAATTGTTACTTTGAATTTTTTTTTAGATTGATCAATTTTATGATTTAACTGTGAAAGCAATATTGTTATCGAAACGATCTTTGTGAACTGAGATTATGTTGAAATTTATTCATGAAATGAAAAATTTAATTTTGATTTATCAAATGTACATTGTTTTTCATGAAATGTAGGTCTATGTGTCTCTTATCAGTATTGTACATATATTTCGATCATATAATGATTAAGAATATACTGTCTTTAGTACTGGTTTTTTTTTAATTGGATATTTGGGAGGGCTACTTAGCAATGGTACTAGACTTTTTGAACGCCCCTCGTATCGCTCCAAATTATAATTTTGTTTTCAATTGAACTGAATTAGCTTTTCAGATCAACATCTACCTAATAAATAAAACAGAAAATTAATTTAAATGAAATTTTAAACTTTAATTACGTTTTCTTATAATACTTCATAGATACTCTTGAGAGTAGTTCAAATGTCCCATTACATAACCTAAAACTTGACTGTCAAAACATTACAAAATTTTTCAAAAATCCGAAATTAGCCTTGTTTATTCTGTTATCTGGGGCTATTTGCCCATGAAAATTTAAAGGAACTCACTTGAGCAATGCTTCTCAGGAATATTTCCCACCGAACCATCACAAAAACTAAAAGTTTTCGACAATTTTCAGAAGCACATCGAGCAGTCCAACAGACCCTAACGATACAAAACCAAAACTATGCGAGAGACGATTATACAAATGTCACGGATAAAATTTTATCGCATCTTGGTAGAAACCTACACGTACAAAAGGGGCATCCGTTAGGCATGGTCTCTCAGAGAGTTGTAGACTATTTTTACACCGCTTTTCGGAATACCAGAGGAAACCCACAGTTTTCAATGTGGGACAACTTGTCGCCTGTAGTATCCGTTGAACAGAATTTCGACAGCCTTCTAATTCCTCCTGATCACATTTCTAGATCCAAAAGCGACTGTTACTACCTGAACCGTCAATATTTGTTGAGAGCTCACATGACTGCCCATCAATCAGAACTGATGAAATCAGGCTTGGATAACTTTCTTATGCTTGGAGATGTGTACAGGAGAGACGAAATAGACAGCACACACTACCCCGTCTTCCATCAAATAGACGGAGTACGTTTACGCACCAGGTCTGAACTTTTTCCTAATGACGATTCTTTGGAAATCTTCGAGTTGGGAGATTACACAGAGAGTATTGGTACTCAGGATAAACAAACCTGTCATACGATTGAAGCAGTCAAATTGTTGGAGTTTGAATTGAAAACTGTGCTTGTAGAACTTGCAAGAAGTTTATTTGGTGAGGACTTCAATTATAGGTGGGTTGATACATACTTTCCTTTCACTCAACCCTCTTGGGAGCTTGAAATAAACTACGAGGGTAAATGGATGGAAATTTTGGGATGTGGCATTATGCGTCAACCAATATTAACAAATGCTGGTATCAATAACAAAGTCGGGTGGGCATTTGGATTAGGGCTTGAAAGATTAGCTATGTGCTTATATAAAATACCAGATATCCGTCTGTTTTGGTCCACGGACAGTGGATTTTTAAATCAGTTCAAATTTGCTAAGGTGGATGCAAAAGTAATATACAAACCAGTCAGTCAGTACCCTCAATGCTCAAATGATATCAGTTTTTGGCTCCCACAAGACAAAGAATACGCTGAGAACGACTTCTACGACCTAGTGAGAACAGTTGGAGGTGATATTGTTGAACAAGTCATATTGAAAGATGATTTCAAACATCCTAAAACTGGAAAGAGAAGCCACTGCTACAGAATCGTCTACAGGCATATGGAACGCACGTTGAAGCAAGAAGAAGTTAATATTATCCATAAAAAAATTGAAGAAGAAGCTTCCAAAAGCCTTTTCGTGACTATTAGATAATAACTATACGATTTCCTTGATTTTTCTGTTAAACTATGTACAGCAAATTGTAGTATAAGTTTTGGTATAAAACCTATTTATAGAATCTGTAAATATTAAGATAATTAAAGGTAATATTACGGAACTTGTAATATTTTTTGAATTTTGAACATTTAATTCTTTTGACGTCCATTGATATTAAAAGGTATGCCAACTTAAAACTGAAATTTCACTGATTGGCATTCGCAATTTATTCTATTTATCAGCCGTATTTCTAGCCATTCGTCCAGTTTTCAGTAAAACATTCTATTTGACTATTGGATTTTCAACAGAATATTCAAAAGAATTCGTTTTAAATCGAAAGAAACATCGATTGGTTGGTGAAATTTGTAGGGACATGCGTTAATGTTGGCAGAAACGGCTGTCAAAGTCAGCCGAAATGAGAGGGTATTCGTTCTCCGCAACTGAACAATAAAAGAACGGTGAACGATCGTCTGGCTCCCCTAAATCCCATTAAATCCGAGCCATCATATATTTTTTCAACAAATTAAGTGCAAAACAGCAATTATTTTCTCAAAGGCCATGGCTGAAGCAGATAAATTGAATATAGATAGTATTATAGCCCGTCTTTTAGAAGGTAAAATTCATGAAGGTCAAATTCTGTTGACAAAAATAATGGCGTCGTATACGCCTTTATTTGTCAAGATATATTTCTTAAATTATCGAACTTTTCAGTACGTGGAGCGAGACCTGGCAAAAATGTACAACTCACGGAAACAGAGATCAAGGGCTTATGTCTGAAATCCAGGGAAATATTCTTGTCCCAACCGATACTACTGGAATTGGAAGCTCCCCTTAAAATTTGCGGTAAGTTTGCATTTCATTCATTACAGTTGTTGTCTTGGAAGTCCAGTCATGTTTGTTAATCGATTAATCCTCGATTGGATCGATATTCGTCTTGTTTGTTTCCGTTGTAGTCTTAAAAACATTGGGTTAATGATCTGTTATCTTTTAGGAGATATCCACGGTCAATATTATGACTTGCTCCGTTTGTTCGAGTACGGAGGCTTCCCACCAGAATCCAATTATTTATTTTTGGGTGATTATGTTGATCGTGGAAAGCAGTCTTTGGAAACTATCTGCTTGTTACTGGCATATAAAATCAAATACCCCGAAAACTTCTTCTTGTTACGTGGCAACCATGAGTGTGCCTCTATCAACAGAATCTATGGTTTTTATGATGAATGCAAGAGGAGGTCAGTAAACTTTATTGCTTGAATATTGGCCGTTTAATACGAGTCTTATTTTATAGGTACAACATCAAACTTTGGAAAACGTTCACAGATTGTTTCAACTGTCTTCCAGTAGCTGCAATAGTAGATGAGAAAATCTTCTGTTGCCATGGAGGTAAGTGTTAAAAACTTGAATGTTGTGCGAATTTTATTTGAAATTTTGGTTTTTAGGTCTAAGTCCAGACTTACAGTCCATGGAACAGATAAGAAGAATCATGAGGCCCACAGATGTTCCTGATCAAGGGCTGCTTTGTGATTTATTGTGGTCAGATCCAGACAAAGACCAAAACGGTTGGGGTGAAAACGACAGAGGGGTCAGTTTTACCTTTGGAGCAGAGGTAGGTGTCATTAACAATTTATTTTATTTGTTGATTCAGGTTGCGAGTTGAGTTGTAGAGAGAAAGTGAATTTTCTGATGTAATTATTCAATCAACAACTTTCTAAGTGAATGACATCTTCGAAGATGCAAGTTGTTTATATAATAGCTTCCAGTTATGGTTTTGCATAAATTTGCAAAGTGATATTGAATGATGCAAATGAGGAGTGTGTTGTCTGGTGTTTTGAATATGAATTGGAGATAAGGACATGAAAAATGGACTTTTTTTTTCAGGTTGTGAGCAAATTTTTACACAAACACGACTTTGATCTAATTTGTCGGGCACATCAAGTTGTTGAAGACGGTTACGAGTTCTTCGCCAAGAGACAGCTGGTAACGCTATTTAGCGCTCCAAATTATTGTGGTGAGTGATTGTTCGATCTTGTCATTTGAATTTGTTTGCTATTCCGGGTTTTCCCAATTTTTAGGAGAATTTGACAATGCGGGGGCGATGATGTCAGTGGACGATACGCTGATGTGCAGTTTTCAGATCTTGAAGCCAGCCGACAAGAGAAAATTCCAGTACAACACCAACTCGGGCCGACCGACAACGCCACCTCGCGGCGCGACCAACAAAAACAAAAAGAAGTGAATTCTGTCCATTTATGAACTAGGTATAAGTAATGTAAAAAGTTTTATTCGAAGTTTTAAATACTAATATTGCATAAATTCCCCCAACGCATGTTTGTCTCACTTCTGAAACCTTGTTCAGATCTGAAAACATTACTGATAGTTCCCGAACCTTTTTTCAAACCGTTCTTCAAAAGAAAAAAAAAGTGTCAGGAGTTACGATCAATATCGGGTCAATCTCTCACAAAAAAGAAACGATGTTTACTTTAAGTTTGTAATATTAGTATTTAAGGTCTAAAATCAACACAGACTAATAAGGAAAAAATTCGAATGCGCTATTATATTGTTCATTGCAGTTTTCCGTTATTCTAGACAACAAGAATATAATAGTACAGATTTGGTGCCATTTTATTGATTTTCATGTAACTCCGTTTCCTTTTTTTTGTTCGAGAATGAATAAGTTTCGTTTGGGATAGAAATTAGAGTAAACTTAGTTTAGAATCGTCGTTAATCAGTACCATCGTGTTCACAATGAATAAAATGGCAGAATCCCATCATCACGTGTTAAGAAGTAGCGGTTGTTTACGTTTTCACCTAATCGTGATTTTTTTTTCGTTGTTCCAAAAATTGTTATTCTCAGATTTATATTCCTATTTCTTTTTTTTGGTTGACGAAATTGGGGAGGGGCGTTGTTGGGGGGGAAAGACGAGTTTCGGAGGGATCTACAGTTTTTTTTTGTTCCGATCTGTTGTCACTTGATAAAAATGAATATTAGTGTTTTTTTTCCACATTTTACAAACATTCTTGTATATATGCGTTCATAATATGATTATTTCGCATAAGCCAACAAATAAATTTTATCATTTCACCCATTTAATCCAGAGTTTTATTTCTCGATATCCTAGAATAACTTCCTCGCATTTATCAATAAAAATATATTATTTGAAGTTTAAACAATACCTCAACATTGAAATTGTATATTCTCTTACATACATACATTGATATAAATTCTTACACAGCATATACAACAATATATCTCGCTTTTCCACATAAAAGGTTTGTACTGCAGAGAAGTTAAGTAATCGTCAAGCTCCATCTGAATGAATCACTTATCCAAGATCACATTTGAGTACATTTAATCACAAATACACGTGCAATCGCATTAAAAGGTGCTTTGGAAATAACAAATATAATTCTTTTAAAATCTTAAATTACATAAGAGATTTTCAGAGAAAAGTAATCGGAAAATACTTTAAACCAAAAGAAAATTTAAATATAATATTGATGATCTTTTTATTTAATTCCCCAATAGAAGAACACTCAAAATATCCACTTGCATCCTTATTTCCTCAGTATTCTCATCATATCTTTGTTTTGCTTAGCTATAGTCATATCGGCAGTTTCCGTTTTATCAACTATTGTACTAATAAGATCATTTTGAGAGTCCAGTTCGAAGGATAAATCTGTAGCTAAACCTTTGAGCCTGGATATATTCATACACATTTCCTGTAGATTAGCGTCCAGTTTGGCCTCGAAATCTTTACCGCTGGATTGTTGACGACCGTTTTCGTATTGGGTCTGTTTAAGACGTGTACTAGGGTGGTTTTCATACCGATCATACTTCTGCACTTCTTCCTTCAGAGAATTATTTGAGGAGGAAGGCTATAAAACAGAAGGAATTGAAACAATGAATGCACAAAGGGTCTTCATTACCTTCATATTGCTGGAAGTACTCGAAATTGATGGACTACTGTCGTTTCTACCGGAGACGTAGTTCTTCAAACTACTAAATACAGATCTAATACCGTTAATATGCTTCTGAGAAAACCTCAAAGTTGCGTTGATCTCGTCGAGTTGTTTATCAGTCTTTTCCAACTTTTCCCTTTGTCTCATGAGTTCTTCGGCAGTGGCTATACCTATCTGTTCAGAGTCTCTCAGGACACTTATGCTTCTCTCTGTGCTGTTTATCGTTCTTTCCTCGATTTGTTTCCTACGTTCTTGATAGGCCTGTACCTGGTTATCGAAGGCGGAGTTTTTTCTCGTGTTTTTCAAAAACGTTTCATCGTCTACGTCTTCAATTTCGAACGGGTTTGTGGATTTTTTATAGCTGTAACCCGACATTTCTTATCTTTTCAATGGCTATCTATTGTTCTTAGAATAAGGGAATACGAGTAATACAATACGAGGAAGAAAACAAAAATATGGGTATTTTTCCAAGGAATGACGTTTGTTGTTATGACATTTTGACAATTGACAGCAAACAGCTGTCATCGTTCACCAAAGTTGAGTTCCATAAGTGATAAGAACAACGTTTTAATATGAAATTCATATTAATTTGATGATAAGATGTGGTGAAATTAATAAATATTTCGTTTCTCCAAGCTGAATTCCCGTTGAAGCCTAGCTTTTTTGAATGGTGAAAGAATTTAGAAGAAAAGGGAACATACCCCATGTGGCTTTGTTCTTTGTTCAAGAAAGCAGATAAAGCTCTTCTCCTCCACAGAACACACCGATCTTGACTTACTTTATGTTCTCCTCTTCTGTGAATTGTGAAATGGAAAAATAATTTATTTATTATTATTTTTTCTTATATCTTGTTTATTTTTTAGTTATTCAGCAGCTTGTAAAAATGTTCTTCTACTGAATGTTCATTTGTGTAGTAATAAAAATACAGGCGTCATTTGAATAGCCTCAAAAGTTTAGCGGAATTGGTAATGCACCTTCAAAATGAGCGATTTAACTGAAAAATTCAAAAATTTAGAAGTGAGCAACGAGTTATTCAAAGACGTTAAGTTTTATGTTAGTGGCGAGGTTGAAGAAGAAGTAAGTATATAAGAAAATAAGGACAGCTCTCATCTAGAGTCTAGAGCATGATGCTGGTATCTACATTCAGATATATCTTTCAGGTTATCTCACTTTTAACTAAGGGGGGTGCTGATCAATCGAAGTACTTCTCAGATTTCGTCACCCATTTGATTTGCGGCGAAAACCCTGAAGAAACAGACATTATAGATGCTACAGACGTCTATGAAGTCCCAGCCGTAACACCAAAATGGATAGTAATAAGTTCACAGTTGAACAGATTAGTGAGCACCAAACCTTATCTGTTCAATCGACCACAAATATTCGCATCTAAAATTTTCTGCTTCTCTAAGGTCAAAGATGACTTGGAATCACTGTGGGCTCTGATAACCTACCAAGGTGGTAGAATCCAACTCAACTTGGATCAAAATTGTAATTATCTAGTAACAGTGGATACCAATTCTACCAAATATGAAAAGGCTCTAAGTTTAGGACCTGAGAACATATGTATTGTAACACCCGACTGGATTCTAGAGTGTATTAAGAATAAGGCGTTGATTCAGCCTGATTTGTTCCATCCTCGTCTGATAGATTGGCCTAAGCCTCCACCCCCAGTACATCATGAAAGTACAACCGCAATAACTGGGTTTGAAGAATCTGAAACTACTGAGAAAGACGGTAGTAACGACGAAGTTGCTAATTCAACACAGGCTCTATTAGAAAAACTAAAGCAGAGGATGCCTTGGAACCAGCCGGAACAACCGCAAACCACACAGCAGCAGCAACAACAACAACCGCCTAAAATGGAGCAGGTCTCGCAAATCCAAACTACTAAAATGAAAGAAATTGTACCCCCGAATGTAGTCGCGCCCAGTTTTCATCAGAAACAAGGGGAACAAGCCCAGACTCAGCAGATGTTGAGCCATCAGCAAATCTTACAAAAACTTCAGATGTCCCAATCTCAAAGTGCCAAAACGTCCATGTCCAATATCCCTCAACAAATGACTCCCGAGCAGCAACAGATGGTTCAGAATGCTCTTCAGCAAGCGCAGCAGAACATTCATTCTCAAAGATTGAGCCAGCAAAATTTGATGAGCACACAGCAACAACAGAACACGATACAATCATCACAGATCGGTTTTTCTCAGCAAAACGTCCAGCAGTCTCAACAGGGCTCACAGCAACAAGCGCCCCTTCAATCGCCGTCACCTCTACAACAGAGTCCGGTGGCCCAGCAAGGTCCTAGAGCTGTTCTTCATCATCTACCTCAGGGGCAACAATTGCAGTTTCAACAGAGCAACACTATTAACCGAAATATAAACAGGCCATCGTTACAACAGCTCAGGGGACAGTTGGGTACAACTCAACTCCAACAACAGCTACTGCAACAGCAACAGCAAAGACTGAACCAACAGCAGCAGCAGCAACAACAGCAACAGCAACAAAACGTGCTGCAGAGAACCCAGTTGACTCTCCAACAACAACAGCTTCTTCAACTGCAGCTGCAACAAGGTCAAATCAGTCAAGCAAGACAGTTATTGCAGCAGAACCAGCAACAAATCAATCTCAACCAAAATCAATCCATTCAGCCCACTTCGATCAGTCAAAACCAACAGATTTTGAGCGGAAACCAAATGATAAATACCCAACATTTGACTCCAAACCAATTATCACAGCTGCAAAATAGAGCGCAACAGTTGAACCAGCAGAAACTGACTCAGAACCATCAGATAAGCCAACTACTCGCTCAACGGCAAGCCCAACTCAATCAAAGGTTGGGCCATCAGTTAACTCCCGATCAACTCTTGCAGAACCAACAAATTGGTCAACCCCAGCTGGCGGGACAGCAGATGAATCAGAACCAGCAGATCCAACTCAATCAGAATCGTATGGTCAATCAAAATCAACAGCATTTGCAGCAGTTGAAGTTGGTTCAACAACAGCAACAGTCCCAGCAGACGATCGGTCAGAATCAGCAATTGGGACAGAATGTCATGGACCACGGTCAAATCGGACAAGTGGATCAGCAGATGGGTCAGATGCAGCAGCAACAAACCCAAATCGGACAGGTTCAGATCGGAAACAACCAGCAGATTAATCAGGGTATGGTTCAAAATCAGCAGATCGGTCAAGGCATGGTTCAGAACCAACAGATCAATCAGTCCTTGGGACAGAGTCAACTTAATCAGAATCAGTTGAGCCAAAACCAGCTCAATCAAGGACTAGGCCAAAATCAGCTGGTACAAGGACAGTTAAATCAAGGTTTGACCCAGAACCAGCAGCAATTAAACCAGGGTTTAACACAGAACCAGCAGCAGTTGAACCAGGGTCTACCCCATCAGCAGCCCGTTAATCAGGGTTTGAACCAGAGCCATCAATTGGTTCAAGGTAACATGAATCAAAACCAACAGCTGTTGCAATCTTTGGGCCAGAATCAGCAGCTGAACGAGTCTCTCGGTCAGTCCCAGCAGATGACCCAAACGCAGAGATTGCTGCAGAGTCAGCAGCTGAATCCTCAAATCACACAAACGCAGGCGTTGAACCAGACCGAGCAGTCCCAGCAAGTCGTCCATAATCAGCAGCAATTGACCGAGACACCCAGACAGCAGATAAACGTCGGTCTGAATCACATCTTGAACCAGCAGATCAATCAGGGTCAGCAGAGGCTGAACCAGACCCAGCTGATCAATCAGCAGTTGAACCAGCTGAATCAGCAGTTGAGTCAGAGCCAGATAAGTCACCAGCAGATTCCCCAGAGTCCCATAGCGCAGAATCCGAACCAGCAGTTCGGAAACATAATTCAGCAGCAGCAACAGCAGATGCAAAACCAACAACAGCAGATACTGAGCGGGAATTCATTGACGCAGGTTAGACAGGTGGTCGGGAGCAATCAGCAGATAATTCAACAGCAGCAACAACAACAGTTTGGACAGAATCAGCAGCAGTTCGGTCAACAGCAAGAGGGGACCAATCAGGGTCAAATTCTGCTCAATCAGCAACAGAATCAGTTCGGACAGCAGGTGCAGGGTCAGCAGGGTATACAGCAGACTCGACCTTTGTTGCAGCAGCAACAGCTCTGGGCTCAGCAACAACAGACCCAACAACAAGCACCGGGACAGTCTCAGATCCCCAGGCAACCGTTGAACGTGCAGCAGGGGCAAAGGGTGCAGTGGCCCCCCGGTAGTCAGCAGGGACAGGGGGTGCAGCCTAGGCAATTCATACATTTGGATGCTCAGACTCACAACCAGCTGCAGAAGATGCCTCCGGAGCAGCAGGCCTTGTTCATCGCAAGGTTGCAGCAGAAGCAGAGGCAGCTGTTGTTGAAGCAGGCGCAGCAGAGGGGGGCCGGTCATATTTTGATCAGGGGTGAGTAAATTTGACTAATTGGAAGCTAATTGGTTTATATTTTTTTGTGGAGCATTGAAAATTTATACTTAGAGAGGGAGAGATGACGAAATTTTTTGATTTACATCAATTTCTTTCATATAATATGAATAAGTCATTATTTTCTCTTTACCTTCGTATCAGATCGCATCTACGCTCGTGTCGTTTTCAATGGGATTGTTCTGATTTTTTTTTATCGCAGAAATGTGCCTCACATGTTGTTTTTTTCGAGTTTCGTCATGTTTTCATCGACATCTTTTACGGAATTCTCTCTCCTTTCAATTTTGGACGTGGGATAACTAACATCCCGAAAAATTGTTCGATTTTTCCCGTTCTTTTTTGTGTGTTTTGACGGGATGACTAGGATCCCAAGTTTCGATTTGTCATTTTTGAAAAAAACTAGCGAAAGTAAGTACATTGATATAAAAACATTGTAACTCTTGAGTGTTCTGTTTGTTTTCACTTCACTATTGGTTTCTTGTAATAACTAAACTGTGTGTGGAGAAAATTCTTTGAATATAACAAGAATGAACCTACTAAAAATGTTTTTAATCCATGGTTTTATCATTCGGCAAACAACAAAAACACATCATTCTTGATAAATGAAAAGAATAGAACGGATATCATTTGAACACAATCAACTGCCTAATAATCTTTTGGAGTGTCTGAAAAAATTAGATTCTCTGGGATTTGAGTGCTCTTTCAATGTTAATTTGAAATAAATCGTTCTAGAAATTTCTTTTTCATGACAGACTTGGAAAAATCACTATCGGTACCACAATCTATCGAGTAATCATGAAAGATATTTATCTGAGAATCCAAACTCGTCTAGTTGGAGATTGCCCAACATCTAATTCCTCGACCAAGCCCTAATTTCCAGAGATTGTGGATGAATTTTCCCTCCGAGTAATAACAACCTTCTGAGCCTGTTTTAACGATTCCAGGTCCTGTACCTGCCGGTCTTAACCCCCAACAGCAGATGGCGTGGTTGCAGCAACAGGCCAACAAGCAGGGCGTCGTTTTACCCACCAATTTGCAACAGCAGACCGTCACTTCTACCACCATGAACCAACAGCCGGGACCGTCCAGTGCTCCGGGACCTTCCGGCCTCAACCAGACCCCCGGCTTGAGCCCCATACAGCAGTCAGCGCACGCGCAGGAGCAAAAGCTCAAAGTAAGGGAGGAAATCAATTTTTTTTCAAGAGTCTTTAATTTAACGTCTTTTCTTCAGCAGTTGAGGCTGCAACAGTTGCAGAGGGAGCAGCTGCAGAAGGCGGCCGCCACGCCGTCCCTGCAGCAATCCCAGCAGGCCATAGCCAGACCGATGTCCCAGGCTCCTGTTGCAGAACCTCAGGTCCCCATCCAAGACCCATCGGTGGGACAGAGCCAGGTCCTCGTCAACCCTAAGACCAAGACAGCCCTGGCGAATATGCTGAGTATCAGGCTCCAGAGCGGGGGTAACGCCGTGGGGGCCCCACAGGACGCCATACCCGAACCTTCCGCGGCTGGTACCTTGAGGTGAGTCCCAAACGATTTTTTTTTAACCTCGTATCACTTCCCCCAACGTTTGCAGGTTGATGACGGCCCAGCATAACGCCTCGCTGAACGCCAACAGCAGACCGTTGGACCTGCTGGCCATGCAGCAACAACGCAGGGCCTTGGCAGGCCCCAGTGGTAGCGATATAAGGCCCCCCGCGCCCCAGAACCTACCGGCGGCGCCTCAGGTCGAACAGCAGGCGCAGTCCTCTTCGAAGGCGGCTTCTGCGGCTTCTTCTGTGCCCGTGCAGCATAGGCCGGGGCCCTTTTATGGACACAACCCAAATCTGAAACGTAAGTTGTGAATTTTTGCCCCCAAGTTGGTTTCGGGGTGGATTCGGGGAACTCTGGCATTTTGTTATTGTGGGGGGGTGTTTTTGTCACGTTCGTTTTTCATTTTTAGGTGGTAGAGTTGTTTTCGTGCCAGAGTCGGATGCCGTTATGTGTCTCAAGTTGGAGAAACTACGGTTAGAGATCAGAAAGTTAGAGTTGGATGTTATGGAGAAGGAGAGGGCTCTTGGTTTGGATCGTTGATTGATAGTTTTTCGAAAATTCGCGTAATTTTATGTTTGTGTAAGGTGTTTGTTGCTATAACGTAAATAAGTGTAACTTTATAATTGTAATATAAGCTATATGTTTGATAGGAAACTACTTTGAAAATTACTCTTATTTGAAGAGGGAAATAAAATCATTTTTCGCTATTTTATAAATATTTCTCTTAAGATCTCCAAGAGCACCTCCTTCTTGAAATGTCATCAACTATGCTGCAACCGTTCCATCTTGAAATTTTTTAACTGACCCCATCTTTTTGGAAATTTTTTGATTGTCACCGTTGGAGTAGTTTTTTCCTCAATGAAAGTAACCGTAGATGGAAATATGATACATATTCTGAAAGAGCAACTCTTCTAGTTAAAAATCTGAAAATTTTATCGAGCTCGATGCAGTCTTTTGGTCTTGATGATTATTCAAGTGATTCTATTTGGAAATTTTTTTATAGTCACCGTTAGAGTGGTTTTTCTTTCAATAAAAGTAACCGTAGATGGAAATGTGATACATATTCTGAAAGAGCAACTCTTCTAGTTAAAATTCTGAAAATTTTTTGGAGCTCGATGCAGCCTTCCGGTCTTGATGATTATATTTAAGTGATTCTATTTGGAAATTTTTCTATAGTCACCGTTAGAGTGGTTTTTTCCTCAATGAAAGTAACCGTAGATGGAAATGTGATAGATATTCTGAAAGAACAACTCTTCTAGTTAAAAATCTGATAATTTTTTGGAGCTCGATGCAGCCTTCCGGTCTTGATGATTATATTTAAGTGATTCTATTTGGAAATTTTTCTATAGTCACCGTTAGAGTGGTTTTTTCCTCAATGAAAGTAACCGTAGATGGAAATGTGATAGATATTCTGAAAGAACAACTCTTCTAGTTAAAAATCTGATAATTTTTTGGAGCTCGATGCAGCCTTCCGGTCTTGATGATTATATTTAAGTGATTCTATTTGGAAATTTTTCAATAGTCACCGTTCAAGTGGTTTTTTCTCTCAATAAAACTAACCGTAGATGGAAATGTGATAGATATTCTGAAAGAGCAACCCTTCTAGTTGAAAATCTGAAAATTTTTTGGAGCTCGATGCAGCCTTTCGGTCTTGACAATTATATAAGTGATTCTATTTGGAAATTTTTTGATAGTCACCGTTCGAGTGGTTTTTGTCTCAATAAAAGTAACCGTAGATGGAAATGTGATACATATTCTGAAAGAGCAACCTTTCTAGTGATAAATCTCAAAATTTCATCCATCTCGGTGACCTTGAAGAGTCATAGTTACTTTTTGTAACTATGACTCTTCAAGGTAGACTACCTTGAAGAGTCAAGCTAGGAGTTAAAAAAAGTAACTATGACTCTTCAGGGTAGTCGGGGGCATTTGGCTACCTAAGAGAGTCATAGTGACTTTTTGTAAATATGACTCTTTAAGCTAGCCAAATGCCCCTGACTACCTTGAAGAGTCATAGTTACTTTTTGTCCCAAAATTAACTTTAACAACTTTCGACACGCGTATCTCGCAGAAAAATCATCCTAGATCCGAATGTGTTACATATTCTGAAAGAGCAAATCTTCTAGTTAAAAATCTGTGAATTTTATGGAGCTCGATGCAGCCCTTCAGTCTCGACATTCAACCAATCTCTTGTTCGCAGTGCCGGAGGACAAATTCTTCTTGGGCTGCGTCTTTGTCGTGGTAGAAGTCCAGGACATTCTCAAGCGCATGATGCCAAACTTCAAGGAAAAAGTCGAATACCACGGCGGTAAGTCCCACCACCCCATCGTAAAATCGCATTAAAAAAAACCCTTTCGATCCATCAGGGGAGGTGGAGAAGCAGTACTGCGCCAGGGTGACCCACGTGCTATGCCTCACGCAGCGTCACGGCATCGTCATGCAGGCCCTCAGGGACTGCAAACGCTGCGTCACCCTGTACTGGCTGGAGGACGTCATCAGGAAGGAGCAGCTGCTGCCCCCTTGGATAGCCCTGCACGTGCCGGCCATGTACATCGACACGCACCCCTGCGCCAAACATCTCATCACCACCGTCGGCTTCGAGGGCAAGGAGAAGGGCAGGGTGCAGCAGATGATCCTCAACACCGGCGCCAAGGTGAGAAAACCCACCCTAAAAGTCATAAGATTATTCGTTACTTAATTTTCAGTACACGGAGTACATGTCCAAACACAACACCCTGTTGATAGCTGCTAAACCGAAGGGGAACAAGTGCAAGAAGGCCAAGAACTGGAACATCCCCATCCTGAACCTGCAGTGGCTCACCGACATCCTGTTGGGTAACTACGGCGCGTTGCAGCAGATCGACAACGCCATCTATCAGCAGTTCACCGACCCGCCCAACTTCAGCTTCGACCCCAAGGTGTGTCCCAACATAATGCGTGAGTACCTCGATCTCAACCTTGAAACCCTGAAAACTTATCGTCGTTGCCCACAGACGGTTGGAAGATGCCGATAAACATATCCCAAGACACCTACGAGAAGGTTAAGAAGTCCACAGCTGAGGCCAAGAAGGGTAGACAGCTGGAGGTCGAAGAGGAAACGGACGATGATGACGACGACGACGATGACGATACGACCTCTGATGATGACGATAGCTACGACGAGGTGGACGAAGAGGGGGACGCCATGGTGACAGACCAGGGTACTGCGCAGAATCCGGAGTACAACATCATGTTCACCAGCATACCCTCATCCCTACAAGACTTGGTCGAGATCGTAAAGTAAGTTTGCTTCAAGATTCACCCTGTAAACGGCCATAATATTGAGCTATTTGTCCCTAGGAGCCTGGGGGGAAGCGTGACCAACGATGCCAACGCTTGCACGCACCTGGTGATGCAGGACCCGGAACGTACCATCAAGCTGTTGCTGTGCCTGCCCAGGCAGATACCAGTAGTGCCAGTCAAGTGGTTGCGGGACTCCAAGGCGGCCGGGAAATTCCTAGACCCCTCCCAGTACCCCTTCCAGAAGGTGGCCGGCTTCAATCGACGCTACAACTGCGATCTCAACGCCCTCTTGCGGAAGGAAAACCGCGATAAGGTCCTTCAAGGCAAGAGTTTCTGGGTGACGCCCAGGGTCTTCCCGAACGAACGCATGGTGCGCAGGGTGATACAGAGCTGCGGGGGGGTGGTGGAGGAGGTGAGGAGGACGGCCGCCCAGATCGAGGCGACCAATCAGACGGCGCCCCACAGTTACTTCATAGTGACGGTGGAGGAGGACGTGCATCTCACCGGCGATCTGCTGCGTAACAAGAAGGAGAAGGTCAAGTATATCTGCAACACTGAGCTGGTTTTCCACGCCGTTATGACGCAGAAGATCGTTGTGGACCCGTGGACGATCAACGTCAGGTCCTAGTTTATTTCTTTAAAAGACTGAAACTCGACGAAGTCTGGCAACGTCCGTTTTTTAACGAGATCTGCTGGCTTTGTTGGGACTGGAGGTTAGGTCGAGGGGACGCTCTTCGGTCTACTCCATAGGATACTTTCATGTTATAATGTTTTTGGAAATTATAAATTTTTGAAATGAAGCTATTTTTTATTCTCCCACTCACTAACCGTATCTTCGTTACTTTTAATATCCCACAGTTGAAAATTCAAGCTTTATTTCTTGTTAATGACGAAAAACGGTTAACTGTGGCAACGTTGAAACGTCAATTTCCTAACCTAAAACGTCATCGATATTCAAAAAGTCCCAAGTCAATGTCGACAAGACGAAGACTATGTATGAAACATTTGTTGATATAAATATTGTAAAATATACCTTTATGAAATAATAAATACAACATACGGTTTTCTCCCACTCATTTGCAAGCCAAATTTTTCAATTATTTTCCTTTTATCGAAAAATTTAGTATTTCTGTGAACTGAACCACAGAAAAATTCATATGTCAGTTTGTCTGTGGTCAGTTCAAAGAATGGCGTCCGATGTTTGAGTCGTGTACATGTCAAAACAAACACTAATTTCGAGTAATAAACATAAGTGACACAAATATTTAAAATGCCCTATTAAGTTGAATTGATAACGCAAAATGGCCACAGCATTAGAGTCTCCGATGGGTGATAACGCCTGGATAGAATTCTGCGAGAGACACGCTAATGCGGCGGCACAGGATTTTTCCAAAAGCTGTGCCCACTTCATAAATCACAACTTGAGTGAACACAACAAGAATCTCCTAACACACAAGGACTTTTTACGGAAATTCATCGAGAGTTTTAGTGAACAATTCGAAGTAGATTACAACAGGAGGCAGTTGCAGGGTAGTAAGTCTGTGAATGGTAGCTTGAAGCATGAAGAAACCTCAGAGAATGAGGAAGGTTCCCCCAAAATGCAACACAAACCGTTTTTCAGAAGGTATTATTCAATTACTTCATTGAATGTCTTAATTTACATCAATTTATTGTTATTTTAGGCTTAGTTTTAAAATGTTGCGAAGGGGGTTCCATAAGCAGCACTCGGATGAAATAGACTTAACACACAATAAAACAAAACTTGCCAAAATAGTTGTAGAATGTAGAAAAGAAGGAATCGTTAATTACTCAACTCCAGAGAGCTTGGATCAAACTGGTAGTCCCCAGAGATGGGAAAAATGCCGTTTAGCTCTAGTTAAAGCCGTAGGCGGATACATGTTGGAATTTTACTGCCCTCCCAAAAGTTCAAAGGTACCAATTTACACTTGATCCTGGTATTTCTCGAGATCTAAGAATATCTCTCTTGTTACAGCCAAGAAGTGGTGTTTTTTGTGCTCTTATAGTTGAAGTTAGAGAAACCACAGCGTTAGAAATGCCCGACCATGAGAACACGTTCGTTTTGAAGGCTGTTAACAATCTGGAATTCGTCATAGAAGCTCAGGACACAGACGATATGCGGTAAAATCCATCAATCCAATTACTGTCGAAATCTATGAATATTTCCTTGTAGGTCCTGGCTAGCCACTATAAAATACTGCATGAGGGCTACCTCCGGAACTGACGGCATGAGTGGCGATGGCATGACCAGAGACTACCAGGGTCACGCCCCCGAACTGCCTCCCAGACATATTCTGGGACGAGACAGACTTTCTTCCAGCAGTAACTTTGAGATTTGCGCCAATGAAGCTGCCCAAAGTAAGTAACGAAATTCGAACTCTTCCCACCATCATCATTCGTTTCTTTTGCAGCAATGATGGAGACCGACATTGGCCAAACTCTGAAGAAAGAATACTGGTTCCACGGTACTTTGGGCAGGTCCGAAGCTACACAATTGGTCCTGCACGGGGGCACGCAAAGTCACGGTCTGTTCTTGGTCAGACAGAGTGAGACGAGGACTGGGGAGTTTGTCCTCACCTTCAATTTTCAGGTAGACATAGAATTTTATTTCATTCGCTGTCAAGTGTCAATTGTCACTCATTTGTCACTTGTCATTCGACGATTTTTTTTAAATCGTTTTTTTCCTGTCCAGGGGCGTGCTAAGCATCTGAGAATGACGATAAACGATCAGGGTCAGTGCAGAGTCCAGCACTTCTGGTTCCAGTCGATCTACGAAATGTTGGAGCACTTCCGCAACCAGCCGATCCCCCTGGAGAGCGGCGGTAACTCTGACGTCACCCTGACCGACTATGTGATCAATCAGAACGCCATGGGGGCCCTGCAGTCGTCTATGGAACGCAGGAACCAGTCGGGTCATCAAACGACAAACGGAGAGAGGAGGGTGCCTCCCATACCCGAAATCAGACAAGTGAGATGAAAAAGATATTATTGTTGTTGAACTCTGTAATTTAAGACAGTCTCTGCCATTTTTTCTATAACGATAGATCGGTGGATGTTCGTTGCATGTCGTTTGGTGCTGTGGTACCAGGGAAATGACGAATATTACGAATTTCGGGTCCTTAAAATGTGTTGTCGACGAGATAGAGATCCAAAGAATTGTGCAATTTACGTCGAAAGAGAGGTTTTGGCTGTGCTACAAACGCTTGCGATGTTTCGAATGCTTAACGATTTTGCTGGTACCACAAGAGCGTAGAATAAAATCAAATGCCTTTTTTTCAGTAATACAGTTTAGTTTTGTGTTCTTGTCGAAAGTTCTTCTACCTCGAATTCTCTATTTAAGAACCTTGTTCATTTTTATACTGAAGATCTCTTTCAACTTTTATCGATTTTCTCCTCTCATTGTTCTTCTAGACACTTGTAGATATGTTACCTTCCTATTTTAATTTATTTAATAATGTTGTAAATAGTTTGGTGTGGCCTCAAATTCACGTGATTTAATTTCACGTGAGTTTGATCTACTTTCCGCAGTGACAAATTAGATTAGTTATTTTTAGTTGTGTATGCATTTCTTGAGATTCCAATAAGTTGATTGTAAATATTCGGCTAATAAAAAGATTGAGGAAGATTGGAAGTAACTGGATATATTTTAACAATTGTATTTTGTTATATAATCTTGTTGATTTTGTTTAATTTATTTTTGTAGTTTTTCAACTTACTCCTCTGTTCACCCTCTAATTGAAACATCCATTATTTTTAAGTACAAATGTGTAAATATAACTTCTTAATTGCTCATTTTCTTTCAATTCATTAATGTCCTTTTCCAGTGTTTTTTTTAAGATGACGAATGTGAAAAAGGCATTTTATTTTCGGCAGAAAGCTTTGCTGCTGAATGCTGCTTGCAGACTCCGCTGCTTTCGCTTAGAAACAATGAGACCATCAACTACCATAAGAACAATTTAGTCCAAGACCAGAAATTTTTTAAACCGAACTTTTTTTCTTCCAACAAAATTTAACTGAACAAAAGTCATCATCTAGCGGCATGTTCGAATATTTGTCTGTCCAACTCAATAATATCGCAACTGCAAATTTTTAGGTACAAACTGGAAATGGTAGTGTCCGTACCCAAGAACCCGAAGTAAGCAACGAAACCCCTGGACGAGCTGTAGATAACCAGTACAGTTTCGTGTAAAATTGGAGAAATTCGTTAGAAAATATTAAGGATATATGTCAGGAAAAAGATATCAAGAAAAGAATGAAAAAAATTCAAAACAATTCTAATTTTGCCATCTGTTTCTTTGAGTCATCCAATTTTGTCGAATATTGTAAACGTTTTGGAGTTCCCGAAAGATACACACTGTCAAGACTCAACAATTTTAATATAATTGTGATTAATTATTTTGTTGTTGCTGAGTGATAATTTAAGGAGGAAAATTGTTATGAATCGATAATAAAACATCGAAATATTTTGGTTTTGCTTTTCCTTCCGGGAAATTTGAAATCTTGTTGCAGCGCGTTGCTCCGCAAGTTGGGGGAATCCCTTCTGTATCTCCGGGGAATCCCAGACTTTCCACCTGATTTTTTTCCAATTTTCAGAAGTGAATATTGAAGTTTGAGTTCTAATTATTCCATTTGGTTCAGAAACCGAACGAAAATGATTACAGGATAAATTTTATTCGGGGTTTGGGGTCGCTTTTCCAAGCAGTTTGCGGTAATTGGAGAAATTAAGAACAAGAATAGCGGGGCGATCTGTGGTTCGTACTTTCTTCTCTTGGTTGACATTGACAGAGGTTAGGGCTTTCATCACTCCATCAGTTTATTGTTGGGATATCAGCAGTTTTACCAAATAAACCCTGAAATAATTGAAATTTTGATGTTCCTAGGAATATCCTAACGAATTGATGTCAAGCATAATGTTCAATGAAGAATTTAAATCAAATGGCTGAATCTTCATTCTTTAATTTTCCCACGCTGAAAGTGAGTACCCTACTTTGTATTTCTCCATTTTGTTGGACTATGTCCTACTAATTCGGGGAATTATTTCGAAAAACAAACTATTTTTAAGTACGGTATAGCGAGTAACGGTTGTTTTCAACATCGACGTGTTTCTCGTTAATTTGAGGTCATTCCACTCTTGCAGTTTAAACATGCAATCTATATGCGCATTTCTTCAACAAATTGCGTTATTGTTAATTTATCGTCGAACTTGTGGTAGGGATTATGATGCGATTTCAATGAAACTGCTTTATTGAAATATATTAGATATGCGTCTCTGTGGAACTTGTTGCATAAGGTTGAATAAGATGTAAATAAACAAACCGATCGCTGTCATTCCTCTAAAGTTCTCGATTCAACAGGATAGTGAACAGATAACTTTACCGGAAGACGACAATTGTTTAGAGAATGAGGACGAATATGATGCGCTCAATGATGAAACCTTTGGGGACCTAGAATGTGACTCGACTGTCGATGATTGGGAGCAGCAGCACGAAAAATTCGCGGAATTCGCCAAGAAATCCTCCAAACAAGATGAAATAGGTAAGATTAAATCTATATCTAGTCTATTTGTGACATAAACGATTGATTTCGGAATGGTGAGTAACCGATCGTTGACTTCAATAACTCAAAAAATTCTAACCATGTATTTGTTTTAGTTGACAGTCTTAAGGACCTGGTGCTGAGTTCCTCCCCCCTAAATCTAACGGGTAACTCTGTGTGGGCATACACACCTACACCACCACGAAATGGCGAGACCACAACCGCAATCCAGAACCTCTTACCGAGGACACTCAAACGTTTGGAAAATAAGGCAGGGGACGAGGTCGACGCTGCCAAGACCTTCGCCGCCCCCGCCAACCTGACAACCGTGCCCAAGATATGCACCGTGGAGGAACTGGAAAAGAACCTCATCAAGTCGAACAATGTGCCGAACTGCCCCAGGCCTCCGCCGGGATACCGGGCCATGCCGCCCCCTGCCGTTTCCTCTTATTATCTACCGACGTATCCGCGTCCCCCGCCCTCGTTCCAGGGACACCCGCATCATCCTCCGTATCCCATGGGCCCGAACCGGTACCCCCCTGGGTTCCCGCCAGCGAACATGCCCCCGCCCATGAGGCACGTGATGTATCCTCCCAGGTTCAGACCCCTGCCGCCTCCCCATCATTCGTTCCTGAAGGGCGGCAACATGCCGCAGAGGCCGCCCCCAGGGCTACCGTTTCCTAATCATGTGAGTACGGATTGAGCTATTTACCCCCATATTTTATTAATGTAATATACGTTTCTCGCGAGTACGTTTCATTTCGTTCCTATTGGCTGAATGATTCTTCTCAATCCTGTGAGGAATTTCTAGAAATTATCGATTTTTTTTCGTAAACATAACCTAGAAGTTAATTTGACATTTTGACTATTTTCCGAAAGAAAAATGTAAATTCTATGACCGGTCTCTTCACAGAATATCTAATCTGGATTCATAGACCTATAATGAGTCTATGTCTGGATTAGGTAGGATATTCTGTGCTCTCTTTTCGATGATTTCAACGTGCATAGAAATTTTAAAGTCATAGAATGTACACGATATTTTCGGCGCAATTTCCATTTTCAGTCTTCGTGGAAATGCGCTTTTTCCGTCGAAATGATTGGAAAATTCTCGATTTCAGCTTAATCACCAGGGACCGGCTCATCTGCAGAGGGGCGGCATGCACATGATGCCGCCCCACGTGCAGAACATGCATCCCATGCAGCAACAGCAATATCACCATCATCTGCTGCAACAACAACAACAGTATCAGCTGCACCAGGGTCATCAGATGGATAGGAGGCAGATCAACGACCCTTACCGCGACAAAAACGCCGTCAGGGACGAGTACGAGGGACTGATGACTGCCAGGGAGAAACAGTGGTTGTTGAACATCCAGATGCTGCAGCTTAACACCGGAACGCCGTATTTCGACGATTATTATTACACCGTGAGTGTCTTTCACTAATTTAACCTGATCATCATGAAATATACACAACAAAAACTGATCGTATAATACCAACTTCCCCCCACAGATCTACAAGGAACGCAAGGCGCGTAGTAACAAGGAGAATCAGCAGCAGCTGTTGCAAAGACACCAGGCGGGACGCCAGCGTAGGAACAGCGACCGACAGGAGAGCCCCCTCACCCCCAAGGTCTACACGCCGTTGCAATTCGAGAACTCCCTGGGCAAACTGCAGTGCGGCTCTGTGATGGCCCCCAGGAAGATAATCGACATGGACGTGGTCAGCTGCGACAAGGACTCGGAAAACACCTCCGTCTGCTCCAGGGACAGCAAGAAGATCAAGCAGCTGCTGTTGGAGCTCGAGGCACTGTACTCGATGTTCCTGAAGGCCGAAGACCTGACCAATCCGATGGCCATCAGCAACCTGAAGACGCTGAAGGAGATCAAGCTGAAGCAGCGCATTAGGGAGCTGGAGAACGCGACCACGCCGGAGCAGAAACGCGAGATCTTGGAGCTGGTGAAGAAGGATAGCGAGACCGTCGTCGAGAATCCGCACGATTATATGCAGAAGATCGTCAACGGGCTGCTGCAAGAGGACAAGTTTGCCAGTTTCATGAATATTCGGAAAGGAAAGGTGAGGACAGACTCTATCAACTTCTATGAAAGTGTCAAAGCTTTATATCAGCTCTATGCACCAACATAGAATACTAACAGATCTGTTTCTGTGGTTTTGTCATTACATTTGTGGTTTCGTCACAGAACCAGGTATGTTAGTTTTCTATGTTGGTGCATAGAGCTGATATAAAGCCTTGACACTTTCATAGAAGTAGAGAGGTTCTATGACAAGACCATAAATGTAATAACCAAATAAAGAAGATGATCCTAAATAATGACAAAACTGAACTTGACCATCTATGACCTTTATCCACCTGTCAAGTCAAGATTTTAGGTTTTTTACTCGATATTTCATAATTTGTATCAACATTTCTGTTCTGTTTCAGATGTTACTACTGAGGCTTTTACCAGCAATACATTCAGAGCAGTTCTTTCCTCAGATTGTCGAGATCTGGGGCAGGCTTCTGTCTAGCATAGCCATCATCGGAAGGAGAGATACGGCAGGCGATAAAATCCTGCCCAAGCTTTATCCCTTGTTCAAAAGGTAAATACCGTCTCTCGAAGCTTTAAAATTGAGATTTGAGTTTGATTTTTTTTAGATATACCCAGACGGTAAAGATGGAAAACATTCTGGACAACATCCACGGATTGATGGAGACTACCAAGTCTGAAAACAACCGAAGTACCCCGTTGGGTCATCAATCCAAGACTCCCCTCTATTTCGTACTGATGAATCAGGTAAGTACTTTCGGCTTTCTCCACTTTACGTTTTCTGACTAAATTTCCCCTTTGCAGTTCGGTATATCGGCCATGACGGCCTTTTTCGTGCGCAGCGAGCTTTTGATGTCTACCGATGAAGTTACCGATGTTCAACAGGCCACCCTGTTCGGTTTCATCCAAACGGTGGCCGATCTTCTGTCGCAAATCCCCAAGATACCGACCCCCTTGGAGGGCATGTCGCAGGTGACGTTAAACAAGCTGTGTCAGCGTATACCTAACCTCAACCCGGACAAAACGTCGATACTCAGAAAGCATTTCGTTGAGTCCAACGATTGAGTTGAATCCTTGAATTATAATGACAGGCTTCCTCGGAAACGACCGAACTAACTTCCTGTTGTAATTTTGACCAAGATGCCTCCGATCGTCCAGCCCAGTTTCTCACATGATTGTTTATAAAAAAAGTTTGGTCGTTTCTGGGAAGCCTCGAAGCTCATCGAGTAATTTATTATAATTTATTCAAGAAATGGAGTAATGTTGTTGAGAACTAACTGTTTATTGATTTAACAAAGTAATTGTTATAATTTTTAGATATAGCTGTATTTGTATATTTTTTTATTAATTCAAAGTTTCAGATTCGAATCGCTGTTAGTGATGACACATTTTTTATCCTGTTTGCAGATTGATTGTAACTCGAGAAATTTTAAGCATTTGTATGATTTTTAACGACAATTTAAATGCAAAATATTTGTTTTAAAATTGCATTGAGCAGTGAAATTGTGAGAGATGTAAATGAAGAAAAAACGTTATATTTGATAATTATGGTAATTGCGAGGTTCGGAAATGCCTAATTTTGGATTTTTTTTTCAAGATATCGAAATATGTTGAACAGATATCTTTGTTCATAGGAGGTTATTTCCTATTTAGACGCTTCTTTCAATTAGGTAAATGTCAAACTAATATATTTTATTCAATGTTTGACCATTGCGAATAAATTTCATCCTTATCAAATTTTTAGTGTTTCATTATCTCAAAAAAACACCTCAAGGAAATTTGAAATTGTGAATTTGAAAATTTCAATTGGTATCCACCTATTGAGGAATATTCGAATTAATTCAGAATATTTACAGTTTCCCTTCTTTGGCTTTGCTTCTACTGAGTTCCGAGAGGAAAAATTCAACCCACGACCGATAGATGGCGAACTGCATTCTAACCGGAAATTTGAAAAGTGGAAACCATTCTAAATAGAAATTGTGTTTTTTCTACTATTCCCAGCACTGATCCCCTTGAAATTATTAATTCGTAAGTACAAAAAAAAACACTAAGAATTCAAAACAAAGGTTCTTCATGTTTTTCCTTCTCATAAATTTCTCAGTACTAAACTTTGTATTCCCAGAAATGGTACAACATTAAATCAAAAATATCCTCAATTTGAATAGAGAATTTTCCTCAGTCGGAGAAGAATATCTAGAACTTTTGAAGAACCAATAGCGAAACGAGGAAGAAATTCGAGTAGCCCTACTAAACACTCAAATTAAAATTATGATTCATTACCATCTTTTCAAACGAATCGTATCACTGTTAACTTCACTAATATAGATCCAGTTTAAAATGAAAAAATAACTAGAATTCGTTTTGTTCTTAACACGACGTAAAGAGAATAAAAAACTATACCAGATTCTTTTCTCTCCACGAACATGAACGGCACTAATGTGAAATTTTTCGGGAATTACATTGAAAATATCGGCCGCGAAAAGTAACAACACTCTGGCGCAAAGCCTGACTCAAAACTGAATGCAGTTCTGACTAATTCTAGTCATTCAGCAGGAATTGAAAAAAAAACGATAAACGAGTTACGTGATTGAATGACTTCATCGTTTCGAGAATAGCAAGGGATCCATGACGAATTTTCTGCAGATATTCTTGAGAAAGCATACAAATACGAATGATAACGTTCTCGTTTCAAAAAACATGCATGCAAAAACATAGCACAATTCGAAAATTTTCAAATATTTGTATAAGAACAGATGCGCCACCTATGAGTCAATATGTGCCATCTATTGAAGTTCAATCAACGCCAACAATTTGAACACTTTGGTGTGAAATTCCGATATATTAGAATTAAACTACACTTAGGTAAGTTCCTTTAATCCTTTAATTAATTAAAATTTGAATCTAAAAAGTTACCTTGAATATCGGACGTAAATTTATAATCTATGGTCTATGGTTGTAGGAGAACGCTAACGCGCCTGCGCATTCCCCTTATTTTGATACGAGATTCGAAAACAGTTGAACAAAAATGTTCGGCTTTGGTCAGACATTTGTATTTTCTTGATTCGTGCAGTGATATCCAACAATCCTTCGCTATTTAAGATGAAAATTGAGTAGAATGTAAGTTCAATACAGTATATTTTCGTCCCAATATCATTATTTTTGAAAATTATATCGTGACCATCGCAGACGTTTGTTTTGAAGGCATTAATTTTCATGATATCAGTTCAATCCAATCAGATAGTAATTTATGAAACTAAATCTACATTTCATCTGCGTTTTCGAAGAGTATTAACTAATAATAATCGCTTAAACGATTGTCTCCTTTTGATTTTTCATAAAATTTGGTTTCAGTGATGATGAAGGTTGTGTGTTCTACCAGGATGATTGGATAGATAAAAAGGAATGATGAGACGCTTCAACTAAGGTAAGTTCGTTCAAAATTTTGATTCAGAACAAATATTGATATTTTTCATCCTGGCAAAATAGATTTTTTTGGATATTTCACCCCTAAATGGAGTTAACTCCATAGATGAATATTAGACGTTATACGTTAAAATCTGTGGTTACTTGTGTGGAACGCTAACGCGCCTGCGCGTCCGCCTTATTCTGATACGAGATTCGAAAACAGTTGCCATAAAATATTCGGCTTCGGTCAGACATATTTGTATTTTCTTGAATTGAGCAGTGATATCTAACAATTTTCCGCGATTTGAGATGAAAATTCAGCAGAATGTGAGTTCAAACAGTCTATTTTCGTCTTAACATCATTATTCTTATTTTGAATGCATTAATTTTCATCATATCAGTTCACTCGATACCGACAGTAGCTTTTTTGATTCAATACACATTTCATCTGCAGTTTTCAAAAGTATTTGTTTATAACAAAGAGGAATCTTTACTAATATCGTTGTCTTTTCGATTTTTCAGAAAATATGTGTTCAGTGTTATGTGTTGTGTGTACTATGAGGATGGCAAGATAGAAGAAAAGGAATGATCGAAGGGTCTTAGAGCACAGTCTTGTCCCTTCTTGGGGCTGGGCTGCTAAGGGATCTCCCGGAAGTCATTCCCAACTTTAGCCAACGATGGACCAAGAGCGAAAAAGCAAGATATTAACGTCAATGTGAGTCTTTCTTATCAAATCATTTTCTTCGCGCATTAGGACTATTTTCTCATTGAAGTAAAATCTTAAAGATCTTTGTTCAAAGAAATTGATCGGTTATTGATAAGTTTCTCCGTTATTCAGTCCATTTTTCTAAATTTCACCAATATTAGTTTCTTAATAATTCTATGGATCTATGGTATCATAGATCAGTTCAAGCATTTAGTTCGGAATCTACCCTCGCAACGATTCGAGTAACCGGGTGCGCCAAGCTTCGGATCCACTCTTTCATTCGGAGATGATTCCAGGATATTATTTATCTATGGTGGAAATAACGAATATTTTTTACGGTCATTGAACTAAACTTCTTTAGTTCAATGTTTACGGTGTTATCCATAGACCTAATTACACGTATGTGATCTATGGTGCTATCACAGATTAACTCTACCTATCTCAACCATAGAGTTGAACTTTGTCTATGATCTTAACCATAGATTATTATTACAGTGTTCTATAAGGTAAACCTATTACAGTTCTCTTCCTCTGAGGTAAAAGAGAACTGTAAAACTTTAAGCAATGTTCGTTCGTATACGACTAGATGGCGCCACAATAGAATTTGTTTGTCTAGAGACAGATGTGTCGACACATGATCTTCAATCTACACGACCAATGTTCGAAATGTGCATTTTTGCTTTTCAGATTCTTTTGAGAATATTCTGCTATGACATTTTTCCAAAGTCTGATCTTCAATTCAACTTATGTATGATCAACGATGACTCTAGTCTGACTAGAGACGATGTTCGAAGTTTGATCTACAATCTACCTATCAAGGAACGTAGAATGTAGAACGCCGCGTTCAATTTTGATATTTTTGAAAATATTCTTATTTTACATTGATGGCTTTTACTCAGAAAATAATCAAAATATTGAGTTTGTAAAAATATTCCGTCATGACTACAACAAACGTACTGTTTCGTGATTCTCCGTGTAATTTCAATATGACCAAGGAATAAAATAAGAACGCTCTTTGGGCATTCTCGGAAATATTCTCTTATGACCAGAGACAGACTGTCTCTGACAGTTTTTTGATGTATGATCTGCATCCATTCTCTTCATGACCAAGGATCATTTCTATCATACTGCTCTTTAGACATTTTTAAAAATATTCAGTATGACTAGAGACAGAATTTTGACTGATGATCTTCAATCCCACTTATGCATGACCAAGGGTCATTGTAGCATATTTGGTCTTTAGACATTTTTGAAAATATTCAGTCCGTCTAGAGACAGAAATCGACTAATGATCTTCAATCCAACTTGTGCATGACCAAGGATCAGGGCGAGCACATTGATCTTTAGACATTTTTGAAAAGCTTCAGTCTGTCTAGAGACAGAATTTGGTCAAATGATCTTCAATCCAACATATATTTATTCTTTAGTTGACGATGAGAAAATTTTCGATGATTGAAACAAAGTTCTATATCGTTCCGTATATTTTAATGAAAACCATCAAAAACTTACTCCTACATAATAAAATATATTAAGAAATAAGAACATCTACGTAATACATAAAAATCACAATAGGTTGCACTACGTATCTACAAGTGATGCTGACAGAATCTGCGTCACGCACGTGCTTCACCCCACTCGAGTCCCACTAAATTTCAACGAAACCTGTCTCGAGACACACGTCCACAGATACTTTCGTGATGCGTCGTCAATCCTTCCTTCGATAGGCCGCACTCCGCACCCCATCAAACGTCGTCCTCCCCTAACAGCCTGTTGATTTCGTCCAATCTATCCTTCTCTTTACCCAGCAATCTATTCTCCCTCGCGATTTCCAGCAGCTTCATCTTCTCGCTCTTCAGGTCTAACCTGTCGTCCGCATCCAACGTGTTGAACGTCCAAGAGCCTGTCCCATCGAACTGCAGTATGTGGGTGTGGAATTTCCTGCGGGAAAAACAATTTTTTTTTTAAATCTGGCTTGTACGAAAACCAACAGTCGAACTCACCACAACGTAGGCCTGTGGGTGATGGTCAGAAGCGTGATCCCCATATCGATGGCACGCTGGTAGATGTCGCTCTCGACGTCTATCGAAACCGCCGAGGTGCATTCGTCCAGGAGCGCGTACTTGGGCCTGTTGTAGAACAACCTGGCGATCGCCATCCGCTGCTTTTCTCCCCCGGACAAAATATCCGTCCAATCCTTGATC